>NW_025318667.1:13400000-13817500 GCF_018153725.1 Drosophila mojavensis
TCGTATTAGTATTCGCATTCGCAAGGGTTGGATACGAGGTAAATGAAAATCGACATTTATATACATTCAAAATAAGATGCCAGAAGAAACGGAATGAATTGAACGACCGATTACCCTGGAAGTCGAAAAAGATAGACCCGATTAAAGAAATCAATTTATTCGCAAATAGCTCTATTAACTATTTTATTGTTAAGCAAATTTGGTTTCATTGAGATGATCCTTAGGAACTTTGCCATTGAGTTGATGGAATTAAACCAGTATCTCAAGTATTTTCCGAATCATCTTTCTGATTTCTAGGTCTATGAATATGCCCCGTTTGAAGCTAACTCAACCTGCAGGGTATACGAAGCAGTAGCAAGTGAGCATTATAATGCTGTGTAAATAACTTAAGCATCAAACTGAACCCTTAACCTCTCCTGCGGCTCTCGTCCCCTCGTCCCGCGCCAAGACTTGCTCATGAACTTGAATACATATAGCGATAAGTATATTAATTAGCATAAGACGTAGGACCTCGCCCATTGGCCCATTCCCATCAGCCGGAGGCTTATCCTTTTTTCTTATTCTTAATTTATAATGATAATTGCCATATATCAAATGCCTCAAGAGCTCTGATCGAAGAAATAGAGAGACTGAGAAGCTGAGTCAGAAAGAGAGAGAGAGAGAGAGAGAGATAGAGAGAGAGCACACACTTTGTTCTAGCTAAAGTTGTTTATATGAGAAAACATGGATAGTTCAGTTGATCAACTCCATCTCTGTTAATCTTCTCTCAGATCTACTGATATCGAATGCTTTATTTATTTACATTTTCTCACATGTCTAAGAATTATTTTTCTTAGAAAACTTTACTCAGGCTGTCACATGCTCAAATTGTCTATCTTGTTGTTCTCTTCTTCTATCTCTTTGTCTCTTTTGATAAATCACGTTGTTTCTCTTGTGTTTACTGTTTCACCATCTCTTTCATTTATTATTTTCTTATTATTTTCTCTTCGTCTCTCTATCTCTCTCTCAGTTTGTCTCTATTTCTCCCTCTCTCTTTGTTTGACTCTTATTTTCTTTATCTCTCTCCAGCTGTGCCTGCCTCCTTCTTCTCTCTTCACTCTCTTCTCTCCCTCCTTGTTCACATTGTCTTTCACTGTCCCTCTTTATCACTCTCAGTCTATCAGTCTCTCTCTCTCTCTCTCTCTCTCACAATCTCTTACTCTCTGTCTGTCTCTCTCACACTCTCTCTATATCTCCGTCCTTCATTATTTATTTTGACTCTGTCTCTCTCTCTATCTCTCATCCTCTATCTCTACCTATCTCTAGCTATCTCTCAAAGAGAGTCTCAACGACTGACACCCTCCCTCGAGTCTTTAGTTTCTCACTTCCTGCCTCTAAGTGATATGAGTAGTACAGATTTCAGATGGTTTTAGGATAACTTATCAGTATGCCTCACACCTGCTCAGAGCATGCAGAGTATTCGGACTTCGGCCGCTCGAAATCAAGTTCCTTCGTTGCCTGCTTTTCCTTCAACTTTCTTTTTATTCCATCTTATTTTTTGCTACTTGAAGTCTTTTACGCAGTTTTTGGTGCTTTTTTATTCGCAAGGAACTTGCGATTGCCACCCCTTTACTTGATTTGTGTGGACCGCTGTCCGCAGGACGTAGGACGTAGGACGTAGGACGCAGGAGGCAGGACGCAGGACATAGGATGGGCGAGACTCTTGGGCTTGGTCCGGGCTTGGGTTCTCAGAGCTTGGGGCTTTCTTTTGGTGTACATTTTCTCTTATGTTTTTTCCTCCTCTTTTTTTTAGTTTTATTTACTCGCCTCGACTGCCGTGCACTTTATGTCCAATTTTTTTCCCGACAAACGCCGCGTACTGTTCTCTCTCTTCCTCTTCCCCGGCTTGCTGTTTTTTTTTTTTTTTTTTTTTTTTTTTTTGTTCGGTGTTTAAATTAGAACTTTGTTCGTGCTTTGAATTTTTAAGTTATAAACTCAAGGGGGTATTTTTTGCGCTGCTTCTGCTTCTTCTTGCTTAGGCTCGGACTAAAAAGAAGTGGAAAAAATGCTGGCCGAAAAAAAGGGGAAAATGAGTTTCACTTTTGCTAAAAGATGAGGGAGTTGGGGCCGAGAGGGGGGTGAGCAGAGTGAAAGTGAAAGTAAAATCGAAAGCGAAACTGGCAGAAGAAGACATCAGAGGAGCAACTGGATTGGGCTAGTGGTGGGTGGCAGCCACAGCCGTTGATACATTGCGTCCACTCTAAATGCTCCACTGTGGCCACCCAGCAGCTGCTGCTCGAAGCGTAGCCAACTCCGCCAGGAGCCCTCAAGGTCCTGCGAGAGGCCCACGCACACATGGGTTATTATCCAATTGAATAGAAATAAATGCGATTGCATATAGAGCAGAAATTGTGCGCGTAACTAACTGGGGGGCGTGTCCGAGCAGGGAGAGCATTCGAAATGTTGATGGCAACCCAAAAGGGGGCGGGGCTAAGTCAAATGCCTAATTGCGCGCAATTGCTGAGAAATTTAAACAAAAACTCGTATTGATTGATTGAAATGAGAAGGAATTGGAAGGATTATTCGTGTTAAGAAGGAAATTGAAAATATTTCATTATAATACATACAATTCAATATAGAATTGAAATGTTCTTTTAAATGTGAGTGTGTGTAAAGCTATGAGACTCTTGATATAAAAATATAGGCGAAATTAAGAGCTAAAGTCAAAGACTTATCTTTTGATCTTTGGGTTATTTACAGTTCACTTCGCCTGAGTTGCGATTGGCTAAGCACACAGCGAGCGGACGCTGCCTTTTCCAAGAGCTACAGCCTTATCATTCTCAGCTTAGCCAGAGTGAGAAGGCGATGGCGAGTTACAGAACCGGAAGACAATTGAAATGGTACTATAAACAACTTACTCGATTACCAATCAACATAAATGAGAAACTCAATAAATTAAAATTGTTTGAAAACTGACTTTGCAAAGGATAAAGAGTAAGCAGTATTACGAGCTTATTTAAATAAATACTGATTCGGAATTGAACCTTAAATAATATGTAAAATATTGCCATATATTCGATTTAATTTAGAATTTTAATTTATTGTAATTTGAATTCTCAATCAAACTAAATTTACATACAATTTTAAGAAAAATATATTTAATTAAATCAAATGGGAATTTACAAAATCGTAAAATAAAAATTAAATTAATTTCTAAATTTCTTAATTTTAAAGAACATAAAAAATTAAAGAATGAATATTAATAAAATTATAATGAATAAATTAAAAAATAAAATAATATATGGGTAAGTCCTTTCAGATATTAAAATTTCAATGTTCTTTATTAAGAAGACTTTGAATATTAAAGCTGGGAAATAGTAGAGTTTAAAAGGAATATAGAGAAAACGAAGGAATCTTGAGTTACTTTCAATACGATATTCCAAAGCTGTGAAGGGCAGGCCTGGATCAATCTTCCATAATAATCCAATTTTCAATACATGTGAGAGAGAATGGCATCAGACTATACAGCACTTCCGGCATATCCGGCATTTGCATAAGTTGCAGCGACAGTTCGTCCGGATAAACTGTGAACCCTTTTTCCCAAAGAGTTTTTCAGTCGAATGGAATTCGGGTTGTGGAATTACCAGTTGAATAAGTTGTAATTACTTAAAGAGATAATATCTAGGAAAAAGGAGCTGGCAAAGTGAACTACTTGCAATTGAGAAAGAGAGAGAGAGAATGAGCAATGTTCACTTTTGAATCACAACTGTCCGAACTATTTGCTTCAAAGTGAAATGAAAGTGATGAAAGATTTATAGAATTTCCATTTCCATTTCCATTTCCATTGCCATTTGCCAAAGTCAAACTCAAAGCAAATGGGCCAACTGAGACGCGAAGATAAACACATGCCCAAGTGAAGCAGAGAGTACACCAGATCAAAAAAAAAAAACAAGTAAGAAGGCTCCAGTCGAGACTGCTCGACTAGGAGATACCCTGAACCCACCAAGCTGATACTCTAATCATTCTGCACTTCTTCTATGTACACATACATACACATGCGCTTATAAGCACGCGCTCTGCTAACTGCGCAGTAAGCAGCGGCTGCGCTTGGGCTGCGCTGCAATGCACTATGGGGAATTTTGCCGTTTTTCGGGTATTTAGTCATTTTTGCGAAGTATGAAAATTTATAATTTTTTTATGTTAACATCTTAATAAAACTCCAAACTTTAAGGTACTGTACCCAAAATGTTGAATAACAGTCCACTGTTAAGCCTAACAGCTGTTAAAGTCAGCTGTTATCTTCGAAAAGCATTTGCCTTCAGCTTACAATTTGTGTTAGCCGATTTTCAAATCATCGTTATTCAATGACCAGACATTATTTTTGAGAAATTTAAAAAGGATATGAATTTTTAGGGCTTCTACTATGCGTTGGCTTAAAAACCAATTGATGTTTGAACTTATTTTAATCATTTATTGTATAATTAGCAAATGTTGTCAAATTTCATTTCTTGTAAATAAAATTAAACTTTGCAAAGACATATAAAACAGCCACCAGGGCGCACCAGTGTAATTCCAATTGCATGTTATAGAGTAATCAATTGGGATCTTAGTGCCTTTGTCTCAATGTGCACTTTTGCGCACAACCGGCGCAAATCAATTTTTAGCAGGTGACTATGAGCTGACCTGTGTGATATTTGGCTCAATGAAAAAGGCAACTCTAACCAAGAAATAGTAATTGTGATTTTGAAACTAAATAAGACTAATATTGATTCAACTTATAAATGATATTAAAAAAGCAAAAGCCGCTTTTTTTGCCAAAATATAAATTACAAATGGAAGAAATGCAGCAGGAACAAAAACTAGCTGACAACTATGAATGACTGCCTATGACAGCAAATGTTTATAAAAATAATTGTTCATTTGAGGCAGATTATGGAAAGTACTGTTCATCCTGTAGGCTTTTTTGGTAAGGAAGCGTCTGATTTGCCCAACCAGGTCTATAAATCAGACTAATTTCATCATGCATGAGAGCATGAGAGCAGAATCCATAATTTCGCTGATGGTTTTTAACAATGGATACATCTGATCAGATTATTTCTTCGGCAAATCTTTAGAAAAGAGTTTGAAAGCATAAAGGTCGCTGTCTAATGAAGTTGTACGTATTGTATTATGTAAAGTTGAAGGCACAATTAAATCAGTTGAAGAACCCGAATTTTTTTAGCGGATCAATATTTCTGGCTGATTTGGAACTCGAAACTGAAGAAAACTAATTTCGATTTTATGAAAGTTCGATTGTTTTCAATTAAAATTATTATTTTAAAGTATGAACAAGCAAAATTCTTAAAAAAAAAAAAAAATTTTTAATACAAAATTTTAATAAATTTTTTTTGGGTGGGCGGTGACACGCCCATTTTTCTAAAATATATTTCTGATGGTATACATATTAATAATACAAAAACCGGATCAAAAAATCTGGCTTAGTTTTTAAGTTATTAATTAATACCCGATAATTTGGATTTTTCCCCATAGTGCAATGTGGGCAATATTATGACAATTTATTTGTTGAATAATTTCATTTGCAGACATGCAATCTTAATGAAACTTTCAGAGCGTAATTATATGGTTAAAATGTGTGTACATTCCAAAGCACAAGTCTCTAGTACTTGAAATGCGGGGTACTTGGGGGCGAAGGGGGCGTGGTATCCAAAATCTGTAAATTACAAAATCTTTGTGTCCATTAACTCTATATACAACGCAAATTTGAAGTCTCCAGGTGGAAAAGTGTTCAAACTAGGCTAAAAAAACCAAGTCGATTTTTCGATTATTCTGGATAAAAAAGGTTATCGGATGAGTTATCGAAAAAATAAAGCAAACTCGTACTGCCTATGGTATACACGAGTATGCATGCCAAATTTCAAATTTTCCTTAAGAAACTCCGGAGTTTTTCCTAAATAACTCTTGGCTGAGCTACTTCGACAGATAGAGGAAGGACCTCAAGAGTCCTAGCTATAACAGGGTATTTAAAAAAGAGTACTGAATCAAATAGATAAAAATCTGGAGAGTGAACAGAGAGCCGGACATTGGCGAGGGCGGACAGTTGGGACTCCAGCGCCATGGAGGAAAATTACATTAATGTGTATTTCTTTTATTTTCTCTTTATCTACTTTCTGTTTGCTGTCTTTCGTCTAACCACCCGAAGACGGAACGCGAGGTGATGAGGCCGAGTGCAACCCTATCTTTTCGCTTTTGTTATTAAAAATTTCCATTTAAAAAATAAATGAAAACTAAATAGAAACGAAAAAGCTGAGAGAACAAAAAAAGAAAAAAAAAAGCAGAAAAAACGCGGCGAACAAAATTTTGATTTTAACCCCGTTTTTCACAAGGCGAAACGCTGCCAAGCTGCCAAACTTTTTAACCCTTTTCTTTAATTAAAAAAGAAAATGCAAAATATATATAATATATATATATACATATATACATAGATACCCACATACATACATATTTATATATATAGGTGTAGTACATAGATATCTGTGAGTGTATGGTGCCGGACAGCTGGCGCTGAATTTTAAAATGCTTTTCAATACCAACAAAAAAAGCAGTAGGAATGTTGCAATTGGATGTCATCGACTGCACAATACTCGCTCAAGACTCTAGAGAGGAATATACCTGTAGAGGGCAGGCATATCGGGCAAATCTTAATACCTTATAGTACAATGGGTCCACGGGGTGTATGTTCTTAATTTTAGGCCTCAAGCTGCAATCGACAGACGGACGGATAGACAGACAGACAGACAGACAGACAGACATACAGACGGACGGAAGGACGGACCGACGGGTAGACAGACGGATAGATGGGTGGACAGACGGACGAACGGAAGGATAGACAGACGGATAGACAGCCAAATAGACAGACCGATAAACAGACAGACGGACGGACGGTCAGACGGTCAGGAACGGATAGATGGACTAGACGAAGTATGCACTACACCAATATACTCTTCTCAGTTTGTGAGCGAGTATAAAAAAAAGAAAGAAATAGCAAGACGCGGGCAAAGTACATAAATTTCGACAGCCGTCGCTTCGAAAGGGTTTCGGAAGGAGTCTAATGGCAAGGGGCTGGGGGTTGGGGGTTGGGGGTGTGGTAAACGGGCAAAACCAAAGAAAAAGTAAAGTAATTATTTTGCATTTGCGTAGATAAAATTAACGATGATGGCGACCGAAGCAAAGGGACTAAAAAGTAAAAAAAAGAAGCAGCAAAAAAAAAAAATTGAAAGCAAGTTTCGCTGGGGGCGGAGGGGGTGGTGGTCGCACGCGGAGCAGTGACAATAGCAAAGACCCAAGCCTCACACCCCGGCCCCCCATTGGCGTTACTAACCCCATCATTATGCCAATTCAGCTGTCAAAACTTTGTGCGTATTTTAATTTTTCTTCTCTTTTCACTGTCTTTTTTTTTCTCGCTTCTCTTTTCGGTTCTTTTTCGCTGTCGCATTTTATGGCTTGGAAAAGGTTCGAAAAGTGGGTAGATGGGGTTGGGCAGTTGGCGGCTGGCAGTGTGGGGCGTGTATGGGAGGGGGCAAGTGCTCTGATTGGGGCGTTCCCGGTTTGTCTACTTCTGCTTCAGCTTCTGCTTCTGCTTCTTCCTCATCATCGTCATCATCATTGCTTGCTGGCCAGGCTTTTAAGTGCGTGAGCTTGATTTTCGTTGCTGTGATTCCTTGCCAAAAAATTTGAATATGCATGGAACGTAGTTGCGAGACATTTGATGCATGCCACGTGCGTAGTCACTGACCAGTGCAGAGGGGCTGACAGAATGACAGCAGAGAAGGGAAGAGGAGGGGGCATTTGATGAGGGGCAAGTAATGGCTGCAAACACATGGGCTACTTGAGGCTGTGACAAAGCTCAGTTAGATTGAGCTCCAATTGAGAAAACTAAGGGCGTATTTTCCTTAATTAATGAAATCTCCAAGTACATCCAATAATTAGCTGTTAATTCCATTAGACAGCCAGCTGACCGAAAGAAATTAGATCTTCCCTGATACCTTCTTCTGGACACTCCTCTGAATGTTCCTGGAGGCCTTCCTAAACGCCTTCTTCTAGACCTACCTTTAGATCTGCCTCTACATCTTCCACTTAACCTTTCCCTGTCCATTCCGCTCAACGTTTCTCTAGTTATTCCTCTAGATCTCTCTCAATACCATCTTCTAGATCTTCCTGTAGACCGTCCTCTAGACCTTCCTCTAGAACTCCATCTAAAACTTCCTCAAGATCTCCCCTGGACCTTCATCTAGGCATTTCACTAGACTTTCCTCTAGACCCTCACTTAGACCCTCCTCTAGGCCTTCTTCTAGATCTTCCTCAAGCCCCTTAAGGTCCTCTAGACCAGTCCATAAACCATGTTCTGAATCTTTCACTAGATATTCGCCTAAGAAAAAGACGAGAAGAATTTCTATAAGGCTGGCCTTATAGATCAGTCAGTCGAATATGGACAACAATTGGCAGTAAAATTTAAGGAGTATACTCGGAAATCTCAGCTAGATTCAGCACAAACATTTTATAGTTTAAGCATAGCTTAAGCCTTTCAATGCTGAGCCCATCTAATCTAAAACTGATTTATTTCCCAGTGGCCTCAAACTATAATAGAATTCTGCAATTTGATTAGACTATATAAAACCAATCGGGCTTTATCAAGGAGTAAAGTGAAAATCTTTTAGGGTTTTCCTCTTTGGCTTTCCCTGTGGCAACATTTAGATGTTTATCTACCCCATGTCACATTGCGCCCCTCCCCCATTTTTGGTGCGACGCCTCTGCTTGTCTGATTTGTACAGCTGTACTTTGCACTCGTTACCCCCAACCGTCTCCGCCGCCCACGCCTCCAAGTCAGCGCCTTACGCACTTTTTTGCATACCAACAACAAAAATCGTTTGGGCGAAAAAAAAAATGAAAGAATGAAAAAATCAAGAAAGAATGAAAGAAAAAAAAGGGGTTGATTATGGTCACTAGCAAATTGGTAGCACGCAACGTGGCTCTGCCCCTGCCCCGCCCTCTGCAGGCCGCCCACTGCGGTCCAGTCGACAAGGACTACGACTACGACACGACAAGGACAAAACAAAAAACGAGCCAAAAGTGGATGGTTTTTGTTGTTGTTGTTTCTTGGCTGCTGTTGATTTTCCTCTATATATTTATATATGTATATATATATATATGTAATATAAGAAATTTCCTCTTTTTTTCTTATTTTTTGTTTTTTTTTTTTTATTCTCGCGCAATTTTTGGTGTTAGGAATTTTTCGAGCTGCCCCCGTGCCTATAGGTAGCTGCTACATAAGATATTTATGTATAGTATATGTGTGTGTATATGTGTGTGTGTATGTAAAGGGTGTAAATTGTGGGCGGGGAGGCGGGGCTCAGGCACTTGCTGCTTGTCTGTTTATAATGGTTTTTAAATTTTTGTAATATTTCAATGTCATTTCGCTAATGTACAGTTGGCAACAAAGCACACGGCCAGTAGAAGCAGAAGAAGAAGAAGAGCTCTCGAGCGTGGCATCTTAATTGCTGCGAAAACGCCATCTGTTGGCCGGCAACGACAAAAGCGCACAAACTTAAGCCTAATTTCAATTCCCGAGCAATTATAGCAAATGGAACTGAATGAAAAATTGGCATAGCCCCAAAGACTGAGCGCATAAATAACAAACACCAATACACATGCCAGCATCACACACACGCACACACATGCGGCTCTAAAATGTTGTCAAATAAACAAATAGACAGACAGAGAAACGTATTTCGCTTTTAGCTTTTGGCCAGCGGCTGGGCGGCATGTTAAAGGGGCTCCATGGGGTGAGGGTGAGAGGGAGGGGGGTGCTGCTGCTGGTGCCCACGTCCAGACACATGTGAAAGCCAAATAGGGGTAGCAGCTAAACACACGCACACACGCGTACGTTATCTAAAGTAATCGCACGTAAGTCGTGGCGTCCAGTAAAAAATGCAAAAAAAATATATATGTATAAAAAACTTCAAGTGGAGAAAGTGATTGACTAAGAGTTACCCTGTAAAAATGTTGGACTTGGATATGGTATATGATAATATGGATTATATAAGAACTAAACTAAACTAAAGTAGCTTAAGCTTAAGCTAAAGTTAGCAGACAATTTATTTAATTGAATAGAAAACTTTTAATAAAAATGATTATAAGTGCGAACAGTTATTCCGTGTACATATAACACCTATGCGAATCACTAATGGGTTAGTGTATGACATGAAATCTATGCTTGGAATAAATCGAATGGAACTTTTGGCTATCACAAAGTGTTTTAAAAGCTCAAGATCAGTTCAAATTAGTCTAAGATGATATACAGAAGAAATGCAATAGCTGACAAGATATGCAGCGCTCCAGCTCTGCTGCAGAGTGTCTAAGCCTGATGTCAGAGTGGCCGTGATAAGCGATGCGATAATATTCAGCGATCGCTTATCAAATGGCAGAGTGCAAGCGAAGCGAGAAGAGAGCCAAAGCGAGAAGTGAAGCGAGTTGCGAGAAAGCATTCCTGAATCGTTTTCTCGCTTTATCGCATGATAAAGCTTTTCTGATACGTGTGTTTTCGTTGCGTGCTGAGCTTAAGTAACCGTTATTTAGCAGGTGAAATATATTCTTTTTGGCAATTCAAGCAATATTTCTCTCTTTCGCTTTGCTGATAGCTGCGATAATTATCGCTTATAGCATCGCATCGCTTATCGCGGCCAATCTGACATCAGGCTTAGACCTAGAGGGCTCTGTCACACTTTGCTGCCCATCATATCCATAGCATATTGGTATTTGCTTACAGGGTATATCAGCTGGAAAACCAATTCGAGAACAGGAAGCTGATGCTGGCTGTTCTGGCTTCTAGTCCTGTAAAAAATTCATGCGTCTTTGTGTGTCCTGACGCAACGCCGCATGGTCGAACGCACGCATTGCCACACACAGAAAAACACACACACACACACACACACACACACAGACACACACACACACCTACACACAGACAGTGGCAGCCGCAGCCATACAGCTTGGCATCTCAGCTGCCGCCATTGGCGCCCTAGCCATAAGTCACGTGTGTGTGTGCGTATGTCATGCCTGGACAGCTGCTGGCAATTGGTGCCCCTGACTGTGGCAAGAGCCAAACTCCAGTCAAACTGATTTTCCCATTGCCCAAAAGTTTAAATTCCCATTGAATGCGATTATGCGTCAAGAATTGAATTACAATCGGCCGTTCAGCGCGCTCGAGAATCCGTGAAATAAAAAGAATCCATATAAATTCGAAAACTCAGTTTCAACTTGACTAAAGTTTTAGGCAAAAGGCACAAAGAAGAGTTGGATCTATGCAGAGCTATGGAAATTGAGCAACACGAAGTTTAAGTCAAACGAAGATGATTTTAATGTTCGGAATTTCAAGTTCGATATTCGCAGTGAGTTCTCTCAGTTTGTAAGCCCGGCCTTAAGCACAGCGAATTAATGCGGCAGGAACTATCCATTGCGGCTCACGAATTGGAAATACGTTTTATCTAACATCTTTAGAGCTTTGAGGAAATCAAAGCTAAATATCTTTGGTAAGAAATAATTCCATAAGAGAACCTCCAATCTGGTTCTAGTCGATTCGAGGAGTGACAATCTGGCTTGCTCAGAGGTTCTATTCAAAAACCTTTAAATCAGTGTCGCCAGACGTTGCGAGTTCACTGTTGTTCTACATGGCATGAGAGCTCGGGGCTTAAACCTTTGCTTTAAGCCAAGTTGAGGACGCGTTTTGTGAGTTTGTCTAGCTAAGTAGCGCCACATACAAGTGTTTAAGTACATACACATACTCACATACTCTCTCACACACACACACACACCCAGTTAGTTATGGCAGCCCACCCACGCCCACTTTGAACTTGGACAAAACTCCCCAATGGCCAGGTCTAAGGTCCAAACGCTAATTTCGATGCTGTAGCCGGCGGCTCTTATGAGCTTTACCAAAAGCCCCATGAAGTTGGCATTACGTATGTAAAATAGTGCCGAACACACACACACACACACGCACGCCCTTACGCACTTTACAAGTGGGTGGGTTGGAGCATTGCGGGCAATGGGAAATGCGAATGCTTTTCATTGTAAGTTAGGTGTACCTCCCCTCTCTCTCTCTCTCTCTCTCTGTCTCTCTCTCTCTCCCTACTCTCTATATATATATGCGTATATGTATGTGTGTGTGTGAAACATGCTCCAGGCTTCTGGTCCTCAAATTGGCATTCGCAAATCTAAGTTCTCTGTGTGTGTGTGTGTGTGCGTGTGTATCGGACCAAGACGGAAATTTAAAATTGTTGTGTGGAAATTGGTTTAACATTCGCCTCGCTCTATCTCAGTTGCACTAATACTATCTCTCCCTCTCCCTCTCTCTCTCTCTGTTTATCTGTGAATGTGTGTGTGTGTCAGGTGTGTGCTATGCGCTGATCAGCCTGGGCAGTCAAAATAATATATAGCACTGAGTCTAGGGCGGGGGCAAGGGAAAACACGATGCCTATTTCTATGCTCTATGTGTGTGTGTCTATGTTTGCGTTTGTATTGGTTGGGTGGGTGGTTAGCTCAGAACTAATGCAAAACTTTAGAATATTCATCATGGACAAGTTTTGTCCTCCGTCGTCCTTCGTTTGTCCCGTTGCACCGTGGTGTGTGATAAGCAGAAAAGGCGTGCCAGAAATTAGCTAATTTCGAAGTAAAATTTTTTAGATTTAGATTAATTTCCGAATGAAAAAAAAAAAAAAATCAAAAACAATTTTAAACGAGGCTTATCTTGAAATATATTCAAATATATATTTATAGAAGTACAGTGAAGTACATTAAAAATCCTTTTTTTTTTTTTCAACTCTAAACGCTCACAAAACATGAAATATTAATTGAGATTAAAAAAGTGAAAATGTTAAATTGTAGATTGAAAAATTACCTTTCAATATAGTAGATTTAATGTAACTAAAAAATAATTATACATAGTCCAAAAAACCCCGAAATTCGGCATTACTTTATATTTATTAACGTTCTCTTGAAATTGTAGAGCGATTCAGAATATAGGTTCTTAAATACTAAACAAAATATTAGATGATAAACGAGGGCTGATTTGAAAGTACATATGTGCAAATATATACATATGTACACGAAAGTAAATAGACTACAAAAATTAAAATATATATGTATGTAAGTTCTAAAAGTTTGCATATTTATTTAAAATTAATTTTTTTAGTTATTATTTAAAATTGCACAGTTAAAACTAGGAAAACAATTTTCAAGTCTCTAGGTCTTATATCTTCTGAGATCGACGCGTGCATACATACAGACGGACCGACAGGGCTAAATCGACTCAGCTCGTGCCCTGATCAAGAATATATATACTTTGTGGGGTCTGCCACGCCTCCTTCTCCTTGTTACATACATTTCAACAAAACCGTTATACCCTTATTTCCCATTCTCAATGGGTTCACGTTATAAAAATGTACAAAATTGCTTACATAAAGATTAAAAATAATTATATAGCGTGCATTCACTATGAAGCAGACGCATAATAAATATTTCATTATAAGGCTAGGTTGTCTCTCCCCCTCTCTCTCTCTCTCTCTCTTTCTTTTTCACTCTCTCTCATTCTCCCACAAACTCTTTAATCAAATATCTCAAATTGCCTAACTTCTCTTAACTTTAATCTCTTGCAGTTATCACTGCGCTCAGTTTTCAATCGCCCTCGTCCCACTGTGCCTAAATATTGTTCTGCTTGCGTTGTGATAGTTATGCTGTCCATAAATTAACGCACGCACACACAGACAGCCGCACACACCAGCCGCTGATACTGATACGAAATGCGCGTTAGCACACGCACACACACACACGCACCCACATTATGTATACAGTTTATATGTATATATATGTACATACATATATTCTCATGTATAAAATGCGACACAGTTAGAAAGGATTAAATTCTGTTTATGTAATTAAGTTGAAATTTATAATCAAGGCAATGTTGGCAATGGCATGTACAATACATAGGGCTGTCCGCCAACTAACCCTCTACATACACACACACACACACACACACGCACACAGATACAGACTTGCCTGTACGCATGTTGTTGTCTTATGCAAACTAGTTTGCAAGTTCTGCGACCACACAAGCAAAACGTCTGTTTACACACGCACACACGTGTAGCTGGGCAATGGACAGCATCTGTGTGAGTGTGTGTGAGTGTGTGTTGGCGTGTGAGTGGGCGAGCGAAAGTTTTTGATTGCGTGGCATTTGCATGGCTCGCCGCATTTGGCGTAGCATACTCTCGAGCGCACAGCAAAAATCGCTCAGCTACAAACTAAAAACTGCCAACTGAAGCGCCCAAAGCTGCATGTCAAATTCATAGTGTGTGCATGTGTGTGTGGGTGTGTGTGTGTGTGTGTGTGTGTGCTTATAGTTTTTGTTTTGGCTCGACTGGCAGACACACTGACTTAGTTCCCACAGTGCACTATGGGTCAAAAGCCCGATTTTTTGGAAAAAAGTCTTATTTTCAAGTTGAAAAAATTTACAAAATTTTAATGCCAATCCATTAAGAATACCCTATATGTAAATGTTACATACTCAGAATTTTAACAGAGGCGCGATCTGCTAACTAAACTGCTGTTAAACAGAGCTGTTACGCATGACACGCACATTATCATTTTGTAAAAACTTTCTATGAATTTCAATCGCCAATTGAAGTCAAAATAATGACAATTAATTTAAAATTTTTGGTGGAAAATACGGAATTGGGCTTGTTCTTTATGTTTACGTGTTTGTGTTGTCCAAAATCTGTATGTGATGTGAAGTTTTATGTAAGTCAAAAAACTGTCTTTGACATCATTAAAAAAAAAATTTTTTGTCTTTGATAAGAGAAAACTTGCGTTTGTAGCACTTTGTAGCAATGAAACTACGCTCATTTTATAGAGTATTCAATTCTGAACTAACACCTATAAGTTCAACATGCACTTTTGCGCACTTTTTACGCAATTTAATTTTTCAGCAACTAACCTCGTCGCAGACGAGGAAGAGGAAAAAGGCATTTCCGAAAGGCAGGACTTTTAAAATTTTGAGGTGTATGGCATGCTAGCTTCAGATAATGAAGAATACGATGATTAACAATAAAAGAGATATATTTTAATGTTATTTGTGCTTAAAATCATAAAATATAACCTTTTATTCCTTGAAAAAATTTTTTCTCAACTTCTACATACAAAAACTATATGATATAGTTAACCGATTTTGATAATTTTTTTACAGGATCTTTAAAACATGAAAACACATCTAATATGTGAATTTGGTGTAAATATCTTAAAAAGCAAAAAAGTTATGACAGCTAATAATATGAAAGACAGGCGGTACCACACCCATTTTTTCACCAAAAACAAGTGATGCGAACGAAAGTCAAATGCAAAAAAACAAATTTAATTATCTTGACTAGTTCAAAAGTTATTAATTAATTCAAAAAAAAACGGGCTTTTGACCCATAGTGCAGTGGCTGGCCAAAAACATTTTTGGGTTAAACTGATGCCTCTTAAATCGGATAAAAGGTACAAAAACGAATAAATATATAGCTGGCAAAACAGCGCAGAGCAAGCTCATGCAAAATCACGTAAAACAGCAGCAACAACAATGGGAATGACAAGCGTATATGTGACATTAGCATTAGTCCAATACAAAAAGTTCCGCCTCCGCCCAAAGCGAAACAAAATACAACAACAAAAATGCCACCTGGCTAGCTGGCATAGCTAAAAGGGTTGTCTGTTACTCTCCTGTCTCTCTGTCTGTCTGTCTGTCTGTCTGTCGGCGCTGTCGTGTCGTGTCCTTCTGCTTTGCGCCTTGACGGACGGGCAGCGAAGTTTACAAAAGAAATTCATTTGATAAGCGAGTGCGAGCGAGCAGCTCGGACACAATTTCCTACTTAAAACAGCAACAAGAACAACAACAACAACAACATCAACTCACAGCAGAGCAAAGGGGGCAGGAGGCGGCCAGGCGACTGTGGACAGTGCGTCTGACTGTCAACTACATAACATTCGAAATGAAAAGTTAAGGGAAGATTTTGCTCTCAACTTTTTTTTTTGTACAAAATTCATTTTTTTTCGGCGTATTTTCCTCTGCATATGCACATGCATATGTGTGTGTGTGTGTGTGTGTGTGTGTGTGTGCGCTGGTGTGCGTATATAAATTTGGTTTTTATGTAATTTTTCATACTGCTGCCGTCCGTCGACGCACACGGCGCTGCTGACGCCGGCAGCGCAGCGCGACGCTTTGGTCAGCATTTTAATTTTTTGTAGCATACTTTTGCGCGCAAAAGTAAAAGGCAAAGCTAGCGAAAGGTTTGTGGGGGGCGTTGGGTGTTTCCGATGTGTGTGTGATGACTCCGTTTGATTTGCTGTATTTGCTTGACCAGCCTCCCTGTGTGTGCGTGTTTGTGTGTGTGTGTGTGTGGGTAGGTGGGTGAGGGCAGTTTCTTGTTGTTGCTGTTGTTGTAGCACATTTTATTTATAATGTATATGCATATGCATGAACATGTTTCATCTCACTCTTTCTCTCTCTCTCTCTCTCTCTTTGAGTCTGGGCATAGGCAGCACTTTAGCTAGCTGTTTATTAATGTGCCCAAACAGCAAAATCTTCGTCTTCATCTTCTTCTTCTCGCACCCTACTCCTGCTACTGATGCTACTCCTGCTGCGACAGCTGCGCTGAGCTGTAACATATTTTGGCAGCAGTGAAACTTGCTTTCCTTTTGCATAATATGTTTAATATGATGTTGCGAGCTGTGAAATAGGTCCCACAGCTCTTAAAATAAAAAAATCGCAGTTAACAAATTATTGAATTACGAGTAATAAATTAATGTGCCACAGAGTTAACATAATATTGGAAAGAAATATTTGACAAATTTTAATTTGTGCTCTAAACGTTTCTAAGCAAATCCCTTATCATACGGCCGTACCCACTCAGCTATATATAGCCCTTAGCTTACATCACTATCTAGGGAAGAAAACTGATTTTCATTTTCATGATGCTCTGCTCTGCATTATAAATTATTTGTTTGTTTTTAATAAACTCAAATACATATATATGACGCCTATTCGAAAATTATTGAGAAACTAGTTTTCCATTTTTTTTTTTTTTTTTTTTCAATTTTGAATATATATTTTTACCTACTTCACTTTAAAAAAGTTCCCATCAGACTTGATACACTTGTGGCAAAGTCTTGAGACTAATCAAGCATTTATTTTCGTATTATCTTGTTCAAATCCTGCTCTAGTACTCGTATCTCCCTAAACGTAGCGTCATTATTTGATGGTCAACTTCAGATTCGGATACAAGAAAAAGTTATATGTGGATATATCTGGGTAATACGGTAACTGCGGCTCTTTTAATTTCTTATTAAAGCCAAAAAATCTTGGTCTGATTTTCTACAATATGAATATAACGAAGTCAAGTGTAGTATGTCATATAAGATACTTATAAGCATATACCCATGATCAAACCAAAAGACGTCCAGAACAAACTACTGAAAAATGGCCTTAGAAAGATGGGAGATATTTCAGATGGTATGATCAAAAATCTAAAATAGAAAATTAAAAAAAAAAAGAATCATTCATCATGTAAAGTTTTCCATGTTCATTCACATTGGAGTAGCTGAAAAGAAGAGTTAGAGCTACAGCCATCTAATGATAACTATCGATGATTATCGATGAACTAACCCTGTTATTTATACAATTTATTTATACAATATATTTATTTCCTTTGCTTTGATCACTCTCTTTAAAATACTTTAAAAGGCTCATCTTCTGGCTAAACTTTAATCGAGCTGTCTGAATAGTTTTCATAAAGACAACAACAACAACAACAACAACAACAACGACATCAATCTGAAGCAACATAAACTTGCAACTTACACAACTCATTTCCGGAACTCTGATAAGCTCCACGACCAGAGGCCATTGGCTAAAGTAACTGTCTCCCACCTATTGCTACTCCACACGACTCCCCCTGCTCCTGCTGCTGGCCTGGCCTATATGGACACCCTCACCTTATCGCGGTAATAACTGTAAGCATGTAAGCCTGGCCAAAGGGGGTGATTTTGTAATTTTCTTTACATTTCTTTACTTGAACGTCGACGTCGCTGTCGACGTGGACGTCGACATCGGCATCGGCATCGGCATCGGCGCTGGCGTTGGCGTTGGCATTGGCATCGCTGTCGACGTAATTTCGTAACCCTTTTTTAGTTGTTTTTGTTTTTTTTTTTTTTGCGCTGCTTCACGTTTTCCTCAAAGATTTTTTTGCCAGCTTCGTGTTTTTTTTTTTTTTGTGTTTTGTTTTTTATATTTTTTATTTCGCTTTTTTATGTGCCGAAGATTTTTCTATGTAATTTCGTGCGTTTGCTGTTGCCGCTGCTGCTTCTTCTTCTACTTTCCTTCCTCTTCTTCTTCCTTTTTGTGCTGGTCAGCTTTTCTGCACGCTTCGCAAACAGCGAACGAAAATAAGGAAAGTGAAAGCTGAGCGCAAAAAAAAAAGAGAGAAGCAGAAGAAGAAGAGGCTGGATGCCATGGCCAATTGTCCAAACGAGCGTGCATTCGTGTGTGTGTGTGTGTGTGTGGGTGTGCAGCATTTTCCATTTGGATTTCTTGTTTTTTTTTTTTTTTTTTTTTTGGCAACCCATTCTGTTGCTTACCTAACAACAGCCCCCCTACTCCCCCACACTCACCACACTAGCCCCCTTTACCCCTATTACCGTGCACCCCTTCTACCGCCCACGCAGCATCCGCTTTTGTTACAATTTTTGCTCGCTTTTTATACCCCGTAAAAAAAAACGGGAACACGAGATTAAAGATGGCTATCATTCTATATGTGATCTTTATACATATATGCATGTATGTATATGATATAGTTAAGCAAAACGATCTGTTTTTGAACATTTATCTTAGAATCAATTTTGTAGCATGAATCAAAGTTGATAATATTTTAAATTTATGATCAAATTTTAGAAGGATCTCAAGATTCCCAATTCCGAAAAATTCCATTTGTAAAATATATGTTTTATAAATCTTTAGATAGATAGACCTAATTCAACTTTATCTATGATGAAATCCTTATAAATTTAATAAAATGGTATGATATGTGAGAAAATTAAGAATGAAGCGACATGGGATGGCAAACGAATACTAGAAATTATGACGAATGACGAACTAAAAATGTGTGACGTGATATGGTATATAATGATAGACTATGTGTGATGTTAGGGCTGTTTTTTAGTAGAAGTAAATGGGTAAAGTAGGCTAAGATTTTTATATGCAAAACAATAATCTGATATATGATATGATATATATCGGTGCTCAAAGAAATTTGCATTAAGGTAGGTATGCTGACGATATATGTATTAAAATTACAGAATAATAATACAAGGAAGGATGGGAGAGGCAGGAGAGGCTTTCCATTTTGAGAGATTGAAATATGTTCATATATATTAGGAGTGCTGCTACCGTTATTGCTTACGCTGTTTACAGGCTATCTTCTAGTCGCGCAAGGCAAACGATTTGCTTTTTTACTCTTTTTTTTAGCGCTGGCTTCAGGTGGTTGGGGCGAAAGGATTCGTGCGAAACAACAACAGCAGCCAAAAAAGAAATGCCTGCCCAGTTGACCAGCCTACGCAGCCTCTCTCACTCACTCTCCCACTCTCTCTCTCTCTCTCTCTCTCTCTGACATTCACTCGCTGTGCCCCAGCCGCTGGCAGCGCCCCAATCACACACCCCTTCCAGTGCAGCCCCGCACGCTCCGTGGCACACGCCACGCACATTTTGGCTGACTTTATCATGGCCAACTGCCTTGGACCCAGCCCAACCCTCTGGCTGTGGCTCGTGTCCAGCCGTTCGTTTTTTAGCATTTTCCATTTTCTTTTAATTCAGCATACACCCTCGCACACACACACACACACACGCACACGCACACGCACTCTCACTTTCTTTTGTGCAAAAAAAGAAAAGGAGAAGGCAGAAAAGCAAAGTGGAAGCAGAAAAGTAAAAGCAAAATTGTAAATTGAGTTACGCATTCTGACAGTTTGCATTACGATCTCTCTCTCTCTTTCTCGCCCACACACTGGTCACACATGCTGGCCACGCATGTTTATGTGTGTGTGTGTGTGTGTGTGTGTGTGTAGTGGCTGCTATCTATCGATCTACTTTTTACTCTTCATTGGCATTATTCTGGCTTCGTTTGCGTTTGCGTCTTCGTTTCCAGCTTTGTCCTCGTCGTCATCTCAATTGAATTCGTTTCATTTCGTTTCGTTTGAATGAATTTCACTTGCAAGCCGTCGCCCACTCCACCCACCACCTCCCACTCTGTTTCTCTGCTGGACCACCACTACTACTATATCAGCATACATCTAAGACACAAACACACTCACACACTCACACTCACACACACATGCATTGCCTGCTGTGTCCGGTTTTTGTTGTTTCAGCTCCTTTCGTTTTATTTTTGAGAATGTTTGATTTGGTTTCGTTTTTTTTTTTTTTTTTTTTTTTTTTTTTGTTTTTGTTTTTTGCCTCTACTAAACACAGCCCGGCTCGCTTCAAAGGATTCGCATATTTAAACATATTAAATATCAAAGACATTTCTTTTCCTATTTGCCGTTGCCCATTTGCCACTTCGCATTTTCAATTTGATTTTCGACTCGCCTATATCGTTGACATCGTTTGCCATTTCTTTTGGGAAACTTACCCAACTCCGGCTGTTCCCCCTCCCATCTTCCTGCTCGTTAGCTACCTCATTTCTGGCAATTAAATTTGCATCATTTGCCATGGCAATGTCCACTCTTTCGCCTTTCTCATGTGATTAGCCTTTGACTTCGCCTTTTGCTCGTTTTGCACTCATTTGATTTCTTCCTCATCATCTCTCTCGGAGCAGAGCTCTCTACAGCTTAACAACTATATTATTGCTCTTCTCTTCAACTACTCCATTGCAGTTATGTTTCATCATTTTCCATTCCATTTCATTCGCATACTATTCTTAATTAAGGCAGAAAGGGAATTCAGATTTGGGGCATTTCCAACTGTCAGTAGTTCGATTCTGATGCATCCAGTCCAAGAATGGGGAACTTATGAACAATGAATTCCAATTCCCAAAAAGATTATCCGCTGTTTATTAATTGCTTACGGATCAGACATACACTAGTTTCTTGCCAATCAACAAATCGCCCTGTCTGCTCTATACCCTATAGATATAGCTCTAAGACTACTCAAGCTACCTCTTAGACCTATTCCGTTAAAGTTCTAGCTCAGATCAAGTTCACTTTGGCAACTGCTATTGTTAGCATATAGAATAAATCTATCAAGATCTTACAATTCGGCTTTCAGGCAAACTTTATAACTGAATAGCTAGCCAAGCAGTTAAGACTAAGAACAGAAAGAAACGGAACTCAGTTGTTGCTGTTTAATTTACTTACATACATTCCAAATTTATATTAAATATTTTATTTGTATTTTTATTTTAATAGTTAAATTAAATATTTATTGGGACGACTCGAAATTACAACTAAGCAAATTGCGGTAAATCAATTTTACGATGCCAAAATTGATCATAGACCAGGGAGATCTTAGCGGCAAGGACTACACAGAGTTATTATTGTTATTCTTATATTAGAGGGTTATTATTATTATTATATTATATTACAAGTGCATGTTTGTGTAAATATATCGTATGTGTATATAACCTTAATAACTATTTGCAATTTTATCAAAAATAAAAAAAAAGTTTTATAAAACGAGTCCATAAACATTTAAATTAGTTAAAAGCCAAAGGCTACAGACACAGCCCAGCTTTAAATATATTTTGTATTATAATTATATTTACTGTATTTTTATAATTTGTGATGATTTTGTATTTTTGTATAAAGTATTACTATTATTAATAATAAATTCAAATTGATTTCATTTTACTGACATTTCAATTTTTAGAGGCGCTGAAAAGTAGGCAACGCTTTTTACTCGAAGAGATTTTTCCCTTTAAATGAAATTGAACTAATTATAAATGAAACAACTAAAAAATTATACTAAATAAAAAATAAAAAGTAGTACTGCAAATTAATGTGAATGTTAATGTTTATTGAAGCCATCGCGGTACTCCAGTGATCTCTTTGTAAGCTTATTCTGTAATTATTCTGACCATTTGGGCGAGAACACTGCAAATTGGATGCATTTCAAAGTTTCCACATGGAGGTGCCTACTCAGCTGGCCTGCTCCCGCCTGAAGGACATGAGCTACTTCATATACATATACAGAACGTTGCTTGGCGATTCTACTCTAAAAACACTTTAGATCAAATTTCAAGCAAATGTCCCTATAGACCTGATTGATCAAACGAATTTATGCACTGGAGACATGCGACAGTTTTGGTCATTCCAAAGGTTCTCCAACAACTAGAGAAAAGAAGAAATACAAAATAAACAAAACTAAATAAATAAATTTGTATTGTTCTTAAAAATTCAATTAAAATTGTTTTGCTTAGACAAAGAGCACAAACAAAATATATACATTAAAAACAAGAAGACGAAGAAGAAACAGAAAAAAACGCATATACATTATATATCAAAATGTATAAAACAAAAAAAAACAAAAAAACAAAAAAAGAAATGAAAAAAGTAACAAAACGTAAAAAAAGAAAGAGGAAAATGCCCAAAAAAAAAAGAGTTACAGCAAATTGAGCGTCGACTGCGACGCAGCGTCGCAGTAGCAGCGGTCATTTCAAACAACAGACAGCATAACGAGATTCACACACACACACGCACAGAGTCCATTCCAGAAAAGCATCCCTTATATATATATTTATATACGCAGCAAAATCAAATAAAAAACACGCAACGAAAAGCATGTAAAAACGTGGAAAAAAACGCAACGACAACAACAACAACAACAACGTACCGAAAATTGAGAAAAAATAAAACCCGCTTAAATTAAGCCCACCAGCTGGCCAGCAGCATCCACCCCAACCACCCCGTCCACCCAAGCCACCCAAGCCACCCACCCAGCCAGGCAGCTATCCACCAACCACTGGACAACGCACGCACGAAGCAGCCAGCGCAACGCACGAACGGGTTAAGGTCCAGAATCGTCACAGCCTCCCCGCCCAACCACCAAAGCCTTCTCTGATGAGCGGCGGCAGCAGCAGCAGCAACAGCAGCAGCAGCGTCCGGTGGTGGCTTGCCGAGCTGCCGAGCTAATGGCCAGCCGAGGTGGTTGGGTGGGTGAGCGTTCGGCTGCTGCGTTGCGTTTTGATGGCTGCTGAGCTGCCCGCTGGCGCTTGCCAATTTAAAAAGCACAACAAAACCCCAAAAAAAAAAAAAAAAATCAAGCGAAAGGCACAAAAAGTGAGAAGTAGAAGAGATCAGATCGGATCACACGCCGAAGATGAAATACTCTGCTTTGACAAATGAAATAGCAACAAAATATAAATACAAATTTAATATGGTAACAATAATTGTATATGAAATAAATCTGACTTGACTTCAGATTTAAATTATACAAATTGTATAATATATAGAAGACATTTATTACTAACTTATTTGTTTTTTATTTATTTTTTTTTTTTTTTTACTTGAAATTTGGCATAAAAATTGATTTTTTTTTTATTTTTTATAAATTTTTCTCTGGTTATATTTTATTTGTTTAATTATATACATATATTTTATTTATTTATTTTTTAATATTAAGACAAACTTTCATAATTATGTATTTGTTATTATTATTTATATGCATATGTACTTTTTACTATTTTAATTTTTTTACTATAATATAAAAATAAATAAATATAAATATAAATAAAAATAAAAAATGTATAGTAATCAAAATTTATCTAAAATTTAAATTATTAAATTATAAATATGTATGTATGAAAATATTGAAAGAAAAATGTATAACAAATTGTTATTTAGTACTTAAAAATAAATCAAATCAAATAATTGCAAAAAATAGCAATAAAACAGAAAGAAATAAAACCCAGACTGATGTATAAAATATCGTATATAAATATTTAGATTTATTCTCATACCTAATAAATATTATACATTTAAATATATATTATATATTTATATATTTTTCCTACTTTACGTAAAGAATATATATTATTTGTATTTAATTTACACTGTGAAACCATATTTTCTACACAAGTATTTCCTATTTACAAGTCCAAGCAATCATTTGAAAATAAATAATAATCGTTAGCCCAGCTAATATACCCGATATAGGTAAGGGCATAAAACGGCAACGAAGCGGCCACGCAGCATAAATAAAATGCTGGGCTAAATAAAAAGCAAACAGGACGCAACGTGGCCAACCCTTTTTGCTTTTGGCCAGCTTGAGTTGTGCTCGCCCACCCACACACACCACACACCACACACCACATAGCGCACTCCACCCACCAGCCCCGCACTGCCCATCACCACTCCCCTCCCCATAGCCCAACATCTTCCCTTTTATATGCTGCGCATCCTTGTCGCTTGTGTCCACCTCGAGAAAGAAATTCAAAATTATGGAGTCGCCTTTGTCCTTGCCGTTCTCGGGCTGCGCTGCTCTGCGCCTCGTACGCGCTCGTCTGTTATCCTTGTCGTGCGTGGATAGCCTCTCTTTCTTCATGCCGCTGCTGCTATTTCTTCTGCTCGCTGCTCGCTGCTCGCTGCTGCTGCTGCTGCTGCTGCTGCTGCCAGGAGCTGGGCTGGTCAGTGCGTGGACATTAAAATGCGTAAATTTGCAAAAGCAATGGCTATATGTGTGTGTGTGTGTGTGTGTGTGTGCTACTATCTACCTCTGCATGGAACAGTGGGCAAAGACTCAAATACATGCCTGTTACATTATTATTGTTATTGATTTCCATTTTATACAGTTAACAATCTTATATTTAAAGTTAATTTAATAAACTCATGCTAAATTTAGATAAATTTGCTAAATTAAAATTAATTAATTAAATTAAATTCACTTCTATTTGATTATTAACAAATGGAAATTGAAGAGTTTTCTAACAGAAATGTTTGATAAGCAAGCTTCTCAGCTGTTAAGTCACTGTTAGTCAGCTGTAACTATTCATGCTCGACTTAAACTCTAAACATTTTCAGAAAAAGAGTTTACATATACATATACATTTGACTATACTTAACAGTTAATTGTATGTTATGCCACTGTTAAAGGGAAAGTTTTACTGTGCCATACTACAAATATATATCTGAGCTCTAATATCTATATATATATATATATATATATATATATATATATATATATATATATATATATATATATATATATATATATATATATATATATGATGTATAGCCTGCTATATTGTTATTATGTCGCGATACACAGCAAAGTAACTGTTAAGCCGCTGTTAAGCATATGTTAACTAGCTGTAAACCTTCTTCTATTTTATGCACAATGCGACAAATTTGTGCCATGGTTGTGAGAGTAAAAGTGAAAACGAGCCAAAGCGCCGTTGGGCCATTGCCTGGCATATCCCGGCATCTCTTGGCCAGCCGGGCAAATGATTGCTGGCACTGCGTGCGTTGCATGAAGCAATTCAATCGTCGCATTCGGGCTCGATGTTGCATATGCTGTCCACACTCGCCACACCCCCCACACACACCCAATCAATTGACCTTTTTATGCGAGCTGTTGCTCCCTTTTGCTGCCAAACCCACACACACACACATACACACTCCAGTCAAGCTGTAATATGATTTACTGATCTGCCTGTCTGGGTTTTTTTCTTTTTACTCTCGGGCTGTTAGCTGATTGCTGGGCTGGGACTTTGATTTTAGACAGTCTTAAAGCAGTTGCGTAATTGGTAACGTTTTTAACTTAGCTTCAATGTAAGCTATAGATATAAATATAGATATTTACATTTAAAATTGACTTGAGTTAGATAGCACATTCCACTAAGCTTTCATTTTGAGAACAGCATTGAAAGTCCAAGATTGGGCATTTATTGAATATACTCTCTACAGAAGACCCATTTCATTACACGCAGGGAGGTATTGACATAATCAGCCTGAACTTGGAGTAAACTGCAGTCAAGGTGATCAGTTTTTTTTTTTTTTTTTAAATTTTTTTTCCGATTTACACAGAAATTTAAATTAACGAGAATTATTCAGAACGATTTTTTTTTTTCAAGCATATAGAATTGTTTTCGATTTATCGCGATTTTCGAACGAATTTCGGGGTACAAATTGCTGAGACTTGACTGTATTTTAAATTTTAAATCAGATCTCAATTCTAACTTGTTCTTTAAATTATTTAAAAAAAATATTAATTTTTTTTTTTTAGATGAATAAAATAAAATACCTAAATGCAGCAAAATGTTCAGGTAAAAATTTAGAAAAACGGACTTCGCCTTTTAAATAATATCTTTTCGGAACTTGGAAGAAAATCTTAGCTGCTAACCAAAGTAAAACCTGTAGCAAGATTGATACGGGAACTTTAGATTACTCACTGAAACTTGAAATTTTAAGCTTCCTAACAGAGTTACCAGTATTCCTTGCATTTATGTGGGTCTTAAAGTCAAGCAAACATCAATCAAACTTAGAGCTGTCTGAACTTATCTATGTATGTATATTGACTAGAGCTAATATTTCTCTAGAGAGTGACATAAGTCAGCTTGTCATTTAGGCCTAGCTCGTTTCTCGATATCTGCAAATAGGTGTAGTGTCCAGTCACACTTTGAGAAACAACTCGAAGAGCAACCGATTGCGTTGGTTCTTCAGCGATCGAACAGAAATCTTATTTGTTGCTTTTTTCAACAAATCTCATTTTCTCCGAACCTTTCGGCTGAGTATTTGTATAGGATATATGTGTTTTGGCATAATATCTATATTATTTATATATGAATTGCGTACGTAAATTTAGTGTACTTTATTTAATTGAACTACTGAATTTTTGTAATAAATAACCTCGGGGTTTTCTATTTCTTTGATTTTTCCCCCAAATAATTAAGTCATATTATATACCATGTCATATCTCTAAGTAAATATCTAAGCAGAAAAGGCCTAGTTCCTAGTCTAAACTCTTTAATTATTGTAAGATACCATTCAAAAAAAAAAAAAAAAAAAAAAAAAAAAAAAACTGTAATTACAACAAAGAGTGAAATAAATTGAAATTGAAATTGAACTACTGAATTTGGTTGAGCGAACGTCAAACGTATCGCTCCCTACGGGATGTTCGTTAATAGAGCATCACTCGAATAGTTCAACTCAAGGCGTTCAACCGACGAAGCAAAACGAAAAGAACCGAAGGCTCCTTCTCAGAGCGATAGCTGTAAACTATGACTTGAGCCATTATATATATGTCATATGTAATCAAAATTCCCATGGAGTTACATTTCCAGTGGCTGTACTAGGGACTAGGGCGCACCTCTCAGAAGAATCTTTGCCTCCGCATAATGCCTCGAAAAACCAAATAAAGAAAACTCATTTGATTATATATATATTGGTTTGTTTTGTTGTTTTTTTTTTTTTCTTTTTAATTTTTAGGCTTTTTTGCATTTATTTTTCTCTGTTGCAATTCGCTCAACACATCTTCTTCGCAGTTTAGTTGTTTTTTGTTTTTCAGTGTGATTTTTTTCGATCATTTTTTATGTTTTTATCAAAATTACAAAAATTCCATTTGAATCGGAATATAAGGTATATATGTATGTATATATATTAAATGTCATGTTGGAAAAAAATCGTATCAAATGGCAACATTCTTTCACTATATAATAGACCTGCAAAAAATTTCATTTATTTTTTTTCTTCTCTTTTTGTTTTTTATGTTTCGTTTCTTATACATTTATATATTTTGCTTTGTTTTTATTGTTGTATTTTTGTTTAGTTTTAATTAGTTGTAGTAGGTTGTAGTTTGAATTTGTTTTTTTTTATATAGTTTTTAGTTTTTTTTTTCTTTTGTAAATTTGTAGTAATTCATACATTTTTTGTTTTTGTTTTTCTTTTTTGCTTAGTTAAATAATTTTTTATAATGAAGTTGATTTTGTTTTTTCTGTTTGTAAGTCTCTTCTTTGTTTGTCTGTGGCTGCATCTTATTTTTATTTGTTATTAGGTTTTTTTTAGCATATTTGTGTAGTATTTTTGCCTTATGCCTGTGTATTGCATTTGTTTTGATTTACTTGAGGTTTACAACAAACATTGACAAAAAATTCCATTTGGTAAAAAAGCGTTAAATAAATTTCCCAAAAAAATTAGAAATTATTTTTATGATTTATTATATTTCTTTTTTTTTTTGTTTTTTTTTGTATATATTATAAAAATCCACTAATTTGCACATACTTAAAGTATTTTCGAAATTTTAGTTTTATTTTTCAGTATTATGCTATAAAAGTATTTGTTGTTGTTTTCCCATTTTTTATATAAATAATTTTTATTTTATTTTAATTATATAACTAACGCTAATTGAATTAAGTTTTTAGTACATTGATTTAGCATTTTGCAAGTTTTTTTTTTTTTGTTTCTTTTTAAATTTATTTTTTATTTTATGCGCCTATGGCACATTTCTTATGAAGCATAGCATTTATACATACATATACTCAATTTTGTTTTCAGTGTACCTATATAATAATAGTATCTAAAAAATAGCTTCATGTATTCCATATAAATTCAATGTTTTTTTCCTTTCTTTATTTTTATGCAAGCTTTCAAAAATTGGCATTTCCTTTAGTTATATATATATATATTTATGTCTATATATATTATAATATAAGCACAGACCCTAGCACTTTTACAGTTAGTAAAGTAAATGAAATATTCTATTGCATAGGCTTCACATACATAAATAGCATTTCTTTCATATTCCATAGCATAAAACAGAATCCAAATTATAATATTCATATATACTGCATCAAATCCTTTCATTTCAGTTTATAAAGTCTTGCAGCCACCATTTGCCTACACGAAGTCCTGCTCTGCTTTGTTCTGTGTGAGTTAGTCTCTTGTATTGTTTTTCGAAATTTATTACAGTTACTTTATAGACATTATATATACATCTATATCTATATATCTTTCATTCTGCATATTCAATGAGTTATTCACTGCGACTGCTTATGGCTTCATTTCAAGTATGAAATTTATATATAAAATATATATATATAGATATATGTATATATATAGTCCATATCAATCAGGCAACAAAAGATTATTATTATGGCTGCTGTATTGACGGGTTAAACAAGCTAAATAGTTTGGATCTCGAGCTAAAATTATACAACAAAATGCTAAACATGGCAAATCAGTTCCGAATTACAATTACACGTTACAGCTAGTCGATACAATTTGATTTCATATTCAGCCCTGGTCTATTTGATTAGGAACGCCTGCTAAATGCCAAAATCAAAGCAAAAATCAAAAGCGCTATAGATAAATATAGTATCTGGATAGCTATCTATATATACATATATATAATACATATACATATATATAGTTATTGGCCAGATTTGCAGTAAGTACAATTCCAAAACATTTTTAGGCAGCGTTATGCAAATGCTAAAGCGAAAGCAAATTTTTAATGACATTCTCTATGTATACCTATATACATATACATATATACGTTTATAAACTTATCAAATATATATATATATATATATATATATATAATAATTATGTATATGATGCTTTAATTGATTAATAGTTGTATAAGGCTTGCTTGCAACATAGTTTTCCTCTTCTTCATTATATTTTCAATTATATTTCCCATTCTCGCATTTCATGCGCTGCATAAAAAAATTGCATATTAACCGTTAACTATAATAATAAACACAAAAAAAAATGACAATAATAGTAATGCAAAATATAAACAAATTCTAGCTGTAAAAAAAAATGTATTTAATTATTTATATAGGTATACATATATTTGTTTATGGTACAAAACAAAAATTGTTTTTCTTTTTTACAATCTAAAGAGTAGCTTAAAATATATATATTTTTCCTTGATCTTTTGTATAATTTGATTTTGCAATTGCGAATCATTCGAAATGTGTGCGGCAACAAATGAAAAATGCGAAAAATAATTAACAAATATAAATTTATAATAAAAGCTTAAACAATAGTTGCGACTACATTAATATCAAGTGTTCATCAAAATATTGATAGAGAATCCACAAATTGGATATTCATATAAACATCAGATATATATAATTTAAGATCTGACGCAATAGCGATACACTGCCAAAAATAATTGGGTTTTCAGGCCAACATACGAATAATAATGCACAATGAATAATGAATTATGAAAAACTTTGAGTTCCATATGCCCAATGCAAGCTGAACAAAAATTAATGAGCATTGCTTTTAGCTTAAGTACTACATAAAACAATTTAGGAAAAAAATTTCGATTTTTGATAATAAGAATATAATAATAGTAAGATCATTTGTAAGGATTCGATATTTAAATATCTTTCACATTCGCTAATAATAAAATATTAGATGAAAAAAAAAAAAAAACAATAATAATAATTTATAAATGTTTTTACAAATAATAATCAAAGTAAATCATATAATATACAAATATAAACAAAAAATAAAATCGAAAAAAAAAATATATTGAAATACAAAAAAAAATCATAATGATCAATTTTAAAATAACAAAAAATAAGAATAACAATATTGATATAAACTAAATGTATTCTATAAAAGTAATGCTCATTGATTAACGCTAAGCATTGGGCACAATTAAATTTATAATTTATGAAAGAATAGTGTTAAAATAAAAATAGATTTTGCTTTGAATTTGTGATAACGTTTAGGGCAGTGTATATATGTATGTATGTATGTATGCATATAGGTATATATGGTTTATAAATTTATAAACATTTCGAGCGAGAGTTTTGCCGCACACACACACACGGGAAAATAATAATTTAACAAGCTCAACTGAATATAATACTTGAGAAGTGGGCGTGTCGCCGCCCCCTCAGACTTATGCACTAGTATGTTAGGGTTCTTTTCGTTTCTCTCTTGCTCATAGTTAGGAATTTGTTTTTGCACTTAAGTTTAGACACGTAGAAATTGTTGTTGTTGTTGTTGTTGTTGCAGGATCATTGCGACGCCAATAGTAGACAGCTGCAGAGAGAGAGTGATGTTAGTTTGGCTCTGAATGCACCTAAAGATTCCTCTACTCACTGCCTTGGCGCTATAACTCTAGACACGATGCGTTAGATGCGTCGAATCACTGCGTTTTGGTGGCGGCGGCGGCGGACGCTTTTTGCGCAGCGCCGCAGCTGCATCGGCCACAGCGGCTGGCGGCGGCACTGGCGGCGGACCAGCTGCATCCACCATAGTTGCGCCAGCACCGCCCATCGCCGTTGGTGCCGCCCCATTGCTCTGGGCATGAACGTTCTCGTAGAGCGCGTACTCGTTGTGCGCATACTCGTAGTGCTCCTGCACCCAGTGGCTCACGTTCGCCGTCTCGCGATAGTAGTGCGAGCTGTTGGCGCCCGAGTTCAAATTGTGGGCCGCCAGGAGATCCTCATTGTTGAAGTCACGGAAGCCGAGCACCTCGTGCGGCGTGGTCGCCGGCTCCAGTTTGCACTTCTGTGCCACCTGCCACTTCTTGCGCATCACACGCTGCAGATCCTTGAGGAAGTCACGCGGCGGATTCGAGGCAGACTCTTGCAGGCGCTTCGGCGATGTGACCACATCGCTGCCATTCTGACTGCAGCCGGACAGCCGGGACAGATCACTGCGCGGCGGCAGCAGCGGACCGGGCGAGTAAATCGGCTGCGACTGCGACGGATAGCCAATGCTGCTGCCCGAGCCGCTGCTGAGCGTTGTGCTTGGCGAGCGTAGGGGCAGCTGGGGCTCCGGGGAGCACATCTTGCGCCGCAGCAGCACCGGCGAGTCGGCAAAGGAGACCTTCTTCTGAACGGGCGGCGGCGGCGGCGGCAACTGGGCCGCAGCTGGTCCCACGTAGTCGGGCGGCGCCTTGTAGGGCGGCGCTGCCTTCAGCGTCTGCTTCACAGCTGGCTTGATGGGCTTGGCGGGCACCGCCGGCGGCAGTGTGCCATTGCTATTGGGCATGACCATGCCCATCGACATGGCCATGGCCATGGACATGGACATGGGCGTGGGCGTCAGTGGTGAGGTGGGCTCCGCATAGGCGAGCACCTCCTCGGGCGGCGGCGGTGGCGGCAGCGAGGCCAACGACAGCTGCGACCCATACACATCCTGTTCGTCGGCATGCAGAGCGGGCGGCGGCGGCGGTGGCGGCAGCGAGTCCAGCGACAACGTCGATGAGCACATCAGCTCCACATCGCTCAGTCCGGGCGGCGGCTTGGCACAAATGCTGGGCGTTGGCGTCGGCGTCGAATTCGATGACGACGACGAATTGCCATCGTTTGCCATTGACCCCGACACGGATGCAATCACATCCCGCTTCACAGACGCATTCACCGGCACCACCGGGCGACGCTTCAGCGTGCCACCGCTGCTGCCGTTGCTCTCCTGCGATTTGCGACGACTGTGCCGGCGGGTCAGCGTGCCGCTGCGCTCTGGCGAGGCAGCCGAGTCGCCAACACCACCGCCACCACCGGCGCCAGCTGCTGCCGTGGCCACGGCAACTGGTCCGGTCGTGATTTCGCCTACCTCCTTCAGCTGGCGCGTCATTGTCGTTAGCGGCAGATTGGGCTTCATGGAGGGCTTGCGCTTTATGGTGCCGGTCGTGAACTCCGAGTCGAAGGCATTGTTCTCATCCGACAGGCAGCCGCTGGAGCTGGAGCTGGAGGCGCGCGAGATGCGGCCACTGCTCGAGTTCGACATGCTGCTAATGGCCGATGACACGCTGCCACATTGTGATGGCACCGCCGACGAGATGCTGCTTATCGACTCGCTGCGCATCGAGGCGGCAAAGCTGCCGCCAACGCCAACGCCGGACGCAGTGCCGCCAGCGCTGCCCGAGCACAGCTCCTCCATGAGCAGCTTGTGGCTGTGCCACAGCTGCTTGCCATATTTACAGATCCGTATGGCCGTCAGCCAGCGATCCAGCGTGGCCCCATCCTCGGCGCACAGCATCTTCAGGGAACGGCACGACTTGCCCAGCGACGAGTCGTTGGCGGCCTTGAAGCCGAACGTGTAATCCGTTGGCGATTTATACTTCTTGCGCCAATTGATGCCCGTGTAGACGTTGTGGCCGCTGAAGACGGTCAGGCAGGCGAGATCGCGCGTGTTCTTCGTCTTCTCCTTGGGGAAGTAGTAGAGGCCGGAGGGGCGCAGGACGAAATGATGACGCTTCCAGGCCTTCTTCGGATCGGCCTTCATGTAGAGCGGCCCGTCCAGCTGCAGCTGGGCCTGCGTCTCAAAGAACTCCTCCAGCAGCATGTGACGCGTCTGCTCGTCGTGCTGGCAGCCCGGCGCCATCTGTGGCCCCGGCAAATACAGCTCCGGCCGCTGATAGAGCGCCACCTTGTCCGGCCGCTGCTGGAAGAGCACGCGATTGCCCGCATCCGAGTTCCACGTCATCAGATTATCCACCAGTAGTTCATGATCCTCAAACAGGCGCTCTACGGAAGGGAAATATGTTATTCATCGAGATCTCCATTGAGGGAGCGGGGGAAAGAGAGAGAGAGAGAGAGAGAGAGAGATGGGATATATCACCTCAGCTCGCCTTCAAACTTACCCATTTGCAGGTCGCCCAGGTGCTCGATCAGCGCCCACGTGGGCTGCATCTGGACATGATTCTTGTCCGCGAGCAGGCGCGTCACAAGGCCGCAGCCCATGCGCTCATCCACCAGCAACGACTTGGATGCCCCGTCCGCCGTGAAGGCCTTCACGAAGAGGCGCCTGATGGGCGCGCTCTCCAGCTTGTGCAGGGCCAGCTGAATCTTGGCCGCCTTCGTCGAGGACTGCAGCGGATGCTGATGCAGCTGCTGCTGCTGCTGCAGGTGCAGCTTCTGTTGTTGCAGCAGCAACTGTTGCTGTTGCTGCTGCTGTTGTTGTTGTTGTTGCTGTTGCTGCTGCATCGAGGTGTTGGACGAGGCGGACGACTCGCTGGAGAGCAGCGAAACGGTGTCACTGAAGGCCGAATCATTGTCGGGCGACTCAGTGCGTGGCTCACGGGGCGTGACAACGCCCAGCGTGATTCCCATGGTCATGTGGCCAGTGGAGAGTCCGCCGATGACAACGCCACCGGCACCACCGGCCATGCCACCAGTCCCATTGCCATTCTCGGATATGCCCGACGAGGACGATGTGGTGCTCACATCCCCAGATATGCTGCTATTTGTGCGTGAGTGTGTGCGCGACGAGGCCGCTGAAACGGAGGCCAATGCCGGCGGCGGCGGTGGCGGCGGTGAGGCAACACCTGCACCACTTTGAACAGCGCCTGGCGCTTGGCCAGCTGCCACGCCAGGCAGAAAGCTCGCCTCGCCGTAGCTAATCTGCGCCTCGAGCAAGCTCAGCTCGCCGAGTATCAGATCCAGTTCGGACTCTTGTGTATCCTCCAGATTGGCCATGGAGATGCGATAGGAGGCGTGCGTCTTGGCGTCCGGCGTCGAACGTTCGCTGTGCTTGCGCAGTTTGACGGCGCCAGCGCCGCTCGTACTATCCCCAATGCCCAGCAACTTGTGCTGTGGACTCCCACTGCCCACACCAGCACCTCCTCCTCCTCCTCCTCCTCCTGATCCTGCTCCTGCTCCTAAGCCACCAATTGACTCTGATCCGTCGCTGGCTACGCCGCCAACGATGATCCCCTGGCTTGTTAGCTGAATAATCTGCAGAGAGAAACAAAAGTCAAACTCGAGATTAGACTTTAATGAATCAAATGCAAATAGTAAATTCTATATTATAAGGAAGCCCCCAGAGAGTTATCCCTATTTTCGCTATTTTCATTTTGCCATTTCAATTGTTTAACAAATCTCTTTACAATCTTTATTTCCCAAACATTTGCTGTCTATTTATTTAATTTTTAAGTACTTTTTTATTTTTATTTGTATTTCTTTTTTTTTTTCATGAGTTCTTTGGTGTATATCATATTTGTATATTATTTTGCTTTCTGTCCACTTTTTTACTTTCATTACATTTGTTCGTTTTCGTATTTTTTTTTAGTTTCTGTTGTCTATTACTTTATCTATAATTATTTTTAAAATTTTCATAGTTTTCTATTTGGGAGTTACTTGCATATTTTTACTTACATATATAAATATTATTTATTTTTTTTATTTGTATGAATTTTTAATTAATTTTGTATATAACTTTTTCTTTTTATTACTTATTTATTATTCATTTTATTTTATTTTAATTTTTTATACTTTGTTTTATTTATTTTATTTACTTTTTTATTATTATCTTATGTATGTATTCTTTAAATAATTTCGCATATATTTTTATTTGTTTTTTATATGCTTATTATTTATTTATTTTTATTTAATTTAATTTTTTGTATTTTATTTATTTATTTTTTATTTAATTTAATTTTTTTGTATTTTATTTATTTATTTTATATATTTTTTTTTTAGGTTCTTTATCAATTTAAAAAAAAATTTTTTTTTTAATATAAATTCGAAATTTTTGATTACTTTTTACTTTTATTTCTAAAAAGTGAACCTTTAAGTGTTTTGGGTAACATCAATTTTCTCTTCACATCCATGTATGCCCCACTCATTAAACCGAGTTTACCTCGTATCACTATTCTGAGGAATTTATATCGAAACATAACTGTTCACATTTTAATCAACAGGTAAATTGTTGAAGTTGCAACTGGAATGTAGTTTAAAATAGCTTTAAAGATTGTTATTAATGTGGACTATCTATACGATGATAGTCTAGACTAGTTGCACTATATAAGTCCAATAAAAATATAGAGACAGAATAGATATATATCGAATCGAAATTGCCAACAAAACAGGGAGTTGGATTTATGCAACTGAAGGCGCTGAAAGGCAAACCAAATGCAAACCAAGAGAAGACAAGAGAGAGGCAGAGAGACAGAGACAGAGGAAGAGAGAGAGAGAGAGAGAGAGAGAGAACAAGAGAGAATTGACAGTGACAGTTGTGGCGCACGAATTTGATGTGCTTAATTGAAGCGCCTGCCTGCAACAACAATGGGCTGCCACGCCTCCGCCACACGCTGGCCCACTCGTTAAGCAACAGCTGTTGGCCATAATCAGCGTTCGCCCAGTTGGTACGTGCCCCATTGTCGATCGCAGCTCAATCGCAGCTGCAAGCAGCGCATTGACGGCGACTTCCAATCGAATCGCATCGACGCAAGCTATTTTTTTTTTCTTCCCTCTCTCTCTCTCTCTGTCTCTCTCTTTTTCTTTTTTGCAGTCAAACACGTTACACATTTCCGTTGCAGCAGCAGCGACAACAACAATAATAATCAAAGCTAAGCCGCTGCACCCCTTAGCGCAAGCCAAGCACTTCTCCCCCTCGCTCCACTAACCGCTAACCCGCCCCCTTTCATCCCACTTTGTCGATTGGCATTATTCCAACTAAAGTCGCAGTCAACGTCGCCGTCGCAGTCAACGTCGCCGCTGCTGTTGCTGATAGTTGAGCGCGTTTTATCGCCTAAAGTTGTCGCTTAGCATTTGTTGCTATTATTATTATTGTTGTTGTTGTTGTTGTTGTCACTGCCAGAGTTGGCAAGTGTTAAGTAATTCTTCAAGACATAAGTCACGTACTAACGACTGCAACTGGCAGCTAGCCAGAGCGAGAGAGAAGAATCGAGGTAGCGAGAGAGGGAGAGAGAGTGCGCTGCGAGAGGAAGTTGAGCGTCTGGCAGGAGCTAAAGACACAACTCCGATTTAAACTGACTCCATTTGTGTCACGTCACATTACAACAACAACAACAACAACGACAACTAACATAACAATAGTCAGAGAAACAGCAATATAATTATAATAAATATTTATACAGCTGCAAGTTTTTCTTTGAAATCACATAATATACAATCTTAGAATTCCAAACACTAGAACCAACTCTTCAACAAATACAAATATACAATTCTCAAGTAGTAGTTGTTGTTGTTGTGGCTTAGTCAAGTCAAGTGACTTAATATTTTATTGCAATTATATAGTCGACTCCAGTCGGAAAGTTCAAATCCATTTCAGCTATAGACTTAAATGTAAATGCAAGCTACAAATTGTACGTTCAATTTCCAGATGAAATAACTATGATAATGGTATGTTAATATATATGGGGAAGTAAAGCAGCAGTGATATCTAATTGAAGCAGCAAGATTACTATGATTACTGTTCCTAATTATAATTTCTACATCAATTGACATATACAAATGTAAATCTATAGGTAATCTCTGTTAAAAATAAGTCGATTTCAAATAGAATTATTAAAAAAAAAAAAAAAAAAAAAAAAAAAAAGCTTTTTATTTATTTTTTTTTTTTTATAATTGTATTTAAAATAAGTTTATTTTTAACAGAGATTACCTATAGATTTTTTTTTTTTATTTAAATTTTATGTTTATATTTGTATTATTAATTAATGTTGACTTCAATAATAATGCATCATTTACATATTCATTCCAAGCAATCTATTATCAACAACAGTAAAACTTCAAAGTTTATATACATATATATCACATAACCCATTGTAATCCCATAAATAACCTTTAAAACTGCTGACTTATCAGTCTCGCTTTATAGTTATAGTTAATTGTATAGTAAATACTTGGAACAATCTTAAGACTTTGCCTTTAGCTGCTGCTGCTTGAACTTCAACTTTGTCCAGTGTTGGTTAACTAATAAACTTGAAAACTTCTCTAGCACCAACACACACATACACACACACGAACACACTCTCACGCAGGCTAACATCTAATGCAACAGTCGAAGGTTTGTTGTGATTTACCGCTTGACGTGTAGAGTTAACAGGTAACTGACAACTGCTGACAGAGAGAAAGAGAGAGACAGAGAGAAATAGAGAGAGGGATTGCGTCTCACCAGGCGGCTTTCAATGGTCGAGTGAGTCACAAAGATTTTTGAAGGCTTAGCGGTAATTGGCACTTGCTGACAAGCCATGATTGACTGAATGATTGACTGACCATCTCTCTTTATCTTTATCTCTCTCCCTCTCTATCTCCGTCTCTCTTTCCAGTGGCGCATTGCTGCACGAAGGGCAACTAAAGTTGTTGTTGTTGCTGCTGCTGCTGCTGGCACAACAGCTGATAAAATCCAAAAGAATACAGAATACAGATACAAATATGTGTACAGTATAGTATATATATAAATGTTTATATATGTATATGTATATATACTCTATAAAGGGGGATAAGTGCACAAGTGGGCAAGTGAGGGTAAAGGGGCCACGAGGTCGCCTCACAATGGATTGCTTGGACGACTGCGTTGATTTATGGGTTCAAGTGTGCTATAAACAGAGAGAGTGTGTCTCTGTATGTGTGTGCAACTATGTGAGTGTGTGTGCGTGTGTGCCTTCGACTATTGCCATTACCAAAACTTTAATTTTGTGTGGCATGCACAACCCCAGCTCCGACTGCGACCCTGCTGCTGTTGCTGCTGCTGCTGTTGCTGCTGCTGCTGCTGCTGCTGTTGCTGTTGCTGCTGCTGCTGTTGCTGTTGCTGTTGTTGCTGCTGGCTTCCCATGCGTTTTGTTCAAAGTTCAATGACAGCAACAACAACAACAACAAAAGGAACAACAGCGGCAACAGCAGGCTATTCTAATTGAGCCGCATTGACAAACACCAAATGCGCTAACAACAACCAAGTCTAGCAAAAAGTATTAGACTTGATGTTACCCTAGCTAAGTGAACAATAATGATATAAGCAATGCAATATTGTTATAATGAGACTATAAAAATGTGTATATGTATATAAAGAACGATACTATAACAATGCATAAAGCATATATGCACGTGCTTTAATTTTTTATTAATTTTATTTATATATTTATTAATTTGATTTTTAATTATTATTTATAGTTTTAGTTAGTTTTTTTTATATATATATATAATTATTTTTGTATTTATTTTATTATTATTATTTTGTATTTTATTGCCTTTTTGCATTTATTTATTTATTTACTTATTTTTAAATTATTTTTATTTATTCATTTTTTTATTGATTAACTTTTAAAATTTGTTTATTTAATTTTTTAAATTTATTTTTTCTGTATTTTTTTTAATTAACAAATTATCAATATTTTTTATTAATATATATATAAATATACATATTTTTTTTATTTATTTATATTCTCTTGGTAACACCTTTTTTTTATAATTCTTTTTCTTCCTTTAAATTTTCCCAAACAAAGCTTATTTTATAATAATAAAGTTTACACATTATATTTGCTTATTCATTAGCATCCATGTCAAAAAGGTTCACTAATCAATCTACACTCTAACATGAGAATTTTATGTTATCTACAATCATATAAAAAAAAGTCATATATGCTCAATACATATATACATATCTAGAAATGATTTGGTTTGAGCTGCATGAAACCAAATGAACTTGCTAATTGTCTTAGCTATAAGTTATATATGTACATATTATATACATTTCTTAATGATATAACCGGTATGAATCTTATTTTGATAAACAACATCAACAGTTTTATGCCAAATTTAGCCCCTAACTCGTATAAAAACTGAGCTCACATAGTCTAGTCTTGCTTAGAGGTCATAAACTTGAGGCAGCGACGATATTTCTCCATTATCCATACAATACAGATTATAGCTGGTAAAATTACAGTGGAGTCCCAATACATCGAAATGGCAAGGGGATCAGTTTTTTTTTTTTTGCGATTTACACAGAAATTCGAATAATCGAGAATTATTGAGAACGAATTTGGTTCAAGGGATAGAATAGTTTTCGATTTATCGCGATTTTCGATTTAGCGGGGTCCACATAATCGAGACTCGACTGTATATATATGTATTATGTATATATATATATATGTATAATATTCAGTATTATATGTATTATTTATATGTAGTACTCTATATACAGTATTTTATGTAGTATTATCTATAGAGTATCTCTGCAACTGGCATACCCCACATTTACAATTACTAAACTCATTTAGTTGCTCAGTTCAATGGAACTCGAGAGATGACTAGTTGCATTTGCATAGCGCTTCGCTGCCCCCCTCCCCCCTGCAGCTGCCGCTTCTTCTTATAGGGTATACACAGACGCAGACACTGACACACACACACACACTGAAGTCGTGTCGCTGCTGTGATCTCTTGTTGGTTTACGATCTGCTATTTGCATAGTTCATATGATGCCTGCTCTGCTGCTGTAGCTGGCTGGCTGGCGCGGCTCTTCAGGTAGATCCATTTGCGGGGCTTAGGTGTACTCAAGCGACAACAACTACAGCAACAACTACAATTACAGCAACAATAACAATGGTAATGCTAATGCCAATGCTAATGCACTTTTACATGTCTGGCCTTTTTTCTCACTTGATATTCTCGGTCAAGTCGTAGAAGAGAAAGCAAAGAGAACTTTGAACTCAAATATATCTTAACTTTAAGATCATTCGATCTATTGTGATTTTTGTTGCTATTTATTGTTCAATGATTATGATCAGTTGCGATCATTGAGTAGAATTCTTGCTCCCATTTACCTGTACTTCTAAGCAGTTGCTCACCTTCGATCGTGATCTTGTTTCAATGCTTAGAGACTCTAATTATAGCTAGTTGATAATGGATTGGCCATTGATTCTCTGATTCAATTATAGTACACATAACAGTTGTTTCAATCGCCTTTACTTCACACTAAAACCCATTCACAATAGCGACCAACTGCGACCTTCCCCACTGATATGAACTGCCTCAACCTATATAAATATTTTGGTATAGCATATTATTTCTTTATTTATCTGAGACACAGCTGTTTCCGAATTTCGTTTCAAATGTGTGAAATATGAGAGGAAACTGTCTGTAGTCACGTGAAGTCAGTACCAACCCCCCCCCCCCCCCCCACTCGACACATTGACAGAATAAACTCTAAACAAAGCTCTACGATATCAAAGCGTTCAATATCTAAATCCAATTGGTGAGCTTTACATTTCTGATTGCATTTCCAGGCGATAAACAAGATATACATACGTTTAAATATAGAAATATAGATGAAATTGTAAGTCAAGTCAGTTAAGATATCTAAATATCAGTCATATATAAATACGTGGGAAATTGCAACTAGAAACTGCTTACAGTGCATTGGATTTTCTGTTCAATAAACATATAATTCTCAAATGGTTCCAATGGCTCCATTGATAGTCTAAATAAACTGAGAGTCGATTGCTTAAAACGATTACAAATAAAGACTAGAAAAATAAATAAAAGCTTGCTTTATATGCATATTCATATAAACAGAAAATTCTATTGTAATACAAATTAATACCCGTACAGCAGCGGGAGTACTCGACTAGTAGATACCCTGAATACTGCGCTTAGTTGCTTTTTGAATCATTCTACGATTCTTGTATACATAGTAACATGATAAATGAAAAATGCACACTCACACACACACTTATACAAATATATAGACACATAAGCACGCGCTGCACTTGAGCTGCATGGACTGGCATGAACTACATTTTCCATACAATGGGAAATGAATTGTTGCAAAGCTTTTGTTAGAGCTGCACTTTTTAATCAAATTTGTAGAGCATGACAATGACATCTACATAAATGGAACTAGTATTTGCAAGTTCAGGTAGTGCAGTGAAAGATAGTTAAAAAGTCACAGTAGGCATCTATGAAGTAAATAATCGATTAATATCGATAACAAGCACTAAGAATGTGTTATCGAGAGAAATGGTAAGTTTGCACATGACTAGATCGACTCAGCTCTTTGCCCTAATACATACTTCATGGGATCTGCCACGCCTACTACTACTGCCTGTCACACACATACTCCCATTTGCCATGGCTTCAGGCTAAGCAAATAAACACCTTTAGGGAATGTAAGCAGGTGTGCCAAATAGCTAAATTAATGCTACATAAAGAGCTGGAAAAAACAAACAAATAAAACTTAATGTTAATGAAACATGAAATTGCTCTTCTTTTTTGTTTCCAATGTTGCTCACCTCGCAGGTCTCCAGAGCTGCAAGCCTAGGGCGAGTACCGGAAATATTTGGGATAGGCCTACATTAACACAATCTCGACAATTGCTGTAGCATATTCTATGTTGCATGTGGCATGGTGGCATGGTGGCATGGTGGCATGCTTGCGGATCATCTGAGTCAAGTCGACTCATGACCTTCAGAAAACTTGAACTAATTTCGAGTGGGTGGCAGCAGGGCAGGTGTTTCACTATTAGCTAATTGCTAAAAGCAAGTTGCAATTCTAACTGTAATTACTTGAACGCGAAACGAACTCAAACTAGATGGCATAATCATACTAAAACTTAACTAAGTAAATGCTGTCATTAACTAAGCCACAGCCACAGCCACAGCCAGAGCTACAACAAGAACAACAACAACAACAACAATACTTCAATTAACGCCAACTGTTTTGCCAAATGACGTCATCTGCATTGTCACAGTGAGAGAGTGGGGGGGGGAGAGAGAGAGAGAGAGAGAGAGGGGGGGAGCGAGAGATAGAGGTCGAGTGAGCTGGTGGCACCTGACTCAGCTAGGCCAATGGCTCGCGCTTCCTCTGCATATACATATATATATATATATATATATATATATATATATATATATATATATATATATATATGTGCATGTATATATATATATAAGTATATATAAAATAAAGCATAAAATATTTTCATGTTTGCGCACATTTACAGCAACTTCCGTAGACAATTAATAAAAATATCAACAACAACAACAACAACAGAGCCAACAACTATAGCCATCATAATAATAATAAAGCCAAAAATATTAGAAAATTGAAAAAGAAAACAGAAAAACACAAATGTTGTGATAGCAAAGACAAAGCAGAAATACTCTAACACAGCTCAGACCTATGGGTTCATTATGATATAATAATATAATGGAATGAAAAATAGTATAATATCAAAATATGAAATAATATGTCACAATAATAATACAACTATATAAATTATATTATGTCATATATAATAAATACATAATAAGTATAGAAAACATAATAATATTCCTCATTTCAAATTTCACTGAAACGTGTATTTATATGTATACAATATTTTATTAGTGTGATGATAGATTGTAGAAAAAAAAAACTTGGTATCAACATCTAAATATACATATATAATAAAATATAATAATATAATTTAGTCAGTTTTTCCAATTCATGAGTTTATCCCCTCAATTTTTGTTTTTTCTAAATCTTAAATTAGGCGATATCGAAACCATCAGTATATACATATTTACATATGTATGTATATACAAATCAAATCAAATTCAATCGCAATTCACTTAGCCGAGTGAAAGCAAGGCTTCAATCCAATGATATCTTCAAGGAATATTTACATATACCTCTCCATTTGCTTTGTCGCACCACGCGTGACCAGACTGTAATTCCCCGAAATGCTAGGGTATACATAAAAACAAGCAAATAAAGGTAATACTAAATGAATACATAAAATTTAGTATTTGATGGTCACACACTGCCTTATTAAGCGAATCCCAAGCTATTTCTTTTGCGAATTTGTCGCTCGTAAAGCTCAACGCTATTCAAATTTCCAATTCAAACTTCCCAATGCTGATATACAATATATGTATATGTATGCACACACATATATACAATACATATACATATATGCTGGTTCGTTAAGCAGCTTAATTGTAAAACAGGCCAAGTGCGCCGTTTCCTAATCAACAACAACAAACAAAGCCATAGAAATCGAATAAAAACAACAGAATTTTAATCTTTTGAAATAGAATTCAATGTCAAAGTTGAAAAACAGCTGAAGATTTGATGTAATATCAAATATAATATAATTACACAATATATCAAATTTCATTTGAGATCAAAAGATTAACGAGCACAGGATATTATATCATAGATTATACATATATCTCAAATATCATATTGTATATTTAAGCTATTCATCTCTAAGAAATTTCATAACGATTTTGTTACAAATAATCTTCAATTCTTTCATATCGCCCTAAGGATCTGAAACTGTCTTCAAATCTCAACTGTGAACAGCTGTAAAAGTTGCATTGATTATTCATTTCTTTTCTTTCTTTTCTTTTTTTTTTTTTATTTTTTATTTGTTTTTGGGGGCAATCTCCCGCTTGAAGCGTGCTCAAAAGCAAACCGAGCAAAGTGAATGGACAAACAAGAAAGAAAACACGCATTAAAAGCAACACGCGACCAAGCGAGCGACCCTTGCCGAAATTTAAAAAAAAACATCTGTCGCTGCCCCTTAAGAACCAACTATACAAAGAAGAAGAAGAAGATATATATATATATATATATATATGCATATATATTTGTATATGGCTATATATCTGCTAAAGAAATCTGCAGCACAATCTTTGGTTTCATCAAACGGAATCGGGTTCGCTTTACCTTTTTTTTAGGGGCTGTTTTTTCCTTCAGCTCTTCCTGTTGCACAGCGACGCGTGGCCAGGCAACAAATCGGGGCAAGGTGTTTTTTTCTTCCCCTCTCTCTCTCTCACTCACTCTTTATGTAACGCATCATGCTTAAGTAGGGAGTCACTCGAGGAGTGTCTACACAAGGGGCAGCAGCGGCACCGGCTGCGTGTTGCACCTGCCACTTGGACTCAGACAAAGCAGCAGCAGCAAGCGACGTCTCGTGCACACCCAAAAATGGTTAAATGACGCACATTCGAGTTTCCTTTTCTCTCTCATTCTGTCATTCTCCCTCTCTTGCTCTTGCTCTTGCTCTCTCTCTCTCTCTGTCTCCCTCGTTTGCTGATTATGAGATCAAGATAAGCGTCATCCTTCTTGTCGTCATCAACGTCACAAGTGGCCAAGCAGATGCGTTCTGAATTGTCTTTTTGTTTGAGTGTCTTTCATTGTCTATCTCTCTCTGTCTCTCTATCTCCCTGTCTCTCTCTTTCTCCCCCTTTCACCCCCTGCTGATGTGTGGGTACAGCCCTCTGAGCTGTCTACACTATTAGAAATTCTGACTCATATATCGAGCCATCTAAAATTGTTTGTCTAAACAAAGCAAATCAGCTGGGCAAACTCATTGATTGACTGGCTGATTGATTTATTGAGTAACTAAACAACTGATAGGTACAGACCGAGCGATAAACTGCTTGATTTATGTACTGAAAAACAGATTGATTGATTGCTTGAACTGTCATTACATAACTGAGAGATTGATTGAACAAGTGCTGATTGATTAACTGAAAGACAGCGGCAATGGCTGATTGAATCAATTGATTGATTCTTAATTAGCTGATCGATGAACTGATTGACTGACTGAGATATTACATACATGGAATGCTTGATCGATTTTGATTGAGTTTGTTATCTGATGCACAACATAATTTGCTGATTGATACTTGATTGAATCAATTGATTGATTGCTAGCTGACTGACTGACTGACCAACAAATTGTGTGATTGATTGACAGAACGGCTAACAAACAGATTAGTTACTGCTGATTGATCAACCGATTGACAAATTCAGTTGCTGATTGAACTACTCAGCACTAATTGAATCAATTGATTGATTGTTAACAGATTAGCTAACCAAGCTGCCAACTGTTCTGAATAAACTCAAGGCCTGCCCGACTGATTACACAGTTAATCAACTTATTGATTGATTGCCTGATTAATGATTCAATAGGTATTATCTTGACGACCTATTAATGGACTGACTAACTAGCTGAATCATTGCTTGCTAATACATTGATTGAGATTTACGGATAGATTTCATTTTTCGAGGCTATTAAAACTCCCCCACAAAATATCTTTAAAAAAAGCTTATTAAACTATATTTAAAACAAGGTTTTATGTCTCAGTTTTATGGAGTATCAAAAAGCCAGAAATCATAAAAAATGACATAAAATAGACTATGTATATTTTTCTTGTATTACCTAAACAGAAAGAGACAAACACATATTTATATTGCCTAGCGAACACTAAACAATTCGAAAATCATGTTTTCTGTCAGTGTAATCGAGTTGTTGTAGAGATAGGCCAGTCCATTCAGTCAGTCGAAACAGCCGGCAAATGCGTAATGTGAAATTTGATATAGAAAGAAAAACGTGCTGCTGTCTTAGGGGTTAAATATATAAATATATAAAAAGAGAGAGAGAGAGAGAGAGAGAGACATGCACATCTATACATATACACTACAAATATTACATATGCAGCTCTCAAATTTTAAGTTAATGAATTTTTGGGCGCATCATCAATCAACTTGTTGATTTAGTGAGCGAGAGTGAGAGGGAGAGGGCGAGAGCACATTTGTTATAAACATTTTCAAGCCCCATTTTCGTGTGCTGCTCTAGTGCGCGCGCCTGCAGCCACATTATAAATCATATCAAAGAAAATTATATATAATGAAATAAAAACATATGATTATATGCTCCAGTAGAAAGCCGGTCGGTCGCATTGCCTCCGCCTTCGACTCTGCCTGCCCTCTTTGCCCTTCTGCTTCTACTTTTATTGCCACACTGACAAATTTTTATTGCAGCTCAATCAAATTTCGTTGTTTTCGTAGTTGTTGTTGTTGTTGTTGCTGTCGTTGTTGTTAGACGAGCGAAACAGGGGAGGCATTTCGTTTGGGGCGGTGTGTGACTGCTTCTGTTACACAAAACAAAAAACATAAGAACAGCAACACAGCAAATGAATCGTCGTCTGAGTCAGCATTTTTACGCAAAAAGCCATAAAAACTGAAAAATTGAAAAACAGGCCAAATGAAAAATGCATAACGATTCGTACCCAAAGTTAACAAACGCATATGAAATATGTGGAAATGAAACATAAATCGAAACGAATTGATTCGAAATACAGATGCACATATGGAACATCAAATACTTGATAATACTCGAAATTCTCAACAAAAATTCTAGAGACCAAAACATCTCAAGTTCTGTAACTCATATATTTCAATATTTTCTATTTTTATTCAAATCTATTTAATTTATTAGCTTATCGAGCGTTCACTGTACAAATCAAACTGGAAGCTAGATTTTCTCCAAAATAAAATTCTCATAAATAGTTCACTCGGTTTTTGGAATCGCATAGAAAAGCGGCAATTGGGCGTGGAATGCGGAACACCAAATGTGCTAAAACACCATATAAATTATACATACATACATACATATGTACATGTTCTACAAAATACAACTGAGCAATCATACACGCACACAGACACAGACAGACAGACAAATAATATGCCTGTGTGTGAGTGCGTGCTCTCAATTTGTTTCATGTTTATTGCGATATTTGACGAAGTCAAGTGCTGCACTTAATTAGCGAAAAAAAAAAGGCAGCCTGGGAACACACAAATGCGACATCGAATGGGCAACAGGAACGAAACGAAATGTGAACAGATACTACGAAGAAACGAAACGGATTGTAAGGCCACAGCGAGAGACGCCGCCATAAAGCCCATTAAAAATGTGCGCGACAATTTTGCCATTTTTCAGTTTCTTCTGTTTTCATTTTTGGTTTTGTCTGTTTATTTCTTCTTTTATTTTATGTAACATTTGGCAGGCAGGAAATGCCAAAGCGTAAAATGTTTGCAATGGTCGCCAGCAGCAGCAGCGGATTAAATAGCCAGAAAGCAGGCAAAATAAAAGCACAAAAAACTACGCAGAGTTCAATGCGCTCAATAATCCCAAAACCAACAGCAAAAACACACATGAGTATGTGTGTGCATATGCATGTCTGTATGTGTGTGTGTGGATGCTAGCTTCTGTGTAATTGTGTGCGTGCGAGAGAGCTGTAGCAAAATGCAATCTATTATAGAAATTAGGTCACTGCACGCCCACATTGGTAACAGAGCCGTTTCATTCCGCATCGCACAGATCCGATCCGACGGGCAAGAAGAGATTATCGTGTTTAAATATAATTTACAAAATGCGGCGATCAAAAAAACCACAGCTAAAAATAAATAGTAAAAATATTGCGCTAATTTTGTAATAAGAGAGATTGAGAGACAGAGCGAGAAAGAGCGAAAGTGAAGACAATGTGCAGAAGTCGTTCAGTTATTGTTGTTGCTGTTGTTTTTGCTCTTCCGCTCTATTCCTCCCACCAATACAAATGAAATTACAAGAAATGCACAGGGTCAGCGATGTGACAAAAGGAATGAGGGAGGAGCGGTAAATTTAAAAATGGAATGGCAAGAAATGAAATGGAACATGTTCGAATGTACATAAATGCATTTGTGTGCGTGTGTGTGCGTCAGCGTATGTAGCTCGATAGATGGACAAACAGATAGCTAAATTGACATGGCTGGCGGGGAGTCGCGGCGGAGTGATGGGACGATGCGCGACGAAGCGTCGTGTGAAGCAACAAGCCAAGTACATAATTTCGAAATGAATATGGCGACAAAAGAATTTTAAATATGTACGCGTATGCGTATGCATGCATGTGTGTGACTATGATGAGTGCGTGTGAGTGTGTGTGTGTGTGTTTGGCTGTGCGTGTGCACACACTTTTCCCCATTTCGGTTACTAAACGGAAACAAGCGATAATAAAATATTTACAACTACAACAAAAATTCAAATGAACAGCGGCAGAGATGTCGCGTCCGCAGTAGCCGCATAAATATTTCAAAGACTAGCGCAGTCAGCGTCGTTGTCCACAAAGCAAAGAAAAGCAACGCAAAGCCAAAGGCAAAGGCAAGCGCAAAGCCCTGCCATAAGCAGCAAAGCGTGTAATAAGAATCATAAAAAGTAAAGCACTAAAGCCAACAACAGCAACAAAAATGACGACGACAGCGTAACGCAGCAACTCCACAGCCATGTGCAAAAGTCATATGGGTGCTGTAGCTGCTGCTGCGTCGACTGCGACAGCGACCACAACTGAGACAGAGACTGCGGCGGCTGCTGCGCGTATTGCCCGGCGAAAATACAACAAAATGCGCTCAACTGAGCGAATTCACTTCTGGGCTTTGGCAACCTCCGCTGCACAGTGGGCCAAGGCATGGCCTTGTGTGGGCGATTTCATGCCCGAAAGCTTATGAAATGTGCTACTTAAATAAGGGGAAGTAAAAATCAGTTCATATGAATACGAGACAAATTATAAATCGAAACGCACATCGGATTGAACAAAAGTCTAAATGCCTTGTGTCTGTGCACAGAATAGGAACATGCATTAGAAGTCTAAAAATATGTTCGAAGAAACACATACGATTGTATATTTGTTCATTTCGGTTCAGGGCAAGCAGCATCAATTAAGTTCACCGCAAGGCTATATATATTTGTATATGCAATCAAATAGGCGTGGAAAATCCCTTAAAGTACATTACAATAAAAATCACTCCAAAGAATACAAAATAGACACAAATTCAATTACAAAGTTCAAGTGGAGTTTGTCCGTAATTGTTGTTATTTATTATTCTCGAATTTTCTAGCCCTAAATATATGGTGTTTAGATCTCTGTCATTGTGTTCTGCTTTATATTAGTAAAAGGGATATACAATATCTGATTCAGTTTAGATCGGGCTTTAAATTTTAATGTAAGTTTAAATTTCTTACCACTTAAAAACTAATCACGAGCGTTTAATCATATGCAATTACTTTAATTATTCGTTGTGCAGTCTCTTTGTAGATTGTTTAAATTAAACAATTTTCTTCTACGGCAATTACATTGCAAATCAATGACAAATATCACACTGTGCGCTGTGTTCCTTGCTCCACATGCCAAAACTCACACTTGAACGATTTACTTCTAAATCGCGTGCGTGTGAAAGGGTAAAATGGTAAATGCTACATATGTGTGCATGTATGTGTGAAGTGGGCAATATAATTAAAAAGAGTTGAGCAAATATTTGACGAACGTGCAGAAGCAATTAAACGGCCACACCACCAATAACAACAAATAGGAAGGAGCAAGGAAGAAAGAAAGGGAGAGCGTGTTTGATGCGGGTGGTGCCGTTACAGCAGCTGCGGATGCGGGTGCGGGCAGAATGACGCACATACCGTTACCATATGACTTGCAAAAATAAAGGAATTAGATACAGGAACCGGCAAAACAAGAGACTAGACTTCGCGGCGTTGCCATATCCGAGCACGAACGAAATTCGCTGCCGCATGCAGAAAAGTTGAATGAAACTACACACACAACCACACCGATAGACTTTACGGGTGTAGGAGTCTGCGGTTTATAGTAAAGAGCACAGCGATGAAGATAAGGCACAAAATGAAACGAAGTAAACAATAATAAAAGCATAAGGCATATGGCAGGGCGTACTCCCCCGACCATCTATTATTGCTTGGATTGGAAAAAAAAAAAAAAGAAATACTGACGTCGATGTGCAGCCGCCCCCGTAGACACGCAAACGCTCACATAAGACAAAAGCGAAACGCATTAACATTAACTGCCAAAAACAAAAACAAACAACTCATCTCTATCCCTGCCTTGCTTGTGCTCTCTTTTACTTCACCTCTCTCTGTCACACTGCCTTGCTTAGCTAGAGCTTTTGGCAGTCCAGTCAGGAGGGTTGTATTGCAGGAACAAATGAATGCTTCTATGTATGAGTGTATATGTGTGTTGCTCTTACCGCGTCAATGTAAACGTCAATTCGATTTCGATTGCCAGCAGCCCTGCTGTTGCTGTAACTGTTGTTGTTTTTGTTGTTCGAGTTCTCTGCTCTTCAATTAAAAAAGGCACTTTTAATTATTGCTTCATTTGCCGCATTTCACACGCGCGTTTGTAGTTGTGTGTTCTGTATAAACATAAGCAGCTGGAGCTAATTGCTTTTGTTATTCTTGTTGTTGAAGGAACTTAATAAAGCGCGCAGCACAAACAACCACATCCAAAAAATATAAAATAAAAGGAATCAACAAGCCCGAACCGACAGCAAAAAGTTATTACCACGACAAAAGGCGCAATAAAAGTGCGTATAAATGTGTGTGAATATGTCTGAATGCGACATAATAAAAAAAATATAACAAAATTTTAACTTGAACTGAGTTGTCGCCTTTAATTGCCGCCGCGCGCGCTTATTACAATTTACAACTATTATTTTCCCCGTTTTCGTTTATCCGGTGCACTGCTGTCGCCCGTCTCATGCGCGCATCGGCCGAAAGATAAATGCGAGCAACGGCGGCGACGCACTCACTATAAACCTCGCTCACTCGCTTGCTCGCTCGCTCGCTCATCCGCTCCCTCTCATGCTCTCACGCATGGCGATAGCGCTGAAGGTAACGCATGGCATGCGACAACACCATTTGCTGTAACGACTGTGACGTCACATGTATTATGACTACTCGTAAGAAATTACACATGACTGAATCAAATTTTAATTCATTTTTGAATCATTTCATTAAATCATCATTAAACGCGTGAATTTATACACAATTGAAAGCATTATCAAATTGAATAAGCATTACATACATATATTTTTGCCTACCATTCTTAGATTGAAATAGAATTGCCTCATGTGTAACCTTCTCGTGCCTTAGCAACAGAAAAAGTGCTGCCCACTGACAATATAATTGAAATTGGCAGCACTGACAATTACTCACGCAAAAATACAAACCCAAAACACACAACACAAGGACTTGGCAGAAATGTGCCGTTAGCTGTCTGTCAGCACTTTTGGTTGCCGCATGCTGTGCGTATCCTTGAGGCATTCAATGTTACTCGTTCACATCTTGACCATTGCTATTTCTTTTTGCTTCTTCTGCTTCTTTTATTTTGGCCATTTTCGACACACAAAGCATGCGACACGTAATTGCAGTTAAATTTTATTGCAGTCACGTAGAGCTGCAAAACAAAACACGAAAAGAAACAACAACAAAAAAGACATGCGGGGGGTAAAAGGCAAAAGAAAGATTTAACCGCTGCGGCAAAAACAAAGAACGCAAAAGCAACAGAGTGCGTTGTTGTTCGCGGCTCCTTTTTCTGCTCTTTCTTACTCTTGCAGGCATTTGTTGTTGTTGTTGCTGCGGTTGTTGTTGCTGCGGTTGTTGTTGTTGCAGTACTCATACCTCAACGCCAACGGCTGTTGGCTTTGTTTGTATGTTCATTTCTTTCTTTTTCACTCTTTTTTTTTTTATTATTGCCCTTATATAAACAATTTCATTTTTGAACTTCTGTCATTCCTTGTAGTTGTTGTTTTTTTTTTTTTTTTTGGTGTTGTTTTTGCTTTAGAATCATGCACGGTGAAAGTAATGGCCAAAAGTTCGTACCATGTACAAATCGGCAATTAAAGCGTTGGTACTTCTCGACTCTGATTGCTATGTTGGTTGTTACTGGTATACCCTATATTGTTTTTCTATGTACTAAATGAATTTTTAAAAAAATCTTTATTTATAAAACTTACTTTATAAACTTCATTGTTTTCATTTTCATAAGGAAAAGAAAATTATTAATTCATACTTTTCAAAAATTGTAAATTATAATGATTACTTTTTTTAAATTAATCTATTTTTTTTTTTTTTTTTTTAATATATTACTTTATTTAATATTTATTTTTTATTATATTTTATAATTTTAGATTGTTTTTATTATTATTATTTTTTTTATATTAGAAATTTTTTAAATACTATTCCTTGCATATCCCATGTCATATTTTCAATTCTCTTTTTTACAGGGTATTTAGTAGTGCACTTCCTGCCCAGAGCAAGCGCTTTGTTGTTTGGGCATTTCTTTAGCCAGATACAGTAGAGATTAATCATCAGTTGGTTAGTCTTTGAGTCATTCGTTTCCCTAGTTGCCCTGTATTAATTTATTTTATTTTTATTTCTTTCTCTTTTGACTTTTCCGTATTGCATATTTGGCCGAAACAGTAAGAACGCATGCACTTTGTACCTGCCTTCCAATCCCCTCTCCTCCTATTACTCAAGCGTACACACACACTATCTATCGAAATATTAAATTATTTATGCACATGGCTTATAGCCACGCCCCCTTGTCAGCCCACACGCATTTAAAGACAATTGCTGCAGCCGCGACTGCGACAGCGCTGCCAGCGTCGCCGTCAAAGTTACTCATATGAAAAATATCTAATAAGAAAACCAATAAACTGCATGAAGAGCAAACTCAGCTGACGGCTGCGTAGTCGACTACGACGCAGGCACCGAAACGCAGCGCAACGGGTTATATGTGCATATGTATGTGTGTGGGGGCGAATGCGAAGTGGAAGTAAAAGAGAAATACATCCAAACGGACATACATACATATGTACATATATACGTAAGTGTTCGTGTAAACTTACATTTGTTGTTGCTTCCAGGCAATTTAGCGTACTTTGTTGTCGTGGGTGCTGTTGAAGATGTTGTTGTTGTGTATTTTGTAGCTGTTGTTGTATCAGTTGCTGCTGCTGCGCGGCAAGAGCACCACAATCCATATTACGACGTCCCAAGCAGGAGGCAGGAGCAGCAATTGGTGTATAACAAATCCAATAACAAAGGAACTGCAGCTGTAGCTAAAATGGACGTGATCCGATTTAACGGCGCTTGTCCGCTCTCCTCTTATTTTTTCCTTAGCGTACTCTTTACAAGTCTCACACTCTCTCTCTTTACCTTGATACGTATATATGTATATCGCGCGCGCGCCCGCTTTTGATCAGTTTGGCATAAATTTGCGACTGCGTTTTGAATTACAATGCGATGTGGGATTGCAATTGGAATTGGAATAGGAAACCCGTTGCACTTATTTCAATTTCTGTTAAATTTGCATTTCTCTTGTGTTCCTTGCATTTGTCGTGTTTTGTGATTCGTGCATCGTACTTTGTGCATGCCCATGCATTCTTAAACCGCTTCCTTTGCCTGTCGTTGTTGCCGCTATTGCTGCTGCTGCGTAGGCGATGCTGTTACTCCAACAACACGATTAAACGAGCATGCGAACACAACGTACGAACGAATGAACCAGCCAGCGAGCGAGCAACAACGAAAGACAAACGACGACTGCCGAACGAGCACGAAGTTAGTACGCTGGAGCTGGGCTGCTGCTGCTGCGGCTGCTACACCCACACACATGCATGCAAATGTCTCTTTGTATGTTGCTTTTATTTGTATATTTATGTATGTTTGTGTGCATGTATATTACTGCTTGTGTTTGTGCGTGCGTTTGTGTGTGTGTACTCCACTACAACTGCAACTAAAGTGCCGTTCCGTTTGCTGCTGGTCGCTTTTACTTCATTTTTCCTGTCGTTTTGTTATTCCTCGCCTCCAACTGTTTCCTTTATGTGCTGCTGCTGCTTTTTCTTGTTGCGTTTTTGGGTGTAGTCAGTCAGTCAGCCTTGTTGATGTTGTTGTTGTGGTTGTTGCCATTGCCGCTGCTTCGGCTGCTGCTGCTGCGCTGATTGCATTTGATATCCATCTTAAAAACTATCATTTCGAATTGCATTTATATTTGTACACAAATTACACTTAATCTATTTGCATATGCATGTGTGCATCATTTATGTTAGAACCGAAAAAAATAAACAAATAGTACTATTGAGCTACGTAAAAAACACCCGTGCGTAATTTCCACGAACTTCTGTTTGTCGTGCGTTTTTCAGTTAACTGGGGATGTTGATATCACAGCGATACCTATCGATATGGCAGACACTTTGAGATAATTTTATATCACGAAGATATCGTATCTGCTATCAAAATAGATATCGTAAGCTAATCGTTTTTTCAATATAGTAAATAAGATACTTTTGAAAACTCTATCCATTTGTGTATAGGAAATTAAAAACTTGCGAAAGCCACGAGCTCACAGAATAAGTCAAGCTTGAATTGGTCTAATAAGACAAAGTCATGTATCGATAGAAACTACTATATCGTTTTTATAAATTAATCAAAAGTAACCGTCAAATATTATTCCCGCATAAATTTGTTATAAATGTTATGTGCAAATATGAAATACCTATAAAGCAGTAATAGATATAGATGTTAATGTTATGATATAGCCGATACGCTGAGCCTTGTTTAATTCATACATAAATGATTAAGTACAAATTTAATTCAGGTTTTACATGCCAATTAATTTTAAATAGCAATGTTATCGCTATTTCTTTTTCTATTAAGAAAATATAAATGGTATTCTAATTTGAAGCTGCAATCAGAATAGAACGATAAAATTGTAACTGCAATCGCTGCATCCCTGCTTGATAGTTACTTGGCACCACTGTTTGTCGTCAAAATTAAAGCAGTTTTACTATTGGAGCGCACTTGCTCCCTTACAGTGCTGCCAATCAAATTATGGACTTTGCGCGCGCTTTAACCTATCCATTGGAATTTGAATTCTGCAAATAAGTTTATTAACAAAGGCAATATCATCTTATTTTTTGTCACGTTTTTAATTATCATACCGTTTATATTTACTTATTTACATTTATGATTTCAATTTTTCAACTGTCCATGTTTTTTTTTTTTTTTTTTTTTTTTCATTTTTTCTTTCTTAACTCTAAGACTTCGGGCTCCAGTTTTTTTGTCACTTCTGTTTTTTCATCTTTATCTTTTTGTAAAAAACACGCTCTTTTTTTATAATTGTAGTTGCTGCTTAACTATATATTTATATAGTAAGTTGATTTTGTTTGGGCTGATGTTGTTTTGAGTTTCCTGAATTTTCAGAGACGGAAACGGAAGTTTACGAATCGAATCTTAAGTGATTTAACAACATAAACTATTTTATACTTGTTTCATAAGTTGTCGTTTTTTTTTTTTTTTTTTTTGCCTTTTGTTTTTTTTTGCCTAGATAACCGTTATGCAGCGCCAACAAAATATGGTTGCATTTAAAAAATTGTCTAAACAAATGAATCCATTTAACATATATATTATGTATATATATATATATAGTTTTCTTTTTGCGCTATATCTTGGCTTTCTTTTCCTCTTCGTCTCTCTTCCTTAACATGTTCTTTACAATTTCACAACATAATTATTACATAATTATCGTTTAGTTTTCTGTTTTATAAATACGTATGTCAAATATTTATTTATGTTTATAAAAGCGCATCATATATATATATATATATATGAATTAGAAAAAAAAACAACAAAAAAAATTGAAAATACACAAGGCAAATTTACAAATATTTTCTATTGTTGTTTACTTTTTCACATTTCTTCTTTCTATTGTTTTGCTGGAAATTAACGGCTCTTCAAAGTGTTTGTAAGTATTTTATTTACCCGACTGGCTTGATTTTTCTTTTCTTCCTTTTCGTTTTTTTTTTTTTTTAGTTTTATTATAATATATATATAATATGTATAATTTGGGTTCTAAAATTTGACAAATCAACAAAAATTAATTTAAGAGTTAAGTTAAGAAAAAAAAAAATGAAACTAGATAACTAAATTTTATAAGACTTGCGCATCTTGTTCTTCTTCCTCTTCTGCTTATACTTGCTGCTGTTCATGTTGACCAGAGCGCAGGCTCATAGGAAAACAAAAACTTATATATGTATATATATTATATAATGATGATTTCCAAAAAGTTCATTTCCGTCAATCCGTTCTATTTGTTGTTGTTGTTTATTAGTAGTAGTGTTGTAAACTGTTTGCAGTCTGTCGTTCTGCTAAGTCGTCTGATCTTCAACTATCGTTGCATTGCAGCTCTCCTCTCTAGTTCAGTCGGCAGCGCTGCGGCGGCGCACCAACTTGTAGCGACTGCGACGCATGTGCGGCGATGCTGGAGAGACTACTCCAGCGACGTCGACATTGCTACTGGTGGTGCTGCTGCTATCGATATTGTTGTTGTTGTTATTATTACGGCTAATGCTGGCAGTGCAGTTTATTTTGCGCATAGGTCGTTTGCTCAGTAAGCTGCCTTTGTACGATCTGGCAACACTAGCTGTCGCTACTGTGGTTGTTGCTGCTTCCGCCGCTGCTTCTGCTGTCGCTGTTGTTGCCGATGTGGGGCTGCGCACAAAGCGATATTTGTTGAGTAGTCTTTGTTTTTGTTGCTGCTGTCGCCGTTGCTGCGGCTCATTGGAAAATGGCTGCTGGCGCTCGTGCAGCCGGCTGCTGCGTCGCTGCAAGCTGAGCTTCGCCATTAGCGCTTGCTGTCCAGGTGAGCAGCTCACTGTCGTCCCTGTCGTCGTCCTGTGTACTTCCTCTTCTTGCTGCTGCTGCTGTTGCTGCTCACCGTCACAAGTTGTCGTCGTTGTGTTGCTGTCGTTGTGCCTCAGTTGCTGCCGTTCCGATGCCATATTTCCACTTTCACATCCCCGTCCCTGTCCTACTGTTGTCAATTGTTGTCCCGTGGTGTTATCGTTGGCGTTGGCGGCTGCTACTGTTGCTGCGCCCATTTCCATTTCTACCGAGGCGGTAGTCGACGCGCCGTGGCGCGCATCTTCCGGCGAGGATTCTGCATGGGACCGCCAGCATTTGGTGGTGGATTGAAACTGAGAAAAAGAATTGGGATTAGTTCAGGATGATCCCCAAACACTCGTACGCCGCTTGCATACAGTAATGCAGAGAGCAGAAGAGCAGGAGAAACAGAGAGCGAGAGAGAGAGGGAGCAAATATGCAGCATAGCCATTTTGAGTAAACGAGAGCTTTTTGCTTTGCTGCATTCTATTGCATACGCGCACACATACGCACACACATATATATATTTAGTTAGGGACATGACACACTCACACAGGAATGATCAACATATGGCACAAACACATTTACAAATTGTATGTGCGAAATAATACAAATATTTTTTTATTTTATTCTTTTTTTGTTAAATGGGTAACATAAAAGTGCCTTACAAAATTATTTAAAACGAATGCAATGCAAAAACTTGTAAATGTTAATATAATGCATATGTTATTGTTTGTGTAAGTATTCAATTATTTTGTGTGTCTGTGTCTGTGTTTGTTTGTTTGCATACATATTTATGTGCGCGTGTATGTACGTGTGTTTCAATTCAACATTAGGCCAAATTAAACAAAAACACTCTCTTTTTCTTCCGTTCTAACACACATTTTCTGCTCACTCTGATCTGTTTTGCAGCAGCTGTGTCACTCTTGCCATCTCTGTCACACTACTTACGCGAATATATTGGATGACGCGGGCGAACCGGCATTAAATTGGAACGGTGCGGCGCTTGGCGTTGACTGCAAAAAGATATTTGAATAGGTAGAAGGGGAGTTTTCGTTTTTAAAGCGTTCTTTGATAATTTTAATAATTCCTTCTTTTTTTTTTTAATAATTCAATTTTGTTGTGTGTACGTGAGCGCAAATGAAAAGGTCAAAGAAAAAATGCAAATAAATTTGCATATCTTCTTTTCAGTTAACAGTTTGCACATCATTTGTTGCTGTTCAACATTGTTTGGGATATTTTATGGGATTATTTTTTTTTTTTTTGTATGTATGTATATAGTGGGTATGTACATATGTTTATGTGAAATTATGTGATTGTCTTACTTTAACAAAAGCTTTGAATAAAGAAAAAGCTGTAAATGTAAGAATGTAATGTTTTGTGTTCGTGTGAGCGTAAGAGAGTGAGGGGAAATGGGAATTTGAGAGAGAGAATTTGATGTGTAAATGTTATGTTAATTGTGAAAAAGCCTTTTTGTTTTTAGTGCTTGTCGGCAGATCATCATGCGGAGATGAGAGGATTAGAACCCACACCAACGAGATTCATACACATACATTAGGAAATAATTGATATGATAATAGTGTGCAGTTTAAGAAGCACTGCTCTGACTGGATACAAAACCATGCGAAGTGAGAAATGATATTATATTAAATTAAAATATCCTTTACAAATGTTAAACTAAATACTTCTACAATACATCATAATAAATTTACATATTAATTAATACATATTAAATATGGATATTTAGTGTTACAAATATATATTATATAAAGGTATCGAATTACAGTCCACTTTATTTTTTCTTTTTGTTTACCTGCATGGGCTGCGCTGTGGCGGTAAAATTGAACATTTGATTATTGGTTGCTGGCATCATGGAGGATGATGCTCCAGCATCCGTTGATGGCCCAGTAGCCCCGAACTGGAAAAGTCGTTCCGATCTTACTGACTTCAATAGGCCAACCCCGTTCAAATAGTGGTAATAGTTGGAGTAGTAGCAGTAGGTGGCATTAATTGGTAGTAGTAGCAGCACAGCACAGTACAGCGCAGTAGCAGTAGTAGTAGTAGTAGTAGGTAGTAGTAATAGTAGTAGATAGTAGTATATGACAGCAAAATTATAGTGAATTCGTGCCCGTTCCACGTCCCCGCAAATTGGGTATATACGTTTTACATAATTTTTAGCGGGTTGGGTTTGGAGGGAGATAGTACAATTGAATACATTTGATTTGTTTAGGTTTTTTTTCGGGGATTTTCCAACAGTACATAGAGATAGAGAGAGCCGGACAACAATCAACAGATGAAAGAAGAGAAATAAAAAATAAAGACAAGAAGAAAAATAATATAAGTACAAAATGAAAATATTATGTTTATATTTGTGACTAAAATTATGGCGTGAATGCATGTGCCATCGATAAATATCGATAACAGAAACAGACACGCACAATTAACGACATTTAACAACACTGCCGCAAATGCATGCACATTAATTGTAGATGATCAAACGTAATCAAATAATAAAAAGAACAGCCGCTAAAAGCAACAATAGAAAATTGCAAAAATATATATTTATATAGATATCTAGATATATATAAATATACATCTAGATTGTGTTTCCTTTAAACCATTTACTACAAGTGTTGCTTGGCTGAAGCTGATTAATGTATATGACTTCTATTCTGTTCTTTTGTTAAATGTTGTTAGTGTGTTTAGAAACTTACATCGCGGTTGCCCGCATTACCAGCAGTTGCTGTATTCGCTGAGAAGTTAAATGCCGGCGTCTGTGGTGCAACGTCCGTAAAGTTGAACGCAGGCTTTGGCAGCGCGCTGCTGCCGCCAGCAGCGCCAGCGGCGGCGGCATTCGAGCCGAAATTGAATACGCCACCTGCAGGCTGTTTAAGGCAAACACAAGGAATGGCAATTAAATTGGTGTACAAATTGAAATAAATTCTAGTTCACTTACCGTAGTGGCTGGAGTGAAATTAAATGCCATTTTTGGTGCTGTTGCTCCCGTTGGTGGTGGTGCTGCTGTTGCTCCTGCTCCAGTCGCTGGTTTCTGAGTGCTGTTGCCGGCGCCAAATATGTTTGTTAACGGCGAGGTGATGCTGCTGGTGCCGATGCTATTTGCTACTCCGCCAGTGTTCGAACTGAACGGACTGTTCACATTGCCAAAGAGCGTGGAGATGGGTCCGTTGCCAGCATTTGGCTGAGCCGTTGATGATCCAGCTCCTGCAGTTGCTGCTGCCCCGAATGGCGAACTAGTCGACGGCGGTTGCATAGCATTTGTGGTTTTTGTTGCTGCAGTGTTGCTGCCAAACAGATTGTTGCTGATGCCGCTGCCGCTGCCAAAAATGTGCAACGGTGCAGCTGCTGCAGCACTTGTGGCAGGACTATTGGCAAAAGGAGTTGCGGCTGAAAATGGTGTTGCTGCCTTCGATGTTGTTGCTGCTGCTGTGGGCCAACCAAAGCTGCTCAGCGTAGCTGCTGTTGATGTTGTCGCAGCTGCTGTATTGTTGCCAGTAGCTAACGATGTTGCTGTTGGCTTGGGACCACCAAAACTAAATGTTGGCGAGCTGGTAAAGCTGCTGCTGCTGCTGCCGATGTTGTTGTTGCTGTTCGCATTAGCATTGGCGTTCATGTTGCTGGCGCTGCCAAAGGTGAACAGCGGCGTTGTGTTGCTGCTGGTCGGTGCATTGCTGCTCTTGGCGGCTCCAATGGAGCCAAAGATGTTGCTGCCAGCTGCTGTTGGCGCGCCAATTGTTGCTGCTGTCGTTGTTGTTGTTGCTGCTGGCGAACCAAAAAAGAATGTTTTGGTGGTGTTGTTGTTGCTGCTGCTGCTGCTGCTACTGCTGTTGGTGCTGCTGCTGACCACAGTTGCTGCTGTTGTTTTTGCAGCTCCGAGACTGCCAAAGGTAAATGTTGGCGCCGTAGAGCCTGACGCAAAGCCAGCCGCTGTAGTAACTGTTGCTGTTGATGGTGATGCAAAGCTAGCTATCGATGTTACTGTTGCAGCTATTGTTGGTGTCTGTGACCCAAAGAGCACCGATGTTGTTTTTGTTCCAGCTGCTGCCAGCGGCGTTGCGCTACTACTGCTGCTGCTAACGACATTATTGTTGTTGTTGTTGTTGCTGCCGAAGGTGAACATTGGTGTTGTTGCTGGTTTAAAGCTGCTGTTATTGATGTTGCTGCTGCTGCTGCTGCTGCTGCTGGAGACGACAGCAAGTGGCGTAAAGCCGCCCAAAGTGAACAAATTGCTGGTAACCGGCTTTGAGGTTGCCGCTGCGCTTGTTGTTGTTGATGTTGTTGCTGCAGTGCTACTCATGCTGCTGCCAAATGCAAATATTGGTGCTGCTGCTGCTGTTGTTGTTGTTGCTGTTGGCGCCACCGACACAGTTGTTGCCGTAAACAAGCCTAGGCCGCTGCTGCTTGTTGCTGTTAAAGCAGTGCTCGCTTTTGGCGCGGCTAACGACAACTGTTGCTGCTGTGGTGCTGCTGTTGCTGTTGCTGCTGGTGCTGGTGCTGGTGCTGGTGGGGCACCAAATGTAAAGCCAAGTGTTTTAGCAGCTGTTGTTGGAGCGCCAAATTTAAAGGTATTTAGGCTTGCAGTTGTTGTTGTGGTGGTAGCTGCTGCTGCTGCCGTTGTTGCTGTCGTCGTTGTTGCTGCTGGTTCCGACGTTGTTGTTGTTTGAGGCTTGTTGCTATCGGCCACATCCTTGCCAGCTGTTGCTGCTGCTGCTGCTGCTGCAAAACCAAATGTGAACGACGAGGTAGCTGGTGCGAAACTTGTTGCTGTGCCTGACGTGCTTATTGCAGCAGCAGATGTTGTTGGTGTTGTTGCTGCTGCTGTCGATTTAGCTGGAAAGCCGAACATAAACTTGGGCACCGCTGCCGTGCCGACTGCTTCCGCCGTAGCACCCGGCTTCTGTTGCTCACAGCAAATGCATTTGTTGCGGCTCACATCGTTCTGCGTCATGCAGGCCTCGCAACTCCAGGTGCTCGACTTTTGGGCTTTGATCAGTTGCTGGAAGCCAGCATCTGGTTTCGGCGGCTCAGCATTTCCGGCACTGGCAAAACCAAATTTAAAGCTGCTGCTGCTGTTGTTGGTGGTGCTGGCAGCGGTGCTGTTGCTCTTGGGATTTGGTGTCAGACAGGCAGGACATTCCTTAACAGTAGCCGGACTTAGGATCATGCAACTGCTGCATTCCCACATATTGGACGGACGCTTGAAGGCATCCCCAAAGCCCATGGGAAAGCTGTTGTTGCTGTTGTTGTTGCTGCTGGCAAAGCTGCTGCTACTGTTGCTAACACTATTGCTGCCCGCAATATTGGAGACGCTCACTGAGCAGGCATTGCTGCTCGTTTTGCGCGGCGTCTCGCACGCAATGCACTTGCTATGCTCATCCTTGTTCGACAACATGCACGCATTGCACTCCCAATTGTTGCTCGGTTGCTTGAATCGATCCCCAAAGCCGCTGAAGCCGAGTGTTGCTGCTGGCATAGCAGTTGCTGCTGTTGATGTTGTAGTTGCTGATGTTGCTGTTGCTGATGTTGCTGCTGCTGTCTTTGCGTTCGGCTTTGGTGTTTCGCAGGCAACACATTTTTGCAACTCCTCCTTGTTGCGCAACATGCACGCCCCGCACTCCCATTCGCTGGCGGATTTCTGGAACTGATCACCAAATCCAAATGTTGCTGTCGGCTTGGGCAATTGATAATCATTGCTTTTGCTGTTCTTGGTAGTGTTGTTGTTGCTGCTGCTGCTGCTACTACTGGTGGTTGTTGTTGTCGATTCACCATTGAACTGCAACGCTTTTGGTGCAGCACTCTGATTCGGCGCATCCAATGGAAGGGGCTCCGAGAATTTATATGCTGTTTGCTTTGCGCGTTTTTGGAGTGGTGATGACTCCTCGGTAGGATTGGCGCATACAACTGGAATCGGTGATGCAAATTGAAAACGACGGCGACGATTGTTGCTACTGCTACCGTTGTTGCCGTTGTTGAGCTTGGGCAACTTCTGTTGCTGAGCGACTGAAGTTGTTGCTGGTCCACCCGGCGGTGCAATAATCAAATCGAATTTCGGTTCATTGGCCATCATCGGGAAACGAATATTGGGCAAATCGATTGGCGCTGGCGGCATCTGTTGCTCCTCTGCACTGCGCGCATCCTTGCGCACCTGATGAGATAGACGTGAACGCATCTTATTCGTATGATTCTGGGTCCCCGAGCCCGAGTTCGTTGATTTGTTGCTATTATTGAAACTGTTTGGTGTCGCATTTGCAGGCTGTTGCTGCAGCTGCTGCTGCTGCTGTTGCTGTTGCTGCTGTGACTGTGGGCGATGATGCAGCCTCTGTTGCTCCTCCAGCTGCATGGAATCGACCAAAGTACGTGTACTTCCCGAGACACGAGTCAAGCGACGACGCTCAAGCAATTGCAACATGGTCGGCACCAACAGATTAGCCTTGCATTCCAAATCGGCAGCGGTGCTGTTGCGGCTGTTGCAGATGGTGATGTTGTTGCCGGTGCCAGCAAGCGAATGATTTGGATAGGCGTACGGTTTGTTGCTATGGTTGTTGCAGCTGATGTTGTTCTTGATGCTGGCATTGTTTAAATTTCTAGAGGTCCGCTGCATCTTAAGTTCACGCAACGTGCTGCCCATTTTCTTGGCATCCATTAGAGGCGTTCGATGATTCTCAAGCAGATTGAGTATACGTTGAGCTGTCTGCGACAGGCCAGGCATATTGTGCCCGCTGCTGTCCTTGGCACCGCCTATTGAAGAGAGATTGGCACGGGGACGCATGTCGACGGGCTTCATGCCGTAGCTGCCAATGCTGCCGCCAATTGTATGATGGCGTCCCAAGAACAATTGCTGATTGCTGTTGCTGCAAACGCTATCGCTATTCGATGCCGCCGGCGAGCTGCCACCAGAATTGATAATGTTTGTCAAATTGCCTTGGCTAAAGCAACGATTGTTTGCCGAACTGCCGCCAAAAGCGGTGGGTCCCTGATAGAATGGTGAGTTCCCAGTTAGGATACTGTTACTGTTGCTGCTGGTAGTGCTTAACAGTCGGCTATCGCTCAATGCCGATGTGCTGCCATATATGGAGGCATTGAAACGGCGACGATTATTCAATGAGTTGAGCGATAATGTTGAATTATGATGAAGTTGATTCTGGTGCAGCATTGATGACGCCACATTTTGATTGAATACCGATTTGCGGCTCTGTAAATTGCCATAAAATAACGAGTTGCTATTGCTATTGTTATTCTGTTTGATGATGTTGTTGTAGCTGCTGATGTTGTTGTTGTTGTGCATACGTCCAGCCGCTGCCTGGCTCTCATTACTCTCGCATTCAGATTGCAAATCTGTGCTACGTTTAGTTAATTTTATAGTGTTATTGTTATTATTGTTTGCCTGCTGCTGCTGCTGCTGCTCCTCATTGGGTGCCTCCTCGTTGATGGTCTGATAGCTGCGCCAGTTGGTCGTCAGCCCGCGATGACCCAGCAGCGATTGTCGCTTGTAGCTGGGCAGCGCCGTCTCGCGGCGTTCAGTCATTGGCGCAATATTCAACGAGCGTCGCGAGCTACATCAATGGAAGATGAAAGATTATGAGAGATTAGCATTTGACATATCGATTTCGATTGGATTTGCGATTGCGATATAGGACGAAGGCTTACCTCATTGGCAAATCACCGCTGGTGGCAACAGCTGCTTCGTTGATGATGTTGGTGTTGCCGATGTTGCTGCTGCTGCCACCGGCCGAGGTGGACATGAAATTGTAGGCGGGCTCGCGCTGACGCTGATTTCCGTACAGGTTCAAATGCGTCGAGAAGCGATGAGGTGTCATATGGCTGCGCACTGCGTCGCTAATAGCGGGCGTCGAGGAAAGCAGCTGTGGGGGACGACGTTGTTGGGCGCTGAACTGAGGGCTAAACGAAGTTTCAGTCGGCTGCAAACAGAGCAAAGGAAAGTCAATTAAGAGCTATCGAGAGATGTGCTAATACAATACAATGATAACTCTATAGATTAATAGTATTGCCATATTATCTGATATCGATTAGCTAAGCAAAACGGCAGGATTTGCGAAGTTATCGAGAGCAAAGGATATGGTAAAGCAAATTATAATCATCATAGTCTATAAAAATAAGTGCTATCAAATAATGATCGACTTGCTCGATAAGTTAATGCTATCGATTATAAATTGCTAAGCTAAATGAAATAAAGAATTAGCTATTAAGGCATATAAATGGGGAATTAAGCTATACCTATTCAGTTAGCTCTGCATCAAAGTGTGACAGATATCGATAACTTACCTCAATACGCTTGCGTTTTTGTAGCGGCTGTGCCGCACTACTGCGATAATTAACACTGCGATTTGCCTGCTGCATTCGATAGTTATTCTGCTGTGTGCCCTCATCGAGCTCATCGTCGTCCTCGTCCTCGCCCTCCTCATCCTCATCATCGTCGTCGTCGTCGTCGTCACTGGCTATCAATTGACGTTTACGCAGCAGGCTAACATTATATTCATTGCGACGCGTCTGCTCATCCTCGCCGGCCAGATCATGTTCAGCTATATTATCGGCCAGCTGGACTTCCTCTTCATTCAGATCCTGCGCACTGGTACCGTCATCAACGGCATTATCACCAGCATCATCAGCTTCCAGCTGTATGCGACGACGACTGCGCTTCGGTTTGAATTCTGTGGTCAGCAAGGCGCTGCCATTGAGCTGAGCCGTTGACTGTTGGGACTGCGACTGCGACGGTGAGTTTGATGTTGAGGATTCTTGTTCCGTGGCATTGTTATTTACATTAGCAGCAGCACTGGGTGAGAACCATTTGCTCAGCGAATCAGGAAGTATGCTAGACACGCGTAATTTTACTTTGCCCATGATGGACTAGAGAATTGAGATGGTGGACAAAGATTAGAATCGGAGGCAAAGGCGAATGCAAAAGCAGCTACCGCTGCAGCTGTACTCACATTATTATTGCTGTTGGTTTTGCTGCCGCTGCCGCTGCTACTGCTACTGCTGGTGTTATTGTTGTTAGCGGCTTCATTAGTAAGTCTTAGTGGAGTGCGCGGCGTTTGAGTTAGTTGTTGTTGCTGTTCTTCTTGTGGTTGTTGTTGGCCATCCTCAAATGCGGACATCATTGGATTTTAGCCGGCCCCCCGTCCACGCACAAAATGCAACACTGCACACAAGCATACAATCGCACGCCAAACTGAATAGAAGAGAATAAAGCTAAAATTAAAGATGGTCACACTGTTGCAATTCCGCGTGAGCGTCTCCTTATGCGTGTGTGTTTGTGTGTTCAATGCGAGTTTTGTGTACGTGTGTATTTCTGCTGCATGTGTGTGTGCGTGTGAGTGTCACTATGGGATTCCAACACACGCGGCGCTCTCTTGTCTACTACACGACTCAATTTTTTTTAGCGGTTTCTGATTCTGGACCAACTCCAGTTTGCACTTTGGCGCCATGATCGCCAAGTATTTTATGTTTCAATTTTCTTTTTTGCTTTTTTAGTTTCGTTAATTTTGTTTAACACATAAAGCGCTTGGCCTTGCTATGCGTACGAACGAGCATTTTGTTGCTTGAACTATTTATAACGAGTTCTGATTTTTTTTTCTATGTTTTTTTTAGTAACTAATTTGTCAACTCATTTTTTACTTGATTTGGTACTTATTTATATACTTATGTATATAATGCGAGCCACGCAGCCGTTTGCACACATACACTTACCCCTCCCCTCCCCGAGCAATGATGGGCTGTTATTACTTTATTAGCGCATTTCACGCCGCGCGCCTCTTTTGTATGTTTTACGCAGTCTTTGGGCTCTCGTCTCCGCTTTTTTTTTTTTTATTGCTAAACGTAGAATTATGTCTTTTCCTCTTTTTTTTTCTTCTTGCTTTTTTGCTCTTTCGCAATTCGTAGTTTTTTTTTATTGCACACACACAAACACTCACACACACTTAAACTGACATCAACGTCGCGTTGCGGTCGAACTGTGCGTCGCCGTCGTACTTTGCATTCGGCCCAACAAAAAAAAACGCACAACTCACGTACTCAATTTAATTTATGAGCGCACAAAGCTAGGGCATTAGATGCATTTGTCATTTGTTGACCAGCACATATATATCGCGAATTGATTGCTTAACTGATTGAATAGTTTAATTCGCACACTAAAAAATAAACTGAGAGCGAAAAAAAGCACGATTTGGAAAACGCGTGTGTGCCAGGGGCAACGAGTAGCGGATAGAAATTGAACGAGTGACGAGTGACGAGAAATAAAATGGCGCCGATATCTCTGTGTGCGACAATTCACGTTTGCTGCAATAACCATTAGTGCTGTAAATCTTACCAACTATCGTCAGAAGGCGCGGTTCGACTATTTCAAAAAGTTTGCATTTGAGTATAAAATGGTTTGCCAAATATAATTTTGATGTAAGTATAAGCAATTCATAAAAGGTTGAAAACGCGCTAGATAACTTTCTGTCATGTACATATACAATTTGCTCACACGCCGATAAGTATTGCACAATATACAATTAAGATTTTTAATAATTTGCTTGATTTATAAATAAAAATTTTTAGAAATGTGTTCCTCACAGAACGTTGTTTACTAATGTAATGAATATATATTTAAGCAGTTTATGTAGCTATACGCCTACTATGATGTAATCGATAGTTCCTGACAGAACACGCTAATATAACTTGAGCAGCAAATGCTCACTTATATCGATAAGCTCTTGCATCTTGCATTGCGTAAATCGATAGAACGATTTATTTCATACGATCTTGAGATTTATATTTTTGGTCACTTACCGTTGCGCGCGTTGTCAGCTCGGTCGTTGTCAGCTCTTAATCCTATTTTTGTACTCGCAATTCCATCCAAGATGTCCAAGCCCGCGTACAAAGTTGGTGAGTTATAAATAAAACCAGCGCATTCTAATACCGGCAAATTTGGCCACACGGACGCACACATGCTGTTTTTTTTCATTTTTTTTATGCATGCGCACATGTTGCTAGAGGTTAAAGCACGTTGTGCTAATCGTTGTTTATATTGTGTGCCGATTGTATCTTATCTCTGTTTGTCTTCTAGCCGATATCAGTTTGGCTGAATGGGGCCGCAAAGCGATTATCATTGCGGAGAACGAGATGCCCGGCCTGATGGCATGCCGCAAGAAGTACGGCCCATCGAAAATCCTAAAGGGCGCCCGTATCACCGGCTGCCTCCACATGACCGTACAAACGGCCGTGCTGATCGAGACCCTCGTTGAGCTGGGTGCTCAGGTAAGTCAAGAATCTCTTCTAGCTCTGTTACTATGTGCCCGTAGTCCTTATCACAAATTGAACGAAATAACAATACCGAAATTTCTATTTTCTCGCTTGGGGGTCACGCGTGAGTTCAAGGCGCCAACACTGATAGCAAACAAACAAAAAATACAAATAATCTCTAGAAGGGATCACCAGGGGGTCACAGCACAAGAACCCATTGATATGCTAAGTTGTTTACTTCCATATGTAAATTAGAATGCGAAGGCATGTTCAGATCCTAATCAAGATTTGCTTTGTCAACAATTTCATTTCCTTTGCACAATCAGTTCTTGATGATTTCGTCACAAAATATGGAAGGTTAGCCATATTAGCAGCCTTAAGCTAGGTCTTCCACTAGATGAACAATTGGTTCAAATATTCCTTCTCTCCACTAGGTGCAATGGTCGAGCTGCAATATTTTCAGCACACAGGATCATGCAGCGGCGGCAATCGCTGCCACTGGAGTCCCAGTGTATGCATGGAAGGGTGAAACCGATGAGGAGTACACGTGGTGCATTGAACAGACGCTCGTCTTCCCCGATGGCCAGCCCCTGAACATGATCCTGGATGACGGCGGTGATCTGACCAATTTGGTGCATGAGCGTTTCCCCGACTATCTGAAGGGCATCAAGGGTCTGAGCGAGGAGACAACCACCGGAGTGCACAATCTGTACAAAATGTTCAAGGAGGGACGATTGGGCGTGCCAGCGATCAATGTCAACGATTCGGTGACCAAGGTAAAACATCTTTTGCAGTGACTTGATGTACATAGTTCATCCATCATCCATCTCCCTCTGTCTTCCTCTATTCTATCCAGAGCAAATTCGATAATCTCTATGGCTGCCGTGAGTCTCTAATTGATGGCATCAAGCGTGCCACGGACGTCATGATTGCGGGCAAGGTTTGTTGTGTGGCTGGCTACGGAGATGTGGGCAAAGGCTGTGCCCAAGCCCTGAAAGGATTCGGCGGTCGCGTTATCATCACCGAAATCGATCCTATTAACGCGCTGCAGGCAGCCATGGAGGGTTACGAGGTGACCACCATGGAGGAAGCCAGCAAGGAGGCTTCCATCTATGTGACCACCACCGGTTGCCGGGACATTATCACATCGGTGCATCTGCTCAATATGCCCGACGATTCGATTGTGTGCAACATTGGACATTTCGACTGTGAGATCGATGTCGATTGGCTGAACAAGAATGCCACGGAGAAGGTGAATGTTAAGCCGCAGGTGGACCGCTATACCATGCCCAACGGCAAGCACATTATCCTGTTGGCTGAGGGTCGTTTGGTTAATCTGGGTTGCGCCCATGGACATCCCAGTTTTGTGATGTCTAACTCGTTCACCAACCAGGTGCTCGCCCAGATTGAGCTCTGGACCAAGTCCAGCCAATACACAGTCGGTGTGCATGTCCTGCCCAAGCTGCTGGACGAGGAGGTGGCCAGCCTGCATCTGGATAAACTGGGAGTGAAACTCACCAAGCTGACGGACAAGCAGGCCAATTATTTGGGGGTGCCCAAGACAGGACCCTTCAAACCCGATCACTATAGATACTAAACCACACCCCTCACTCCCCGCTGACAGCCGTTTGCGATGGTGTTTTATATACATTTCGGCATTTATCCTAAATTCCAATAAAAACCAAAACCTCATTGAATTTAATCGTTTTCTAATCAAATTTTATGACATTTCACATACATAGGTTTCTTCCCTAGAATCTAGAATGTGATTAAAAACTATTTAACTCTCACACATAATATTTAATGAAATTCTACTGTAATTTTAGTATTTTTCACAAAGATTTCTTTAAAGATTATTCCAAGTAGCTTTATAAAAATCTAGAATATTCATTTGTAGAGCCTGCGTAATTAAACTTATTTTTTCTTAACTTTTTTTTTTCTTCAAACATATTTTAATATAAAATATGGCAAGTTGAAATTGACACTAGTTTAAAAATAATTTATACCTAAATTCAAGCTTAAATTTTGCATTTTTATAATACTGACTCTATACTCAATTTGATCAGTGTTAATTAAACTCAAAAAGCTCTTCGAAACAAACGGCGCTTAAAGTGGCAGATCGGCTTACTATGCACTCTCCCTCTTTCTCTCTTCTGCACTCCGTGATCAACATTTCATACACACACACACGCAAGCTGTTTTAGCATGCAAGCTCACACACACATACAGTCACTTCTGCTTACTAGCAAGCGTATGCTCACACACCACTACATTTGCATTCCAGAGAGTACACAACCTGTATGAATGTAACTGTTATTACTCTTTATGTATGCGCGGTTGGCTTTGTGCTCTGCAAGGGCGTAGACGAAAGGGGTTACAGGCTTTGTCACAATCTACAAAATTATAAGACATTTATTATATTATTTCCAGAGAAGAGTATTTTTTTGAAAGATAATGAGCATAAGTCAATATCGCAATCAGGGTTCTCTGCCTACGCACAAGACGCTATCTGCTATCTGTTGTTGTGATTCTGTATGCTTAGCACGCTCTCTCATAGTCAGCAAGAGTAGTTTGAGCTGTTTCACACTTCATCTAACTAGCTCTCTTTCTCGCTGCCTCTCTTTTTTTCTCTGTGCCGCACTTTGTTAGTGTCATTTACGTTTTTCGTTGTAAATAACTGCACAGACTTTCATTGCAGTGGCAACATACACACGGCACATTTGGTGTTCCTCTGTTCATAATTCATTGGCGACTTGTTGAGTGCGCGATTACGAAATAAGATTCGTTTGCATTGCAATTCATTATTGGATTGCAATGTCTATCGGAAACGTTTGCCTGTTTATGGCATTGATGCTGGGCCAACAGGTGCTGCCCAGCGTCAGTTGGCAGGCGCATTTTGAGCCTGCGCTGCTGCAACTGGAAATGGAGCGCAGCCACACAGTGCATTTGACACTGTCCGACATAACAGATGATCTGCAGCTGATGACAGATCGCTACAGCTTCCGGCTGCAAAGTACGCACGCTCAGTTGGTCAGTGTGCCTGCCGTGAATTCAAGCATCTTCATGGAGGACGTGCAGCACAATCAGTGGAATGGCAGTATACGCATCGATGCATACTTTCTCGGCGAGGCCCGAATCCAGGTGCGGCTCTATGACGCAACCAAAAACACCAGCTCAGCGCCCCAAAATGCCGGCAGCAATGATAGCACACTGATGGTGCAGGTGGTGCGACCAGAGCGGATCATCGATCACGTTTTCGTCGGCTCCATCATTCTGCTCATGTCGCTGGTCTACATTAATTTTGGCGCTGCACTCAATGTGGACGTCCTGCAAGGCTTGATCACACGCCCAGTTGGACCTTGCATTGGTTTCATCACCCAGGTTCTGGGTATGCCGCTTCTTAGCTATGCCCTGGGCGTCTTCATTTTTCCCGACTCATCGGCCATGCAGCTGGGCCTGTTCTTTACGGGCATCGCCCCGAGCGGCGGTGCATCCAACACTTGGTCGGCGGTGCTCAGCGCGAATATCAATCTCTCTGTGCTAATGACCACTGTTAGTAATGTGGCCGCCTTTGCCACAATGCCGCTCTGGGTCTTTACGCTGGGTCAGCTAATCTTCGAGCGCGCTGGCATGGTGCTGCCTTACGGCAAGATTGCCAGTTACTGTGCAGCCCTGATTGTGCCGTTGTTAATTGGGCTGGCCATCCAGCGTTGGCTGCCGCGCGTGACCCAGGTGCTGGTGCGTCTGCTGAAGCCCATCTCTGCATGCCTTATACTCTTTATTGTGATCTTTGCCATCATCACGAACTACTATCTGTTCCAGCTGTTCTCCTGGCAGGTAAGTGGCCTGACTGATCTATATAAATCGAATCGCAACCAATTCTCCTCGTCTACAGATCGCCTTGGCTGGTTTGGCGCTTCCTGGACTTGGCTACACAGTCGCCTGGCTGGCGGCCAAGCTGTTGAATCAAAGTGCTTCGGATTCATTGACTATTGCCATTGAGACGGGTATCCAGAATACGGGCATCGCGATATTCTTCTTGCGCACCACCTTGGAACAGCCGCAGGCTGATCTGACCACAGTTGTACCGGTGTCAGTGGCTATTATGACGCCGCTGCCGCTGCTGGGCATTTATTTATATCAACGCTTCTCCCGCCGGAAGATTGGGGAAACCACAGCCGCCGAGCATCAGCGCATTGTTTAGTATAAAGTCTTTGCTTCCAGTTTTATATATGTTTTTGCAAGAATGTACAATTGCTTACAAAATAGTTGTAGTTTATATATATATATATATGTACATATATTTGATCAATTATATATCTTATTGAACACAATTTCAAATCTGCAAATCTTAGGCGCCCAATATTATCGACAGCTTGAGCTTACTCGATAGCTGAGTGCAACATCGATAGTAAGATCAGTTTTATAAATGAATTTGTATTTGTTTCTTCAACGTTGTTTAACATAAATTACATTTCTTATTTGTAATAATTTGAACAGCGAATCTCAGTGTTAAAGGCATTTAAGTATATCAAGTGTTGCAAAACGCAACTGACAGTGTTGTATCTCGATGTTAAGGCTCAAGCTAAGAATGTCAACGATTTCGATAACGTTTGTAAGCCTTCGAGCGATAGTCAAATTAATCGTGTACTTATTTGAATTCTTGGAAAGTCGGCTCCTGCTGTTGCTCAGCGCCTTCATTGGCCAGCGCTTGGAATATCTTAAGCACACCGTATATGGTGTGTGGACTTAACTGCAACTTGTTGAACTCGACCATGATGCGCAGATAATTAACCGGGCCGTTGCTCAGGTCAATGCTAGATAGCATATTCGGCATCAAGTTGAAGTAATTGATGACACAAAACACACGCTGCAGATCCTGGGCACAGATGCTGGCCACATAGCTGGGCTCGAGACGCTTCTGTGTCAGAAATTCACGCAATGGTATACAAAATTCACGTGCCGCCTGCTCTAGACTCAGCTTTGAAATCTCTTGCATCATTTGAATCAGTTCCACAGAGATTAGCGAATGCTCATCATTGGGACTTTTGCCCATATAGGCTTCGATTAGCTTCACCTGCCACACATCGTTGTTGTTGGCCATCTGTTTGGTGACGTGCTGTGGGCAATGGAAAAGGTGCTTTAATTGAAGATCAATAATTAATCAGATCAGACTTACATCATAAAGCGTTAGATAAACGGGCAGCAGATGCATTCGATCCTTGACCACGGCATTGTAGAACAAAAGCATCAATTGATGCCGTTTGCTCTGCTCAGCATAGCTGAGACTCGTGCCCTTCGTGTCCAGAAAGCGACTGAGAAAGGGCTTGACCAGCCTCTCGCTGGCAAACTGCTGCAAATCATTCACATCCACCTGCCAGCAGATGCTCTGCTCCATGGTCAGGGTCTGTGCTAGCATGCTCTTCAAACGATCCGGGTCCTCCAGATGCGAGAGACGTCCAGTTCGTTTCTTAATGTCAATCGGAGCACACAGCTCCAATGCCTTTTCCAGCTGATGCCAATTGCGCGAGCGCTCAAAGCAGATGGGCCAATAGTTCTCATCATCGACGACGACCTGCTGCAGCGTGCTCAGCTCGGGCAGTATACAAGGGGCAATGGGCAGGCGTCGCAGCTCCGTGGAGCCCACCTCCAGCACCGAAATGTTGCACAGGCATAGCTGATGTGTGTCGATGTCACGTGGCAGGAAGAGACGCGGCTCCACGGACAACACGTAGAGATGACGCAGCGCCTGCAGATGATAGCTGAAAGCACACACAATTTGAATACAATATATATATATATATATATACCGATTATATAGACCACTCACCGATTGTCGTTGCTGTGTATGGGAAACTTGGGGAAGAAGGCACAGACCAGAGAGGCTATGGACTCTGGCGTCTTGGCTATGGTGAAGCGGCCAGCGCCCAAAAACAGCAGACCCAGCGACATGTGTATGGCCATGTGGGAGCCATACGTAATATGCGGATATTGGGGACCCACTCGTGATCTCAAATAGCGGATTATGCGCAAGATTTCACAATTGCCGGACCCGGCAAAGACCAGCGAAATGGATATGAGCAGCACCATCAAACAGCTCTCGATAGTGGTACGGCCGGCACACTCGCCCATCGGGGTGCCCGGAAAGCTGAGGAATTCCTTGATAACGGTGCGCAAAGTGGTGAATGCCACCGGATTCTCAGTGCCCGCATACTTCAGGCCAATGCAGAAGGCGGCGCCAGCCAAGATATTGCAGTAGGCTTGCCTGCAGAGAGAAAAATATGTGAACTGTCTTTGATAAATCAGGATCACACATCCTTACGTAATGGCCTCGTAGTCCACATCGCTGTCCTCGGGCGGCTCGTCTTCGCGCGTGGGTAGACGCAGATGTGCGCGTAGGGCTTGCGGGAATTGGGCCTGGAACCAATCGTTGTCCGGCCGCACCTGCTGCCAGAGGATCAGGCCCCGGGCAATGGTGCGCAATAGAAGGAAATCAGGTCGCACCATATCCAGCAGATAGCGTGAATCGGGTGGCTGCATCCATTCGGCAATTGCTGTGTTGCCCGAATCGAAGAACATCAGACCCAGTGCTAAGGTGGCGCCCGGTGCGGTGACATCGATGTTGACGCAGTCGCCTTCGCGCACCTGGAATGAGGCCAGGCGATACTTCTCCTTTTGGGAGCCGCCAATGGGTCGCTTAACCCCACCAACCATATAATAATGCAGTGTATCCGGCAGCTGCAGATCTCGCAATCCAGCCGGTGATTCACCCTGGCCCAGGGTGACTAGGCCGAGTGCCAGGCCAGCGGTCATGGCATACGATTCACGCTCCACACTATTCTCCATCTCAGGGCCAGGCGGACGTCCGATCTCCTGCAGCAGCACCTCGGCTATATGCCGCTTAGCCGATCCCTGATACAGCAGGCCAATGCCCATCAGGGCAGCCACTTGGGTGCTCTGCGGTATGTCCAGCTCCATGGCTGTCGCCGGCAGCAGCGCCTCCAGATGGACGCTCAGCAATTTGGTTGTTTTCGTATCCATGCTGCCGCGATGTGCAGCCGATATGCCTAGCAGCAGTCCCACGCTGGTCATCTCATCGCATTTGACCAAATACTTGTAGACGCTCATGAAGGAGAGCGACTTGAGGTGTCCATTGAGGCCGAGTGCCATCAGGAATCCCGCATGCTCCAGAGCATTGTTCGCCTGCGCCTTTGGCTTGTTGTAGACAATCCATGTGGAGTCGATATCCAGCGCTTGTGGCGAGATCTTCAGCCCGGTGGCGACGCCATTGTGAAACGATGGCCACATATGCATATTTGCCGGAAACTCAATCTGCTGCATCTCAATGGTGGTGCCCTTCACGGGCTCCCGGCCCACCAGGCACAGCTTGGGCATGGGCATATTGTCGCTGGGCCGGGGCATCAGGGTGCGCAGGGTGAACATGCCACGGCCCAAAGGCAGGGTCATGGTGCGCGCACACAAAGCGAACAATTGTTTCTCCTGCTCCTCGATGAACTCGTGATCGCTGGTGCCTGGCGATTGTTGCACCTCGATCGCAACAGGATCGGCGCTGTTGAGCAGGCGACGCACCTCCTCGACGCGCATGTCGTCGGGAAAGCGCAAGCGCAACAGTTTCGTATCCATATTATCCATGCCATCGTGACGCAGCTGCTCGGACTCTGGCTCCGGCATCGGCCACTCACCGCTGCTCGGCGCAAGGCGTGGCGACAGCGAATCCTCCTTGTAGACACGCCCACAATGCGGCTGGCCCAGCGTCGTCTCGAGAAACGGCAATTGGGCATGGGCAGCCAGCTCCGGTCGCAGTATCAGCTCATAGGTGGCCGTGCTGCTGCCCATGGGCGGCGTGACACGCGCCTGCTCCAGCGCCTCGGCAATCACCAAATGCACCGCAGCGGGCAGACGCTCAATATCGCGCCGGGTCATTTGCATGCACAGCAACAGCTCCAGCACTTGGTGGCAGCGCGGCACATCCGCTGAGATGCTGCGCTTGGGGCGCTTGCCAAAGTTCGACTGGACCGCGCCGAAGATCTCGAGCAGCTGCCACCAGTGCTTGAGCTTGGTCTGGCCATGCATCACCAGCGAGACGAGCTGCACCATATTCCGGCTGCGCTCGTTGATGCACTCCATGTAGCTGAGCGGCGGCACCTCCTGCCGGTTGAGCAGCACATGCTCCAGCTGTACATAGACGCTGGGCGCCGGCATGCGCAGCAGCTCCTGGTAGAGCATCAGGGCGCCATGCTCAGTGCTCATCATGGTCAGCTTGGTTGTTTTGTGCGTCAGCTCCGGAAAGTCGAGGTGATAGTGCATTATATAGCTGTCCAGTTGCATGTCGATTGCCAGCTGATGCAGAAACTGCAATGGCGCAAATCTTTAGACCCACACACACATCATCCACAAGAGAGAAGTCTATGTACTCACCGATGCCAGGTAGATGAGCGCACTCTGAAAGACCGAGTCCAGTTTGAGATCCTCGTAGAGCATGTGCATGCCATAGAATATGGCAGGCAGCATGCGAAACAATGGAGCCGTCACGTCCACACTGTAGGCGTGTGCTGGATCCGAGGGGCAGGGAGACAATGCAGTCTGGAGCAGCATGAACTCCCAATCATCGTCGGTGTAGGATTCGCAATCGTTGTACTTGCGGCGCTTCTTTGGCTCATCCTGGGCAGCGCCCGCGAACGTATGCAGTGGGGGCGTGGCACAGCGCGACTCATAGGACTCGTCCACATCGGTCGTCTCGTCCGCTGACATCGCTGTTGCCGCCGTCGCCGTCGCCGTGCCCATGCAGCCCATCAGGCCGAGCAGGGTGCTGCGAAACAGTTGCCACTCCTGCTCGATGCTGTAGTCCTGCGAGCCGGGCGGATTGCGTGCACTGTACCAGCGTATGATGAAGTGCAGAAACTGTGTGGGATTCAGCACTTGGCGCAATGCGGCCACACAGCGTGTGATGAGGCGTGTATCGTTGAGCAGCGGCAGAGCAATGCGCAGCATCCGCCCGGTGGCATAGACCAAGGTCAAGCGATTGCCGGCGGGATCACGCAATCCCTTGCATACGTTATGCGCCTGGCGTTGTGTATAGGACATGGGCTGCGGTTGTATGGGCGAGAGCATGTGCAGCTCCAGCTCCTCATCGAAGGCGCTCAGGTCGGCTGCCGCCTTGGTGGGCAACAGACTGCTGCGACGCACCTCCACAAAGGAGCTGTTGGCAACCTTGAGCTGTGCCGACGCCGTCGGCCCTTGCACCGGTGTCTGCGGAGTGGGCGTTGCTGCCGGCGTGGGCGTGGCAATGTAAGTAGTCTGAGGCGCTGTGGTCAGCTGGGGCGTTATGTGCACCTTGGAGATGAGCACAGTGCCCGTGTACAGTATGAGATTGCCGCCAGGATCGAGTACGGCTATCATATGCATGCGCTGCAGGCCGACTGCATCCTTGGCCGGCAGCGTCGAGGCCAACGTGGACAGCTGCAATTCGCTGGTATCGTAGCCATTGATCAGCACCATTTGCAGTCGGCAGCTGCGGGCGAGCAAATAGCACAGATACGTCTGGCCCACCAGATCCGTGTGGATGAAGGCACGCGTGGCCATCTCACAGAACTCACGTTGCCTGTAAAGGAATCCATGAGCGTCGAGTGGCTGAGTGGCTGGTTGAGGAGCTATTTGTGAACTTACGTGCCATAGGTATTCTCTGTCCAGATGTGCTCCAAACACATCTCCGGCTCAATGGGCTTGGCCGGCTTAACGTGTGTTATCTTGCGCATATCCTTAACGGACACCGACTGCTGGCTAATGCTGTTCTGCAGCTGGCTGAGCGGTGCGCCCAACGAAGCTCGACTGAATGGCAAATGAGTTGGATTACATGTTATATATACGGAACAACTAGAATCAGCTACTCACTTCGATTGACCCAGGACACCGCTAAACGATTGCGACTGACTGAGGCCGTATTTCGAGAAATTAAGAGTCGGCGTAGCTGGATTGTTGCGTCCCAGGAACGAGGTGGTGTTCACCTTTGAAGTGGCTGCCAAAGGAATATGGAAAAAGGAAAGGTTTTCAGCAAGAGATTCAGATTGAGAGTGTGTATAGAAGGTCACCTACCACCCGTCAGTTTGGTGGAGCTGAAGCTGTGCAAGGTGCTGCTGCCCGGGGTGGTTCGATTGCCCTGCAATGTCTGGCTGAGCAGCTCCTGCTGTTGTTGGCTAACATGGTTCACCTCCTCGGCGGTCACCTTGCGCAGCCGGGCAACAAAGTGCTTGAAGAACTTTGCATCGTACAGCAGCACCAGATCGGAATCCTCGGCCGTGAAGACAATGCTGTATTCGGGTTCGGTTATGTAGCCCGTTGAATTGGTCGCCGTCTTGTGCACCACTGGGCAGGCTTCGTGCAGGGGATGCGACATAGAGAAGAGACGTGGCATTGGTATGGACAAATGGGAGACGAGCGCATTGCTCGAGTCCTTTTCCAGCAACAGGCCGTGTGTCGTTTGCCACACATGTGAGATGGGAAAGTCGAGATTGGCCAGAAAGTCATCACCATCATCGCAGTAGACGCGCAACGCATCCTGGTCCATCACACAAATGGCTGTCAGCTTGTCCTCCGGCTGGACGGCGGCGCGCAACTGAGCCAAGCGACCGCGCACGAAGCTACGATTCAGGAAGCAGGCGAACTTCACTGGTGTGTCACAGGTGAAGCACATGCGACGCTGCACACCATCGTCATCATCGTTCAGGCCCTGCGTCCATATGACCGTATTCTTGTTAACATACAGCTCCTCCTCGTTGTTCACAATGTAGTCGCACATGGGGTCTTCGCGACGGAGCTTGATGGGCTCCAGCAGCTGCTGTGGCAGCGATGTCAATTGCGTGGCCGCCGCCGCCTTGGGCCCACACTTCTTCGTTTGCTCGATTAGTTGCTGACGACGCTGTGCGCGCTCATAGCTGGTCTCGTAGTCATCATAGATTTCGCGAATGCACCAGAACTCTTGCGGCTCTTCGGCGGCGGCTGAGATATTAACATTTTGTAATCGCTGCAGTAGCAAATGCTCAGCAGGCAAATATTTGGGCAATGGCGGTTCGGTGGGTCCTGGATGATCCTCTGCCGCCTGACGACCGCGAGGAATGAACTCCTGGGGCGGCTCTGCGACGGCAATCATCTCATTGCATGCATCCAGATTTGCGGGTTTCTTTCTTGGACAAACAGTCGCACACTTCACACAGAATTACTATTCAATCGAAAATGTTTCATATACAATAAGGAACTTCAACCAAAATGCCGGCTCAGATGTCGTCGCGCCGGCAAATTTGTATTAGCAATATTATCGCTATCGAAACTGCATGTGACATCAATAATGATATCGATGAACCAGAGCTCTTGGATATTGTGGTAAACATTAATTTTCGTTTAAGAACGATTGTCTAAGTCGACGTAAAAACTTCTTTTCAATTAGTTTTTTTTTTTTTTTTTTCTTATTACAATTTTTCCATCTCAGAAAATTTGAAATTGAACATATTGAACATTGACATATTAATTGAATTAAATATTAAATATATAAACAATAAAAGTGACATACAAAATGCATGCAAATAAAAAGATAACAAAACTAACCGCCAAAATAAAAAATACTAAAATCGAAGCACACTATCGATTCTGCACAGCTGTTTTATGCAAATCGCGTAAAGTACTCGACAAGTAATCGTGTGGTGGTATCGAGGTTGCACGATTTATTGAAATCATGCCGCGAGCTGTTGACGAGACAGCTTTAAATTGCAAATATTTAATTGGAATATGTAATTAAGCAAGGCTTCATCGCTGGAAATGGAGTTCTCGTAAATAACCATTAAGCAATTAGATCAGATTCATTTGAATTGTCTTTATATTTCAGTTGCAATATTTGACACGACCACGATATTGAAGATGAAAGATGTCATTGTCTATCGAGATATCGATATAAGGCAGCAATTTCATTAATAAATGTATGTTGCTGTTATCTGTGGGTGGCGCTGGTTGTATCCAACAGAAAAATGGCGGACAAACGAAAATACAAGAGATCTGTAAATAAATAACACAAACATGAATCATATGTAAGCACTCATATTTTAACCTATATTCATATCTGTCACTAGAAAGAAGAAATCGCCCGTGAATTTGATCTGCCTGAGCGTAAGTCCAAGATCGCAACAATCCTCAAACAAGATGACCAGGCCTACTGCATATGTCGCACATCGGATTGCTCTAGGTTCATGATGTAAGTAACTAATAATTCCTGTCAAACAATTTCGACTGTCAATTTCAATCTGTTTGTAGTGGCTGCGATGGGTGCGAGGAATGGTATCACGGCGACTGCATTGGAATCACTGAAAAGGAGGCAAAGCATATCAAGCAATATTACTGCAGACGATGCAAGAAAGAGAATCCTGACTTGCAGACAATATTTCGGTTGGTTGCCACAGAACGCGCGGCGGCCACTGCATCTACATCTACCAGCGGGCAGAATTGTAGCACCTCAAATCTGTGTGGTGGCGGCAATGCGGCAGGTACCAGCGGCAATGCAGCTGCAGCTACTTCGACTGGTGGTCGCAAAAACAATAACGCGGCCAAGGAAACGAAGGCTGTCCGAAGGTGTGGCACTTGCGAAGGTTGCCGGCGACCCAATTGCAATCAGTGCGATGCCTGTCGCACACGGGTTGGCCACAAGCCGCGTTGCATTTACCGCAACTGCGTAATACAGTCGGCGCAGCAAGCCAATCCACCGGCAACAACGACCGGACGGAAGCGTGAGAAGAACAATGCCGTACAGCAGCAGCAGCAGCGAAAAAACAAAGTTGTCCGCTCTGACAGTCCGGAGATCTTTGTGCATCCAGAGCTGGAGGGAGTGCGTCAGTGTCATGGACCCGGTTGCCGTTGCCAGGCTCGACCACAAAGTAAATACTGCAGCGACAAGTGCGGCTTCAATCTCGCCACGAATCGTATATTCCAGGTTTTGCCGCAACGATTACAGGAGTGGAATTTAACGCCATGCCATGCGGCTGAAGAGAATCGGGAGCAGCTCGAGGTGATACGACAGAAGCAATCAATGGTGCGTTTCGCTCTAGCCGAGCTGGAGAAGCGAGCCGAGGAGCTGAACATGGTGGTGGATCGGGCCAAACGCAGTTCCATAGACACGCTACGGCCGCAGGACAATGGCGACGTCGAGGATGAACAGAGTATGTACTGCATCACATGCGGCCACGAGATACATTCCCGCACCGCCATCAAGCACATGGAAAAGTGCTTCAACAAATATGAATCGCAGGCAAGTTTTGGCAGTATCTTCCAGACCCGAATGGAGGGCAACAATATGTTCTGTGACTTTTACAATCCGGCAAGCAAAACGTATTGCAAACGATTGCGCGTTTTATGCCCGGAGCACAGCAAGGATCCCAAGGTCAATGATACGGATGTATGCGGTGCGCCGCTCGTTAGCAACGTGTTCAATCCCACGGGTGAATTCTGTCGTGCGCCCAAAAAGAATTGCTTCAAACACTATGCCTGGGAGAAGATACGCAGGGCCGAAATCGATTTGGAGCGCGTCCGTCAATGGCTGAAAATGGATGACCTAATGGAGCAGGAACGTCTATTGCGCCAACAGCTCAGCTCGCGGGCCAATTTACTGGGCCTCATGCTGCACTCCACCTACAATCACGAGGTCATGGACGAGCTAGTGCGCAAGCAGCAGGAGCATTTTATTGAACTTGAGAAACAGAAGCGGCGACAGGTGCACTACCAGCAGGTGCATCCGCAACAACATCATTTCCAGCTGCTGCATCATAAGCTACAACTACAACAGCAGCAGCAACAATCACAGCAGCCGATGACGCTGCAACAACAGCATAAGCTACTACAAATTCAGCAGCAACAACAAAAGCTGCTACAAATTCAGCAACAACAGCAGCAACTGCAATTGTTTATGCAGCAGCAAGCGCAGCAGCAGGCGCAGCAGCAAGCGCTGCAGCAAGCGCAGCAGCAAGCGCTGCAGAAAACGCAGCTTCAGTGACAAAAAGACAAAGATCTGCAATCGAAAAAGAAAAGTAAAAGCAAGAGCAAATGCAAAAGCAAAAGTAAATGCAAAATGGAAATGAATCCAACAAATTCAGCATCAGCTGATTGATATACATATTTTTTATATACATAACTTTACACATACATACACGCATATATACATATAATGCAAGCTAAGATATTTTTTTAAACATACAAACAAACATGCATGCATATGTCGTCTCAATTGTTAGCAGACAAACATATGCCATTAAGTAAACACAGAAAACAACACCGACATGCACTCGATCACCATGGATATTGAGTATAGATAAATATATATATAAATATATACATATGTATATGTAAATGTATATACTTGATATTTAATAATAAGTCTTGTGTGCAAACGTTACCAGCAGCAACCCGATCAAGAAATTTCGACGCCGGCTGCTATCATCATACATTTATCGCCCTCCCCCTCGCTCTTTTTTATTTTACTTGCTTTCGCTCTCTTTCACCTTTACCAGGTAGAGGTTGCCAGGAGCCTTTCCCACTATTGTTTGTTATTGAAAACTAAGCATAAAAATATTTATTGATAGCAACATGTCTGCAGGTATCAATAAGCAAGCTGAAATGGTTTACATCATTCACAATTGCAGTTTCTCGTTCTAATCTATGTTCAGTCCTAGGAAATTAATGAAAATGACAAATTTAATTAAAGCAAATTTACAAATACTCGAAAAAAAATTTTAAAAACTATACAAAATAAAAATATATATATATATAAAATGTAATTATTTGTTATTGTTATTATGCCATATGTGAATATGCTCGGCATGTGAATGATAGGCATGATAGAAAGAACGGTACTATAACCATAACCACGAAACGGTTAATAGTAACAAGTGCGGAAAAGGACTACGTATGTGTGTGTGTGTGTGTGCTTAAGTGTGTAAGTGTGTATGCATGCATATATTGTTGGCTCGCATATCGAGGTAGACGTTGACAGAATCAAACCGGAGACAGTGTGAAAACTTAGTAGTCCGGGCACTAGTTGTGTTGACCTTTAGAAATGTCGTAGCCATTTGGCATCTATATTTTGTATACCTTCCACACAACTCGACAATAAAAAACACACAATTTTGTATTATAATTTTGATCTTATTTTCCAAAAATCACCGCGAGTTATTCGAGACGGTATTATCCCTATATATATATTTATATATATATATATATATGTGTGTATAATTATATATATATATATAAATATATATATATATATATATATGTATATGTCGATATGTATATATAAATATATATATGTATATGCATGTGTAAACATACTTAAGTGCAATACTCAAATTGAACAGCGTGATTCCGATAAGTTCAGCGGATTCGCAAGTGGAAAACGTTCAAATTATAAAGTCGCAGGAGCAGTTAAAACAAAACATATTACATTTGATTTGGTTCAAGAAGCCCAGAAACAATTTATTTGAATAGATGGCGGTTTCCGAATAACGGTTCACGAATTAGCGGACAACTGGAACTGATCACTCATTCAATAAATCAACCAATCAATCAAACAAACAAACATCGATCCACCCATCGATAAACCACTGCAATTTTTTTTTGCCATCACTTACTACGTTTTCTCATATACGTTGTTCACAACACATCTAGAGGTGGGTGCGTGCGTTTCTCTATCAACTAAATCTAACGTCTTTTTAAATATTCCATCATCGTTGTTTTCCTTCCACAGTTGCATTTGGATTCAACACTCGTTCTAATACCCAATATTAATCATTTGTGATTTCATTTAAACATATCTACATATACATATATACACTTTTTTTTGCTTCTGTGTGTGTGTGTATATATATATATATATATACATATAGCGTGTGCAAATTGTAAGTTGATGTTGTCAGTACTGCAATAGCCGCTCATAGTTCGATTGCCAACGAGTCGCCACAGCTTGGCTCGGCCAAGTGGAACATTTAGGGGCCTCCAGCTCCGGGTCTAGCTCCCATCCATCCATCAATTCATCCATTCATCGGCAGGTAAGTGACATGCATGGCGCCAACTCCATTGGTAGCTGTGCCAAAAAAAAAAAAAAAAAAAAAAATCATAATTTATTTTTCTAGCTCTACACTGCACTTTGTATTTTTCTGTTAGAATCGAAACTCTATTAATATTTAAATTACTAAATCCACTCTCATTAGGAATTAAAGTATTTTTAGTGATCTGATTTGAATTGAAAATCATTTTACGGCAGTTCCCTTTATAAGGCCATATCATATTCTTATCTTATCTCATTATCTTGAGGGATTTAAAATAATTAAGAATTTATTTCCTGGTATATTTAGAATCTGCTAAAATTAAATAGCCCGACTTTATGAGAGACAAACCTTAATAATAGTAAATTGAGAAAATTGAACTGAAAATAAATAAAATAGGTTTTTAAACTCTTGATCTGGTTGAATATACTAAATGATTGATCATTGCTTATACTTGATTGAATAAGAATCAAATTGATTGAATATATTTGTTTCTATTAGGCGATTGAATATATATTATAGTAATATAATGGAATTCTGGATTGAATATAAGTTCTTATTGATTATTTTGATTATGATCTTATGACTATGATTGATTATTACGATTTGTTGAAGGTGCATATATAAATATGAAAAAATTCAATAATGAGAACATTACATCGTGATTGATGATGACGATTGATTATTTAAAATATATGATAATTCAATTGGGTGATGAATTTATATATATATATATATATATATATATATATATATATATATATATATATATATATATATATATATATATATATATATATATATATATATATATGTATATATATTTAAGACTATATTGAATCACTGCTAGCTGTAATAATTTGTGAAACTATTTATATTTCAATTTCTATAACGGTTCTCGCTGAATGTCAGATTCGTTCCCAATTGAAAGTGATATTTAATTTGGATCAGTGTAGACTTGAAGTACACACATTTAAGTAGATGGGGGTATAAGGGCTCTCGTATATATTTATTGTTAAACAAAATCATTTTGCTCCATATTCGATTGCATGCACGATTCGATGGCATTTGAGGCGTTGTTTGATTGTTTTTTGTGGGACTGGCATTTGCTGGCAATTGCAACAACAATGACAACGACAACGACAACGACAACAATAATAACAAAAACATATGACGTTGCCCTGGGCACTTGAGGGTCCTGGTTCCATTTGTCCATTTGTTGGCATTGCTAGGCCAAATTGTTTGCCCTGTTGTTGTTGCTGTGTTGTTGTGTTGCTGTTGTCGCCCACTTTCGCTTTTCGATCGATCTAACAATAATTTCGTTTCAATCAAAATTGCCTTATGATGATTCCATGTTCTTGTTGTTGCTGTTGTTGTTGTTGTTGTTATTGTTGCATTTTTAACATACATACCTGGGGCATATGAAGGCGACGATAGACTCTTACAATGCGAACACAAAGCCATCAGCAGCAACATTCACACGCGACAGCAACAGCAACAGCAACAGCAACAGCAACAGCAGCAACAACTTAACACCATGCACTCAAGCACTCAACCACTCAGCCACTCAGCCACTCAACCACTCAAGCACCCACTTGCACCCACAGCCGCCATAGAAAGTGCTGAAGTGCTTGCCACAAACTGGCGCCCGCACAGGACGAAGCCGACCGGCGGCACGTCGCACAAAAAGTTGGCGGATCCGTTGATAATATTGCAATTCCAGAGCTGGAGGTGGATAAGCGGAAATACCGCCGTCGGCATCGAAAACTAGCGGAGCAACAAGAACACTTACAACAACAACTACGACTGGCACAACAACAACAACAACAGCAACAGCAGCAGCAAAAACACCAGCTGCAGCCAGATCAACCACAACCACAGCAACCACAGCAACCACAGCAACCACTGCAGCCAGTGCCATCAGTGGAACCACAGCAGGTAGTAGATAAACCGCGGGAGGCGCATCAATACCACGCTCAACACATGCGGATACGGAAGACCGAATCACTGCCCAGGCCTGTTTACAAGGATAGAGAGCGGCATAAGGACCGGAACAGGGAAAAGGATAAGGAGAAGGATAAGCAGAAAGAGAAGCATAAGGATAAGGAGAGGGACAGGCAAATGGCCGAACGGCTAGCGAATGCTCAGGAGCGACGCATACATGAGCTTGATAAGAATGTGGAGCGCTTTTTTGAAGTGCGCAAGGTAGGCTAACTTTGTTATCGCTAATCGTCTATCGTTTATCATTTATCGCTGATTACTTATCGATATATGTATGCTGTGCGTGTGCAGCGTCTGGGCAAGGGCGCCTACGGCATTGTGTGGAAGGCCACGGACAGGCGACAAAAGGACACCGTGGCACTCAAGAAGATCTATGACGCCTTCCGGGATGAAACCGATGCACAGCGCACCTATCGCGAGGTCGTCTTCCTGCGCGCCTTTCGGCATCATCCGAACATCATTCGGATGCTGGACATCTTCAAGTAGGCGTCAGAGGTTTCTCATCATTTCTACTGATGCTCCTTAAGTTTCTTCATTGCAGAGCTGCAAACAATCTGGACTTCTATTTGGTCTTCGAGTTCATGGACAGCGATCTGCACAATGTCATCAAAAAGGGCGACGTCCTCAAGGACATACACAAGCGCTTCGTCATGTATCAGCTGATCAATGCGATCAAGTATATGCACTCCGGTAATGTCATCCACAGGGATCTAAAGCCAAGCAACATTCTGATCGATAGCAAGTGCAGGTAGGTCTATTTGTCATGGCCATTATCATTATCATTGTCTTGTCATTGTCATTGTCATTGTCATTGTCATTGTCATTGTCATTGTAATTGTCATTGTCATTGTCATTGTCATTGTCATTGTCATTGTCATTGTCATTGTCATTGTCATTGTCATTGTCATTGTCATTGTCATTGTCATTGTCATTGTCATTGTCATTGTCATTGTCATTGTCATTGTCATTGTCATTGTCATTGTCATTGTCATTGTCATTGTCATTGTCATTGTCATTGTCATTGTCATTGTCATTGTCATTGTCATTGTCATTGTCATTGTCATTGTCATTGTCATTGTCATTGTCATTGTCATTGTCATTGTCATTGTCATTGCCACTATATTTATTGTATACATATATTCCCATAGGCTTAAGGTAGCCGACTTTGGTCTGGCGCGCACTCTGTGCACGAAGCGGCGAAGCAACGCGGATTTGGACTGCAAGGATGAGCTCGATAACGAGGCGATGCTGACAGATTATGTGGCGACCCGTTGGTATCGGGCACCCGAAATACTGGTGGCCAGTCGCAAGTAAGCGCCAAGTAGAGTAGTCGCAGTTGGTTTGAGTCTTATTTGGATTATTAATGTGTGCATTAGGTATACGAAGGGCATTGATATGTGGAGTCTGGGCTGCATACTGGGCGAGATGATACGCCAGAAGCCGCTCTTCCAAGGCACCAGCACCATCAATCAGATTGAGAAGATAGTGAATGCGCTGCCGGAGGTGACGGATCGCGATATCGAATCCATCGGAGCTAGCTTCGGGTCGGTGCTGCTCAGCAAGAAGATCGTGCGGGACCGGCGGTACTCCCTGGACGAGATACTGCGCAATTGCTGTGACGATGCATTGTCGCTGGTAAAGTCACTGCTGGTGCTCGATCCGGAAGGGCGGCTAACCGCCAAGGAGGCCATCGCCCACTCCTATGTGCATCGCTTTCGCACCTCCTCGGCGAACATGGAGCTGCGTGCCGACATCAGGCCGCCGTTGGACGACGATACGCGGTACGGCGTCGATGAGTACCGTACCACCCTCTACGAAATGATTGCGCCCGAGCTGCGATCTAGTGAGGGGCACTCGTCCACTACACCAGTGATCTCAACGGTTAGCTCCGATCAGCCGTCGAGCCAGACGCCGAGCGGTGCGCGATCTGAATCGAAATCTAGGTGAGTTCATCCCCCTCCCCCCCCATCTTGTTTTCTTGTGGTGTGGCTTGGGTGGTGCGAAGCATGGGCGGTGCGAGTGCTTGGAGTATGCTGATCTAGCTGCTCGCTCGATTGCTTCATTTTGCAGGTGTCGTCGCTCATAGCATAGACGTTCGTCGTCATCCACAGCGACGACGGCGTTCAGCACAGCAGCAGCAGCAGCAGCAGCAACGACAACAGCTACAACAACTAAGACAAAGCCAACAACATCAACGACCACAACAAGCTGTAGGCAACAGCGTGCGGGTCTATCAAAAAGTGGACGAGAAACATCCTCATCCATATCCACATCCACATCTTCGTGCACTTCCATTTCAACTCCAGCATCGCATTTAACGAGCTTACAGCAACAGCGACAACAACAACAACAACGACAACAACAGCGACATTATTCGCGTTCAGCTCAGCGTCAAGCGACCTATCCTTAGATCCATTCCTAAGGCATTCCCATTTAGACTAGGCCTTCACTATATCTTGAGCAACTGTTTTAATACTCGTTTACGATGTGGAAGCGGGTTAGATTGGGTTTATTCATGACTCTATCCTTGTCTGTCCTATTAAACTGACGCGATCTGAAATTATACATACATATAGCCGTATAATGACATTAGCCTTCATAGGCAGGGTCTGTGCACAAAGCCGTAATGTAAATGGGAATTCCGCGTATACAAATTTATACATTTGCATACGATCGACAGAAGGAGGCGTGGTAGACTCTATACAGTATATACATATATCCCTGATCGAAACGACGAACTGAGTTGATCCAGCTATGTCTGTCTGTCCGTCCATTTGTCTGTTCGTCCGGCGGTCAAGTCCATAAAATGCTTGGAGTCATGTCTCTATACAGGGTTCAAAGAGAGCTCTAACTTATATCACTAACTTATATCTCTGGTCAGTGCTTATATGCATCTAAGATAGTTTGTTTTAAAATTGTGAACGAGTATTATAAACAACCGATTTTTTTTCGTATATTTAAGAGAATCTATTGTTAAATTAAATAAAATAAATATAGTGTTTGTGCTTCGCTATAAAAACTGGGGTAACCTGACTAGACTCGTCCTTGAAACAGAAGTAGATGTAATCAGGCTTAAGAATATAAACTTAGATTATGTAGATTTAGTTGAGATTATCTATAGATGCGAATGCTATCAAAGTTGTTATATTTCAATATATAGATTAGTTAGGTATTAGGTAAAGTCAGGCATTGGGATTGGTCCTTTGAATAATATATTTTTATATGATAGATAGTCTTAGGTATACTTGACGATACTTACAGAAATCTACTCGAGCCCAATTGCACCTGAAGCACACACCAAGGCTACGTCTTACGTTAATTACACTTCCCAAATCCACTTCACCTCTTCACTTTTCCCCCACTCGCCTTAGGCAATCCGCAAGCAGTTCCCAGGCCACCGTACAAACGGATCCGCCCGGACAGCCGATTTCCACATTGACCAAGGCCTGGGTGGAGGAGCAACGGAAGCAGCAACATTTCCAGACACATCCACACCAACACACGCACACGCACCCGCACCCGCACGCTCAACAGCACCCGCATTCGCATCCGCAGCAGCAGCAACAGCAACAGCAACAGCAGCAGCAGCAACAGCAGCAACAGCAGCAGCAGCAGCAACAACAGCAGCAGCAACAGATGACACAGCAACAACTGCAGAAATGGCAACGGCAACGGCAACGGCAGCTGCAACAGGAACGGATACAGCAACATCAGCTACGGGTACAGCAACAGCTACAGGAGCAAGAGCGACGGGATAAAATTTACGAAGAGCAAATGGTAAAAGTGCGCCACCTGCAGGAGCAGCAGCAGCGGATAGAGTATCGGTTAGCTCAGCAGGAGTTGAGGCGGATAGAGCAGCTTTTAGAAAGGGATCATCAGGAGAAATTGAAAAAGAAGCAGCAACCACAGCAACAGCAGGAGCTGCAACAGCAACAACAGCAGCAGGAGCAACAAAAACAGCAACAACAACAGCAGCAACAGCAGGAGCAGCAACAACAGCAGCAGGAGCAACAGCAACAGCAACACGGGAGCAAACGCTGTCCAAGTGACGCCAGGTATATACGTCGTCCAGGGGAATCAGCTCACATGGCCTTGCGTCGAGAACTGGCAGCTGCTGCAGCAGCGGCAGCCACAGCCACAGCCACAGCACCAGCCATAGCCACAGCCTCAGTGGCTGCCACAGCTCCGCGCTGCATAGGTGGCATTTGGCGGACGCCAGTGACGAGTCAATCGGGCACGGTAGTGCCACCGCTGCATCTGTGGGAGGAGTCGCCGCCCACGGCGGCAGAAATCGAGGTGGTCGGTGAGGGGCTGTGCTCCACGGCTCAGCTGAGGGCGAGAGTGAGGAAATTGCGCCGCGAATGCAAGGAGAGGCGCATGGCCAGGACCAAAGCCGACGAACAGCACCGGCGATCAACTCCGGCCGAGTCGGTTAATAAATATAAGGAGCACATATCGCGCCCCCGCCAGGCGAGCCCATCAGGCTTGGCCAAGTCGCGAGCTGAGGCTATCAAGCAGCAGTTGAAGGAGTACACTCAAACAAAAAACGCTGACCGGCAGCATTCCAAGGCCTTGCGTTTCGATCCGGCTCACGGGCATGCGCCAGCTCCTCGACGCTCGTCGTCGAATAGTTCCGATTCATCGCGAACGGTGCAAGCGTTTCCGCCGGCTCAGTCCGATGCTGCGGCCAGCCAGACCCCCTCTGCGGAGGAGCAACAACGCAAGGATCGGAAATCCGCGGAGCTGACCACAGCCCTGGAGCGAATGCAGCTGGAGCATCGCGAGCTGCAGCAGAAAAAATGTAATATTAACGACGCTGACGGCGGGAATCAGCGCAGTCAGCTGCCGCCAAAGCATCAGATGCGTAAAATGGTCCGGGAGTCCACGGGCAATGGGATGCGCGCCCCACGCCACCAGCGTCGGGTGAATTACTTGAGTCCCGGGAACAGGGCCGATCGCTTCTATACGCCAGAAGGCACCGTCCGGCCGGTGGACAAAGTGGTCCCCATGGACGAGAAGACAGACGATGCGTTGAGGGCGTCGAACGCATCGGCGGCATTCATTTGCTATAAGACGCGGCTGCTCCGGCTGGAGGAGGAGATGGCCAAGTGCAAGCGCCAGCTGTTTCACTACGTCCAGGACAACCAACAGCTTCTGAACAAGCAGGGACTGCGCCATCATATCGAACGCTTGCTGCACTCCCCGCCGTCGGTGATGAGCAACAAGTCCGAAAATACGCCGGTATTGCCGCCGTCGGCCATAAAGAGCACCATCAAAACGCCACAAAGCGACTCCGGCGTCGAGGCGGATCACCCCAAACTCGATCGGGATAAACAGAAGCAGCTGCAACTGCGTGAATTTCTGGCCCGCGACGAGAGCGATGCCAATGCCTACGAGCTGCCCAATCTGTCCAGCGTTTACAAGACGAGCAGCTGCCATGTCCCGCCACTGTCCAACCGCCCCGACACATCCAAGTCCAGTCGTCCTCTCTCCTCAACGTCGACACACACCAAGGACTGCAGGTCATCTTCGCTGGCCCAGCACTCGCACAAGCTGGCACACGCCTACTCCAACTACTTTCCGGTCGGGAGTAGCAAGGGTGGCTACGAGAATGCCTGGCACAAGAGGCACCATGCCCATGGACACAATGCCAAGCGGCATCATTCGCTGGCGCCCAGGTGCGATCGTCTGCGCATTCAGGAGGCCAATTTCCTTGATGGCTACAGTGGATCGCATGCTACCCGTAAATAAGTTCCGGCTATCTAAAATCGAAAAACATAAAAAAAAAAACAAAAAACAACAAAAAGAAACAAACAAAAACCCTACAAAAAAATCTAACAAGGACTGACGAAGGGAGGGGGACTGAGATAGGAAAAAGCTAGAAGGAACGAGACAAAAGGAAAAGAAAGCTTCCTTCTTAATAGGAAGTGGAACAAAGAAGGAAATAAAAGCTTAGGGCGGGACAGATAAACAGGGCGTGGGTGCAATGGACAGAAGCAGGGAATCAGGGCAAAACATTAGGCACACACACACACACACACCCACACCCACCCACCCACACATACACACACACACACACCCATGCACATGCACAAACATATATATATTTATGTTTATATATATATACACACATATATTTATATATGTACACGTATATGTTTATATATTTATGTATATATATACATATGTATATATATATATATATAGTGAATGTACCAAGACTTAGATTCGCTTGAGGTTTGAATTGGGTTTTAACCAAAGAACGAAATCTGGCGTGAGATAGGCGTAGGTAGATATATAGCTAGGGAATCGGACATAGGAAGCAATAGGAATGCTGCATGAGAACTCATGACGTATATATGTATTTTAGATATCAGCTTTGGTCTAGTTCAATACAAAGTACGATTCATGAACATTACATAGATGTATGTATCTAGATCTATATCGAAGTATCAATACGGCCCTAACAAATTCTATATATTCTTATCGATATGCTAAGTTAATCGACAGGTTATGGCTAAAGCTCGAGATTACTTATAAATAATCAGCTGTACGCAGCATAGGATTATGTTTTTTCTCGATAGCTTATTACCAATAGCCTATGATCGATAAAAATCGATATATTGTGAGTTGGTTTTGAGAGCCATAAATAGAGAATATATATACGTACATTTTCAAAAAAATTGCAATATCTGAAGTCTTGACATTGACTATGCAGTCATTTGTAAATATGTATTTCCGATTTAGCCATATCTTTCGTAATATCCATAATCTTTATGCAACAACCAAATTCTTGGCAAATATTTAGAATGTGATTTTCTGGAAAATTTGATCAGAAAAATATCTCTAGAACCATAATTTACCACTCGCCGTGCGCCTCTGTGAGTGTGTGTGATTATGATTTCATGTGTGATTGTATTTGTTGTGCATGACTGTATGCATGTATGTGTGTAAATGATGCAGCTGTATGCATTTATGCAAAAAAAAAAAAAAGGAGCCCTTTTAACAGAGCTGCAGAGAATTGCCAAGTTGATCATGTCCGATCATAGGGCCAAAATGATTATTATATATATATATTTTTTAGTAATTTATTATAGTTTATGATTTTTATGTTTATTTTTATTCTCGACTATCTATATCTTAGAAAGAGATAAGCAAATTTCAGTTTAAAGCAAATTGAATATTTAATGTGGGGGAATTTTTCAGGCCACCCTCGTAAATACATATAATATATAAATTAGAAATTTAAATCAAAATAGAAGTAGTTGAAAATTCTGAATCAAATTGCAATTTCATATCGGGATGACAATTCGGACAAATATTTACGGAACGCCAATTATTATAATTTTGAATTATTTCGAACAATTATATTAAAATAAATTCTTAATTCAGATTCAAGTTGTATAAATTTCTGATTTGAAAAACCATGGATAAGTATTATGTTATATATTTGATTTATTTTGGGAAAAAAAGTTTCTTCACTGAGAGTTTGGGTTTTTAAGCATACATAATATGAATATGCATATAAATATATTTAGTATCAGCAACTATAGAAGTACATTTATTTGATTCGTGTATATGTATGTATATGTAATATCGTTAATCTATTTAGGCAACTGAGCCCAACTGACTATCAAAATTGAACACAATAAAGCTCTAAATAGATTTTAATCTACGCATAAGGAATCGAAAAAATGTATGTTTTTTCTTCTACTATTTATTAATATTTTTATTAACATTTATTCTTAGGTCTCTTGTTTTTGCATATACTTCCCTTTGAAGTTATAGTTTGACGTTGAGCTTAAGCGGTAATAAATACAGTGGAGATAAATGACAAAAATTCTCACTTACAAAGTCGTTAAAGAGGTACAGAGAATGTTCTCTGCTGGTTGCCCCAAGTCCGAGTTTAGCTCTGGATGTTGGCCCTAGTTTAGTGTTAGTTTAGTAAATGTATACTGGAATATTAGCGAGCATAGATTGTGTTCGTAGTATCAAAGATTAATGGATAACAGTTATCCACTTTAGTAATGGGTGTTAGCTATCTATCAGCTTCCAAAAATTTGACGCTGGTGCTGCGAGTTGGAAGACCCCAAACGATTGTATTGCATGTTGAGACGAGGGATCGCGTTAAGGTTGCGATCCGACGTTTAGGTTTTGCGTTTCTGTTCGAACTGCTGCTGCGGCAGCTCCTCCTGCAGCTGCAGTATATGCTCCAGGGGCTGCGGCTTGCCATCCTTGTCGATTAGCGCCGGCTGCACAATACCATCCTTGCGCAGCTGTTCCAGCAAATTGACCAATTGCAGTGCTTCGTACTCCTTCTGCTCCTCGGACATGCCCTCGAGCGGATTGCGCTTGGGCTGCTCCACACAGCCCAGCACGGGATTGAAGGATTGCTGCTGCTGTTTATACTCCTCCGTGTCGCTGTCCTCGCTGTCCGAGGAGTAGTCGGTGCCCTCAATGCGCCGACAGTCGAGCACGCCGCGCTTAGCAAACAGCCCGGCCGCATTGCCATAGCCCGTATATTTGATCATGCGACCGACGTCCTCCTTACAGAGCACAAACAGCAGCTCGGCGGACAGGTCACGCAGGATCATGGCCGGCAGTGTGAGAAACCGGCAGAGATGATTGCGCAGCTCGTTGCCAACCTCTGGCCGCTTGCTCACATCCTTTAGCGGCGGCAGGATCTCCTTGCGCAAATAGTGGCGCATGGTGCGATTGCTGCGAGCACACTTCACCAGCACCGTCAGCACTGGCGACAGCAGCTCATGGGAACTGGCCTCGGACTCCTGCTGGGCGAGTCCGCCGCGCAGATAATCCAACAGCACGGCCAGGCTGCGCACGTTGCGCTTCTCGAAGCAGACGGCACAGCATTTCGCATTGACACTGACTGCTTCGTTCTCTGTCCCCGTTTCGGCATTGCTGCACTTGACCAGCAGCTCGCTCAAGCAGCTGCCAGAGATGTTGGTCAGCAGATTGATGGCATGCGTGACCACAGCTCGCTCCCGTTCCGTAGAGAGATTGCCAAAGCGCAATAGTAGCTCGCGCAGAACGCCGGTCAAGTGAAGACTTTGAATCTCATACTCGTTGGGACTCTTGTCCGGTGCACTGGTCACGGTGAACATGACCTTGAGCAGCTCACAGATAATGTTCAGTTGCTCGTCACTGACCGCTGCCGTCGCCGACTCGGTCAGCTTGTCGTCCAACCAGTTGGTCATGTAGGTCAGTCCATTGAGATCGATTTGTAGGCGTGTGCGCGCTGTTGGCTCCAGTGCGGTGAGCAGGAACAACAGTTTCATATCATAGTACTCCAGGGTGCTCGGATAGCGTGTCGCACAGGAGGTGGCGCTATTCAAGCGCTTCACAATCGCGTCGAGGCTGTGCTGGCGCAGACACTGGCGCCGGCAGTCTGCACTTTGGTAGACCAAATTGCAGATACATTTCAAGGATTCGGCAATGACATCAGCCTCGCCATCGCTCAGAGTTAATTGGGGCAGCGTTCCGTCGTCGTCGCTGTTGCTGCTGGTGCTGCCATTGATGCGGGCCAGAGATAACAGCGTGCCCAGCTCCTGCTCAATATAGTGCGTCTGCAGGCTGAACTCATCTCGCGTTAGAATGCGCACAGTGTTGAGACATTGGGCGTGCAATGATGATAAACTCTCGTCATCCAGTATACCAAATATGGCCAGCCAGAGATCGTGCCACAGATTGTCCGTGTGAAAGCTATCAAAGACCAGCAAATCTGCATTCTGCGGACAGCCGCCACACAACAAACATTAGTCACAGCTACAAAAGTGTGGGTGGTGCTGGTGGTTTGGTGCCCTTACCTTCGTATTAAACTGGGTAAGTATGTCAGCGATGTGGGCGGTTTCCTTGCGCTCAAGTCGTTTCAGCTGCTCCGCATCCATGATGCTGACTTCAACAATTTGCCAATGCAAATGTTTACTAATTGGATTTGAATATAATTCAATTGTGTTTGCACCTCAATGTCAATAATGGACATGTACTAAAATATACTATGAAAAATGGCATAAAATACTAACAAAGAGTGGTGACTTTTTTATCAGTATGACCGCAAAGGCTAGAAGTGCAAAAATACCTAAAAAGAATACTGAAATATTTGGTCGGTAAAAAAAGGCGGTTAATATTTAAATTGTTCACATTTCGTTTTTGTTAAACTAAAATGCGGTGAAATTTACATTTTACTGTACATACATATAAATAAAGAATATATTTTATTACAAAAAATACATATTCAGTGTATACATTATTTATGCGTAGTGTATGTATTCTTTTGATTGTGTAAAAATATAAATATATGTTTTTTGTAGAAAATAATACGTAAGTAATATATATATATATATATATATATATATATATATATAAAGTTACCATTTCTGTTGGCTTACGCTTTTTTGATTCAACTTATTTTTGTATTGTTTTGTTTTTTCTTAAATTTTTATAGTTTTCGTAATTACATATTATAGTAGTCGAGAAATTCGACGGATCTACGACGACTATAGCAGATTGGATCCAATCTGACTGGCTTCCACTTCTTCTTCTTCTACAAAAATATGCATAAATGCAGAAAAAAAAAATATTTGAAAAGGGAAAAGAAAGAAAAAAAATAATAAACAATTAGAAATAAATGCTTATTAACCATACGCACATACACAGGTAATATTGTAATATTTGAAAAAAAAAAAATAAAGATGGAAATTTAATGCAAACAAAAACAATTAAAATAAATTATGATTCAAAAAATTAAAAGTTTGCACTGTTAAATTTTAATTTGCAGAAACCAAAGTATTTGTCGTATACCTCACATGCATGCATATGTATGTATGTATGGCTGTATGAATACATATATGTATGTCTGAAAGCATGTATGTATATATATGAGCAAATCGAATATGTTTAGGCCATTTAACTGGCACAGTCTTATTTATGTATAAATAAATATATGTATATGTGTGTGTGTAGGTGATGGAACTGTCACCAGGTAAAACACATGCACCTGCATGCACGCATGCATGCATATGAAGCTCCCGACCGTATAGGCAATGATAGTTACATACATACATAACAGGAATATGTGTTGAGATTACATAAAGCAAAATAATATCAGAATACATTAATATAGGTATATCGGTATATATAAATTATAAATATATATGTGTAAATAGAAAACGTTTTAGTTGGGAATGCGTTTGAAAGCCTTGCATCATGCATTTGTTTTTTGTATCTTTCCACTGGTTACTTGGTCACTGGGCAGGCGCTTGAGCATTGTCTTTTTTTCAGTTTCGTATCACTAGGAATGAGATTACGTTTTGTGTAGAGCAACAGCGGTTTAAATGTTTCTCTCTCTGTATGTGTGTGTGTGTAAGTATATATGTATGTGTGTGTGTGTGTGTGTGTCTGTGCGTACCAAGTACCAAGAAATTTCACACCGGATATAGCTGGAATCAATCGGTGATTGGACGAACGGACCAAGCGCAACACAATGATCGTATTGCGTGTAATGAGAAATATATGTATATATGAAGTTATAATATAATAGGTAGTAGGCAATAGGAATAGCAGAGCAGCTCACTCACACAGGCGCACACGCAGACGCACATATACATAAACACACACGCACACGCACAGGCACACTACTACTACTACAACAACGGCAACAACAACAACATTAACAACAATTAATTGAAGCAGAACTAAACTGTTGCACTGGCTGGAGGCAGTGGAGCGGCTGCCGGTATAACATTCGGTATGGCAACTACACAAGCGCCAGCACGTGGAAACGACATGGGCGCCAGCTCATTCCAGCCATTGCGCACCGGATCATATTCCTCGACGGTCTTCAAGGCATGATTGCCATCATAGCCGCCGACGACAATCAAACGATCGCCAAGCAGAGCACAGCCGATCGCATCGCGTCCCAGAGCCAGCGAACAAATCTGTTTCGATATTAGAAGTAAAAACAGTTAGAGAAACAGTCTATATAAGCCTAATCAATGTGGACTTTATGCCAAAGGATCTTACCAGTGTCCAGGTATCGTTGGCCGGATCGTAACGCTCGACGGTTTCGGTGCGGCAGACCATGGGATTGCTGGCCGGGCAGTCGTGACCTCCGAGTGCATAGAGATACCCATTTGCGACAGTCACCTGCAGTAAGGAATACAGATTAGAACAATTACGACAGATTGCCAATGGAGGATGCTTACGCCAACGCCACCGCGTCGTCGATTCATTGGGGCGAGTAGTGTCCATTTGTTTGTGTGCGGATCGTAGCATTCGATGGAGCGATGGCAAACGGAGCCATCGCGTCCGCCCACTGCATAGAGACGACCGCCCAGCACCGCAACGCCAGCTGTTGAACGCATCGATGACATGGGTGCCACATAGCTCCAGGTACGGGCACTTGGATCCCAGCTGTTTAAATATATCGATTACATTTCAGTTCATTTGCAATTGGCAATGAGAGGAATATCAGCTTACCGTTCGACCGTATTGAGATAGCTCCAGCCATCGTGTCCCCCCACCGCATAGAGCGGACCCTCGAGCACGGCCACACCCAGGCCATGACGTGGCGTTGTCATTGGATTCAGTGGCACCCAGGCCATTGTGTTTAAGTCGAGGCTCTCCACGGTATTCAAGGTCTTCAGACCGTCGCGTCCGCCCACCAAAATCAGCTTGTCCTCCATGACAGCGGCACCAAACTGCAGACGACGTCCGGTCATGTGCTTCCAGGGCGTCCACTTATCCAGACGGGGGCAGTAACTTTCGATTGTGATGGCGCCCTTGTGCGCATCCATGCCGCCCACAGCCAGGAGTCGGCCGACTGTCGATTTGCGGGGAGTTGTGCGTTCGGTGGCGATGCGTGAGCGCCGCTCGGGCATTAGGTGCCATTTTAGGGCCTCCATCACAAGCTGTTGGCACTCATTAGTGGTGCATACGTTCTCCACGTGATCCATTATGAAGACTGGCTGCAGCAGTGGGAGGCGCACCAGAGCCAGCAACTCGCCAATGTACTGCTCACGGTTGGGGGCATCGTGGCGCACCCACGACATCAGGCTGTGGAAGACATCTTGCTCGGAGGGCACATTGAGATCATTGCTGCACAGCAGCTTGCCTAGTTGATCGGCGTTCAGCTGGAAGAACTCTTGATTTTGGCACACCTGCATGAAGTACTGGCAGGTATACGCCTGGGCCAGCCGCAACAAAGCCGTGCAGCTCTGTTGCTCTGCAAAGAACGCAAATCCCAGGCAGTTGGATGGATGCAGCTGGCGGGCCAAAAAGTTGCAGCAGGCCGTGACCACAGAGTTCAGCTGCAGCAGACAGGCCGTGGCGAGCAGCGTTTCCACAGTATCCTCGCGCAGCTCAATATACCCTGTATAGCAATACTGTACAAGCAGCTGCAGTGCATCGCCATGGACCTCGCCCAGGGTCACATCGTGCTCCGTGGTCTCGCGCAGCGAGCCCGTAAACATTGCTGAAAAGTATGCACTCGAAGCGGATAGCACCAAGCGGTGAGCAGGCACCCTATAAAAAAGAATTAGTTTTAATTTATTTGATTAAAACAAATTTATTTCGACTCCGTCAATAACAAATTAATAAAACGAAATCAAATCATCTTCAGATAGCTATCTCATACACAGTGTAAAATCAAAAATCTTCAATGATACAAATTTAATAATATGCAACAAAATCTTCATATTTAACTTGTTTATCATTTGTCTGTAAATTACATGCGCTTTTACCACTGTACAAAGCACATCTCAATCACTCTGCCGCTCTCCTCAATGGCTGCATATTGCTTTCTCTTTCACACTGCCTTCAACAAGATCATCAGCTTGACAGAGAGAGTGAGTGAGAAAGAGCGAGCCTTGGCGAGCATGCAAGAGTGCAATTAGTGTTGTGTTTACTGTTGGAATTGCGTTGCTGCCTTGGGAAACGGGTGTGCGAACGGACACAAAGAACCGACTGACAGTGCAAAAGGAGGAGGAAGAGTGCAGGGTATACGTATGTATATGCCGAATGGTGAATTGCTAATAAGTCAAATTGGTTGCTGGGAATGGACTGAGTGTGTAAAAAATGTCTTTATTTTATTTATTCTTTTTATTTTCTTCGATTTTTGCGCATTTGCAACAACTTTCCATTCTTTGTCTGTTTGGCTTGTTCACTTACCGTTTGCCATCGATGCCAGCGATGAGCACCACATCGCACAGCTGCTGGCTGTCCACATACAGCTGCATGCGCTTCAGTACACTGTCCGCGTGATCGCGACAGCGAAAGAACTCGTCCTGGCTGCCAGCCGAATTGAGGCTAACCAGGCTGTAGTCTCGCGACAGTGATTCCAACGTATTCTCGGCTATCATCGAGATGTGGCCCGATGTTGAGGCAGTCGAATCGCGACTTGGACTCTCCTTTTGGTTCACATTCACAGATGACATTTTTCGTTTGTTGTTGTTGTTATTGTTGTTAGTAAATTGTATTGCAAATTCTGGTAACGGTATGTTAGCTGTCCTTGTTACTTGCGTTTATCGTCCTTCTTAGTGCATGTCAATTTGTTGTGCGTTGCAATTGCAGCAGCAACAGCATCACCATTGGCAATTGCAGCAGCAGCAGTAAATTTGCTAGCTTTCTTTTGTTTACGTTACGTTCGCGTCTTGAAAAGCTAACGTCCGCGTTGCACTGCCTAGTTTGAATGACTGTGAGGCTCCTGCTGTTGTTATGGCGCGTAGTAAGCTGTTGCTTTGTTTAGGTGCACTTGCATTTCTCGTCTCGCACACTTATACATAAAGGCGCAGACGCAGACACACACACACACATGCATGCACATGCACATAGACGCGTACACACATTCGCACACCAACTCCAACTATAACAGAGCTGAGACGTCGCGCTCGTTCGATGTCAACAAACAACTGCAAATTCAATAGCGACGCACGTACGATGGATGTCGCAGTCAGCGTCGCTGCTTCTGCCTCGTCGCGCAGACAAAGAACTTTTACTGCGTCCGGGAATTGAGCACTGCTGCTGCTGTCGCTGTCGCTGCTGCACTGCTTTTGCTTTGCTTTGATTTGCTTTGTTTTTGCCTCGCTCTCTGCTTTGACCAATGGACGATGGCTACTGCTAGCTGCAAATGCAATTACACAGGAAACACACATTCAAAATTAATGTCAATTGCGCACTGAAACTGAGTCCGTGACTAAGCATAATCCGCACACTTACACTTATCAAAAACAACTAACTACAGCTGCCTATTTATGTATTTCATTTGGCAAACAGCGGACCAATAATAACAAGAGCAACAACAATAACAGCGTTTGATGTTTTCATTTTGCTTGCTATCGTCACTAGTTACGGCGTTGCCAGCCAAAGCTCGACTGCCGGAGTTAACTGGACTTTGTCACAGCGTTACCATATATATTAAAATTGATAGCATCGCAAACCCATTCAAACCCAACATTTGATAAACTAAAACTGACGACGCGTCTAATTATAATCGCACTATGATACACACACACACACACACACACTCACTTATCAAACCGTTCTGTCCATCAACTTATTTCAGCTGATTAGCAATAACAGCGTTTACCATTCACATTTTCTTTGTTTCTGCTGGCCAAAGCTTGACTTCTGTTGTTAACCCAGGCCACTTTGAGGGTTTTAATGGCGCTGCCATATCCATAAAAATTTGTTTTTGAGCGCTTTAAAGGAAAAATGCAGTTGAAATTTGTTTGCTCGGAGTATAATTTTCATTTATTGGGATTGCTTCTTATATATATTTGCAAGTACTTAAAGGCTTATTTTATGGTTTGCGAAATTGGCTGAGGCAGACCAACTGTGAACTTGGATAGATTCTCTAAGAACTCAATATACAGGGCATGCTCGCGAGCAGTTGCCATGTCCGAAAGCTTTCTAGCAAACTCATGGGTAATGCCCTTCTCTTCAAGCATTTCCAGAATCATGGTTTGCAAATTGTCATCAATTAGTGATGCATCAATGGTAAAACAGCTATCGTTCCAACCGTGATTGTATAGCGATAGGTCCTGTATCTCAAATACTTCGTTCTCTTGAGGTTGCTGATCCAACGACTCCGGCTCCACGTCATCAAAAGCGCCTGGCTTGAATACACAAAATATGGAGAGCAGCAGATCATTCCTTCTAATGAGCACCTCAAATTTGGGTACACTACGAACAGGAGTCAGATCACCAGTTTCATCATTGCGACGCGGCACACTTTTGCTAACATTGAAGAATATGTTGATCCGTTCGTGCGGCGACTCTCTGATAAGCTCCACCTTGGAACCAGAAAAATGACCTGTGAAATCGTCTATCATGTATGGCGGCTCCAATTGCAATTGGACACGGCGTTCCTCCAGTATTTCGCCTGTTACAAACTCAACCAAATTACGCTGTGTTGGGGTTAAGCCAATTGGCGTTGCTGCTGCCTGTTTTTCCTCTATTGGCAATGGCTTCTTTAAGGCTTCACCCTTCAAATTTTGGAACTGAAATGCACTTATCGAAATGGGGCGTTGGAATTTGGCGATGCGACAATTGGCCAACAGGCTTTGTCCCAAACGAAATACCTTGAGAGAATTCGACATTTTTGGAAAATAAAAAAAAACAGACGAAAAATTATATTTTCTTTAGGATTATGTGTACGAAAAAAAAAAACTTTTTTCAGATAAGCCAGAAAATTTTGTAATGCTACAAGGCTAGCAAGTCAACGAATGATCTGGATATTAGGTACACCCAGAGCTCGACTGAATTTGATATAAAACTCCAGGCTTGCTTAGGAATTTGCTAAAACACACATTTGCGATTGTGAGTACGATTATTTGAACTTTTTTAATTTCTGTGTATCGATCATTATTCAGTTTTCAGTTTCCAGTTTTCAGTTTTCAGTATTCCACTCTTCTTTGTTTCTTTCATTGTGTCTACATGTGAGCGAGTGTTAAGGCCAGAATGTGAGTGTTAAGGCACGCACGCACCCACACATGGTGTATGAAAGTTGTGGAGCGACAGAGTGGGAAGTGGGAAGCGAGTTGATACAACAATTACAAACATACATACATACATATACATATACATGTATATAATATACAAATAAATAACGCGTATGTGTGCGAAAAGTGCGTGTGCATGTGAAATAAAGGAATGCTAATTAGTTGGGCGATGTATTGCGTTTCGGCGTCGATGGCGGCAAGTCCATTGTCTTGCACACCCAGCCCGATATATCAACATCCTCCGCCTCCGCTTTACGTATCCATGGATGGCTCTGACAATGGCAATGTAAAGAAGAATTTTTTATTAATAGTAATAACAACAACAACATTATGCGTGAAAATAAACTTTGTCTCACCAGCAACGTCTTGAGATCGGCCCGCTCATCTGGTTGCTTTTTGAGGCATATGTCGACAAAGTCCTTGAACTCATTGGAGAATATCTTGTGTTCCAGCTTAGGCGGCGGCTCGTTAACAATATAATCGAGAAGCTCAAAGATTGCCATTACTTTTGGCTCAATTACCGTTGGGTTGCCATCGTCAGCATTATCGGCGAATATGGCCTCCAGCGTGGCGCTGTCCGGCGGAGGTATTGGATACATGCCGATAGCCATTTCAACGAGGGAAAGGCCAAGGGACCAAATGTCCGACTGAACCGAATAGTGTGTGCCCTGAAGTCGCTCAGGCTGCAATGATAACAATTAGATTTGTGTTTAATACAAGTTTTACTTATTATTTCAATTCTACTTACCGACATATAGCTGCGCGTGCCCACAAATGAGTTGGCCATCGAATCGATTAGTTGTCCCGAAACGCCGAAATCACAGATTTTGATCTCGCCGCTGCTATTGACGAGTATGTTGCTTGGCTTTACATCCCGATGGATAATTGCATGCTTGTCCCGCAGATAGCTGAGGCCCTTCAGCACCGCCAAGGTGATGCGTCCGAGTATTGATTCAGGTATGCGGCCGGCCCGTTTCAATATGAGATCAAGAGAGCCGCCGTCCATGTACTCCATGCAAATACTTATCTCGCCATCGCTGTAGAAGGCTCCATAAAATCCAACTATGTGCGGGAAATTGCATTCGTGGAGCACTTTTAGTTCGCGCAGTATTTGTTTTTTAATCGCCGGCTTCACCTCCAGATGGATCAATTTCCTGGCCATTATCAAATGTGTGAGGGTGTGGCGCACTTTCATAACAACGCCACCATTTCCAGAACCGAGTTCGCCCAGCTTCTCTAGATCCTCCTCGGAGAGTTCGCCGATCTTTTCCTTTTGGCTGAGGAACACCTTGATTCGTTTGCGTTCCGTGTCGTCCATATCGAGGCCCTCCAGCGTTTCCGTTAATGCGTCGATGCTTGTTTTTGGCTTTCCCAGCAAACTATTTGTACTTTAATTTAACTTTTTAATGAATTTTTGCTGAACAAAACGAAAAGTGCTAACATTTTGGAGAGGGGTATTTTCAATGGCTTAAGGAATCAGAATCAATTTTGCACGCATTTGTATCTATACACACGCAAACATGTACACACGCAAATATACATATGTATGTGTGCATGTAGGCGTTCTTAAGCGTGTTTAATTACTATATGTTCGTAGTGGGTGCGTCATTTTGAGAAGCAATAGCAACATCAATATGAACAACAACACCAACTACAATAAACACAGATCTGTCTCTATGCATTGTGGGCGGGTGGGAGGCATAAAATAAAAAAAATTCAAAATGTATATACACAAAATTTAATATTTACTCTGTTCCCGATGCTGTTTTAAACGGAGGCGTTGGTGCCACCTGTGCGGCAGCAACAGTTGCATCCACATTTACCGGCGGCAGAACTAAATTTAGTTTATTCTTCGACATCTTGGCTGCTCCACAGCAAAAAAAAGTTTCTATCGGTCGTGGTTCACCGACGGTGCAAAGGGTGGGGAAGGTGGGAGGATTTCCGTTTAGCAGCAGTCACCGAGCGATTATGCAAATTGTGTAACTGGCTATATACAGAGAATTGGTATTTGCTTTATAAGGATTCAATATTGTAGTTATAGCCGGAAATTTCGCAAATGCTAATAATAGGGATGTAAGTACCAATAATTAAGCCGATTGTTGCGTCAAATCGATTCATCGCGAAGAGCAATCGATTGCATGCGCTATTCGAGGTACCTAAATGCATGTCGATCAATGTGAATGGCAAAAACAATCTGCAATTTATTGTTGTTTAAAACGGTAAACACAAAACGTGACCTTGCACTTTATTACGCAGTGCGCACGACTTGTGGCAACCAGAAATGAAGGATTCGCTGGTGCCATCTAATGGCGCCATTGACGAGTCAAGGATCAATAGCACCGACTATCAGAAAGATGCGCTACTTGGTTATGTGCTCAACCTGCAGGATGAACAGCTGGACAGCGCTGTGATGCAGCTGCCGGGTGTAGCAGAGGAACAGAATCATATTAATAAGAGTGATGGCGACTATCACCAATTGTCGCTCAACTGCATTGATTTATTGCCCGCTGATGCGCCGTCATCGGAATTCTCTGAATGCTATCAATTCGATGCAGACGCCGCTGCCGCTGCCTCCGAGTTGGTTAACGTAGCTAACAAGGACTGCGACTCATTGGCTAAATTGGCCTACAATCTATATCGGTTGGCAAAGGACGATCACATCGTTATCGACCGGTAAATGAGGTTTCTTTCATGCTTATCCGAGTTTAATGTATCTCTTGAACTTCCGCAGTAAGCGAAACGAGGTCGTCCGGACGGATGCCATGACTAACCAAAAGACCATCTATCGTTGCATGGATCCCGTTGGCATGGGCATGCAGCCGGCTAGTAACAGTCGTTCCACGGCGATATCTACGTCAACATCCACCAAAGCAAACGGCTCACGAAAACGCAGGGCTCCAACTGTTGCAGCAACCTCGAAAAGAACGACAGCGATTGCTGCGCCGAGTGGAGCTACAAGTAGTACTGTGAGCGAACCAACTCCTGCTGCAGATGCAGATTCAATTTTGCGCACGCGATCTGGGCGCATAATTCGTGCAGCCTTGCCTCAGCCGGCCACAGCAGGCACAGGAGAAACGTTGGATTTGCTTGTGGCCGATTTGCGTGACAGAGATTATCGTGCACCAGTTACAGCGGTTGCTGCACCGTCTATGGCAACAGTTGACTTTTCGGTGCCCAAGGAGCGTGCCGTGCCACAGAGCGCAATTTGTCCGGGCTGCAATAAGATATTTCTGGGTCGTCGCTTGCAGCGTCATTACGTCAAGTATCCCGACCATATGCCCAGTGTGATCGCTCATCAGGAACAGCAACATCAGCAGCAGCAGCAGCAAGAGCAACAGCAACAGCAACAGCAGCAGCAACAGCAGCAGCAGCAGCAGCAGCAGCAGCAGCAGCGGCAGCAGCAACAGCTGCAGCAGCAGCAGCAGGAGCAGGAGCAGCAGCAACAGCAACAGCAGCAGTTGCAGCTACAACAGCAGCAACTACAACAGCAGCAACTACACCAACAGCAACAATTGTCGCAAAGCAATGTGCCCACACTGTTCGGTCTTTTGACCGGTCAGCTGCAGAGACACGCCCATCTCAGCGAGGAGCAACGTGCCGATCTCTTCCTGCATGAGCTGAACGACTTTGTAGAGCAGCTGCAGTTGCGCAGCACTCGACTCATCCGGAACACGTCGGGCTCGCACTTTGTGAACGCGCGCATAGCACGTGTGCTGGGCATACCCGAGGGTCAGTATGCGCTGGATATGTCGGCAATGGAATCGGCGCAGGCGCCCACACCGGAGCCGGAGACGCATGTGAGCGCTGTGGCCAGTGCACGCAATCTGGTCGAATATCCAGGGCTCAGCATGTCCTTAGATGATACGCTGACCGACGAGGCGGCTCAACGATTGAATTTGTCCGCTGGCGGCAAATTGTTGCCCCCGTCCGAGGAGAGTCTGTTGCGTAACGTTGGCGATGATCTGATGCCGCCCCCGGTGGCCGTGGCCCCACCCGCCGTCGGCCATGTGGCTGGTGCAATGCTGCCGCACTATGATCATGCCAGCGACAATGCCGTCGAGGCGCTCAGCATGAAAGAGACGCCCAATGCGGCTATATTGGATCTCAATGTGGACTTCTTTCAATTCAACAACAATTAGTCAAGCGCAAATATATATGCCTATATATTCGCGAATGACTTTATTTTAACATATAGTATTTAGAGACTTGTCTGAATGTGAATAGCATAAACAATTAGATATAAAGTGAATCTTTGCATGAAATGTACCTCAAATCTCTAAACTCTAGAGAGCAAATATTAGACTCAAGGAAAAGTTTGTGTAATCTAGCAAATGACTAAACAATTGTGAGAAGCTTTATGGAAACCCTTATGAAAACTTCTATGAAGATTGTATTGTATATAAATATAGAAATATTTTGAAGACAACATAGCTGAAACTTATATATGAACATATATAATATATATGTATTTATATATAGCTAGCAGATCTGTAAGGTCTGTTCTATAAGATTTCGATGTCGATTTCGATTTCTATTTTTCGTGTTAATAAACAATTAGTTACACGCTAAATATAGAAGTGTAGAAACAGACTCGAACAGTTTACAATTTATTTGATTTCTGGCCATATTTTCGCACTACATTATTGGCTTGCCAATCCAAGTCCCAATTCAAATCCAAACGAATCTCGAGCTGCGGTAAATTATGTCGTTGCCTTGCCTTTGAGTTGTTAATATTTGTTTTCTTTTGTTTTAAGTTTTGCGCTCTAGTTTTTAGTATGCCTCTTTAATTTTTTTTTGTTATTGTAGCTGTTATTGTTTATATTGTGTACTCGTATTTTATGCGCTCAGCTATTTTGGGAGCAGCAGCAGCAGTAGCAGCAGCTTGTGGCTGTGGTTATCTGTGGGACATGGAGAGGCGACTGCATGAGCTGCCTGCTGCAACTTCTATCGACTCCAATGGCAAACACTCTCGGCTCCTTCCCCACCCCCGCCCGTTGGGCGTATGCATTAAGCGGCATTTGCCGTGGCTGCAACCAGTGCCAATTCAATTTGGCTATTTGGCGCTGGCCATATTTGCCAAGGGTCAATATGATTAGGGCTGATGAGCGGCGATTGGATCGAAGTGTTTGATGAGCCACCTATAAATGGAGCTTGCGTGCCGAGCCGTGCAGTTAGTTGCAACATGAGATTCCAAGGGGATAGCAAAGTGCAACGCTTCCACCTGGCGGCCAACAGGCAGCAGCGCAATCAGATATGCAGTCACAAGTTCACTCACAGTCACAGTGATGACTCCCTGGATGAGGAGCAGACCATGTGCAGCCGCGAGGCAGCCGAGAAGAGCGTTAAGTATTATCTAAAGAACAGCTCACTGCACGGCCTCAAGTATATAGCCGAGGAGAGCATTACCATACCAGAGCGGTAAGTTATAAGGATTATCCTCTAGTTTAAATCTAAATATATGTAGATAGCAAGAGAGCGTAACTAGAAATTTTCGATCGAGTCAAAGTAGTTCAGATCATCAATTAGAGTGAGAGAATTATATAGCAGTTGAATGAGCGAGGAAGGCAGAGAAAGAGAGTGAGAGGGAACAGATGAGATGAGTGAGTGAGTGAGTAAGTTTCTTACTTAAGGGAAAGAGAGTGATGGATTGCAGATGAGATATGCAGAAAGATATTGGAAAAAAGAGAGAGAGACAGAGATAGTGATCGATAAAATGACAGACGGATATATAGTGAATAAGAGAGAGAGAGAGGCAGTCGGAGGAAAAGAGAGAGAGAGAGTGCGAAAGAGCAGAGAGAGTGAGGAAGGAAGAGAGGTAGAGAGAGTGATATATGGCGAGATAGAGGAAGAGAGAGTAAGAATGATATAGTGTGTGCCAGGAAAGGTGAGAAAGGGTGAGTGTATATTAGATAGATAGAGAAATTAAGAGAGAGGGAGAGAGAGAGAGAGAGAGAGAGAGAGAGAGAGAGTACGAGCGAGAGAGTATAAAATTTCAGTAAAGTCTTGAGCAGATGAAATCATGATATATACACATGCATATGTGTATGTATATATATGTTAGCAAAATATATTATCAATAAACGATGTCAGCGTATTCTTTGGCATATCCTTCGTGCTGGTGGTCATTCTGTCGGGCTTCTTCATATCAAACATTTACATCAAATGGAGCGCCTCGCCCATCATCATCTCGACGAGCGCCAAGCAGCAGCTGACGAGCAACATTCCCTTTCCGGCTATAACCATATGTAATCTGAATCAGGCGCTGCGAAGTCGGGTTCAAAGCATCTCCAGGTAAGATATGAGAGGCAGATTGTACTGCTGTAGGAGCTAATAATATGCCAACTCTTCATTTGCCCTCTTCCTTTCCTTTTCTCCTTTAGCACCAGCAAAAACTATTCGTTGCTTATGAATCTGTGCAGCAAGGATTACGATCAGACCATCACGTACATCGGCACCTGGACGTACTTCAAGGCGCTGCTGGTGGAGGTGGCCCAGCCATGCGATGAGATGCTGCTCCATTGCAGCTTCGGCTCACGCAAGGAGATCTGCTCGACGATTTTCAATTCCATTCTGACGGACGACGGACTGTGCTGCACGTTCAATGCGCTCGATCCCATCTATTTGTTTCGCAACTATACGGACGATGTGCGCATCGAGCCGGCGGCAGAGAATTCAATATTCAAGGCCATTGACTGGACTCCAGAATCCGGCTATGCCAAGAATCTGCCGGAGTTCTACTACCCCCGGACATCTGGCGGCACGGGCAGTCGCATGGGACTCACCGTCGTATTGAATGCCTCGATCGCCGAATATTACTGCACCAAGTCCATGGGCAATGGCTTCAAGGTGACTCTTTACAGATATCTCTCTCTTTATCTCTTTATCTCTCTCTCTCTCTTTCTATTTTTATACCCTGAACCCATTGAAAATGGGAAATCAGGGTATAATGGTTTTGTGAAAAGTATGTAACAGGCAGAAGGAATCATCGCAGACCCCATAATGTATATATATTCTTGATCAGGACGACGAGCTGAGTCGATATAGCCCTGTCCGTCTGTCCGTCCGTCCGTCCGTCCGTCCGTCCGTCCGTATGAGCAAAAGGATCTCAGAAGATATAAGAGCTAGAGAGCTGAAATTTGGCATGCATACTCGTGTATACCATAGGCAGTACAAGTTTGCTTTATTTTTTCGATAACTCGCCCGATAACTTTTTTATCGAGAATAATCGAATTTTTGACATTGTTTTTTCAGCCTAATTTGAACACTTTTAGACCTGGAGACTTCAAATTTGCGTTGTATATAAAGTTAATAGATACAAAGAATTTGTAATTTACAGATTTTGGATACCACGCCCCCTTCGCCCCCAATTTGTAAAAAACGTATTTCAAGTACTAGAGACTTGTGCTTTGGAATGTACACACATATTCATCATATGATTACGCTCTAAGAGTTTCATTAAGATCGTATATCTACAAAAGAAATTATTCAACAAATAAATTCTCATATTATTGCCCACACTACAGTGCAGCCCAAGCGCAGCCGCTACTTACTGCGCAGTTAGCAGAGCGTGTGCTTATAAGTGCATGTGTATGTATGTGTGCATAAAAGAAGTCCAGAATTATTAGAATATCAGTTTGGAGGGTTCAGGGTATCTCCCAGTCGAGCAGTCTCGACTGGAGCCTTCTTACTTGTTTATTCCTTGTCTCTAATATTTTTGTCTGTCTTTCTCTTTTCCTCTTTATTTCTTACTTTCTCTCTCTCTATCTCTCTCTCTTTATGTATCCCTTCCCTCCCATATTTTCCTATTGTTAACCCCCCTCGAATCCTCTCATCTACCGCTCTCGTGCTCTCCTTCTACCCCCTCTCTCTCTCTCTCTCTCTTTATCTCTGTCTGCCTTTCCAGGTGCTGGTGCACAATCCCGCCGAGCTGCCCAAGGTGACCAACTATGGATTTGTGGTTAGCGCTGGTCGTGAGGCACGCATACCCATTGAGCCGGTCTACGAGGATGCCACGCCCAGCATACGGTCGATCAAGAAGGCGGTGCGCCGCTGCCTGTTCTCGGATGAGAACGATCTGTCCTATTATCGCACCTACTCCCGCAAGAACTGTGAGCTGGAGTGCGAGGCGAAGCTGCTGCTGCGCGAATGCAGCTGCGTGCTCTACTACCTGCCTCGGATAGATCCGGCTGCCCGTGTCTGTGGGCCCAACGACAACAACTGCACGAATCGGGTGCAGACGGAGATCGAGTCGTCGAAGACGAATCTCTCCTGTGAGAACTGCTGGCCGGGCTGCTTTGAGCTCACCTTCAAGTCGGTCATGACCAGCTCGACGATTGTGGCTGGGCCCAGCTACCAGAATGGCGAACAGCTGCCGGAGCGTCTCTTCAATGCCAGCCAGAATGGCAACGTCAACGACCTAGCCATTCTCCACTTTTACTATCTGAACAACAACTTTCGCAGCACTACCAAGTCCGAAATGTTTGGCTTCACCGAGTTTCTGTGTAAGTCCAGGTCCAGGTCCAGGTTCAGGTTCAGGCTCAAAGCCAGGTCGAGGTCCAGGTCCAGGTTCAGAGCCTGGTCGAGGTCCAGGTTCAGAGCCAGGTTCAGAGCCAGGTCCAGGTGCAGGTCGAGGTCCAAGTTCAGAGCCAGGTCCAGGTCCAGGTCCAGGTCCAGGAACAAGTCCAGGTTCAGGTCCAGGTCCAGGTCCAGGTTCAGGTTCAGATCCAGGTCCAAGTTCAGGTTCAGAGCCAGGTCGATGTCCAGGTCCAGGCTCAGAGCCAGGTCGAGGTCCAAGCTCAGAGCCAGGTCCAGGTCCAGGTCCAGGTACAATTCCAGGTCCAGGTTCAGGTCCAGGTCCAGGTTCAGGTTCAGGTTCAGAGCCAGGTCGAGGTCCAGGTCCAGGTTCAGAGCCAGGTCGAGGTCCAAGTTCAGAGCCAGGTCCAGGTCCAGGTACAAATCCAGGCTCAGGTCCAGGTCCAGGTCCAGGTTCAGGTTCAGATCCAAGTCCAGGTTCAGAGCCAGAGCCAGAGCCAGGTCCAGGTGATCCTCTAGTGCCGCACGATCATGACACATTATTTTGCAGCCAATACGGGTGGCCTGCTCGGCCTGTTCATGGGCTTCAGCATCTTCTCTGTGATCGAGATCGTCTACTATGTGACGATGCGTCCCTTTTGCGCCTCTCGGACGATGCACGAGCGACGACGCCGCCGCCAAGCGGAGCTGCTCTGGTTGACGCCGGTGCGCCAGCGACGACGCCTCCATCTCCAGCTGCAACGCCCGCCGCCGCCATACAGCCAGCTGGGCAAGGCGAGGCCAGGCCCGAAGTTTAAGCAGAGTCTGTGGCAGACGCTGCGTGCCGGCCGCGATCCGATTGTCTATCCCTATTTGGATTAGGATGTTGTTATCTCCACTCTTTATGGGCTCTTCGAGTGCAGCGGACGTGGCCTCAAGCTGAATAAATAAACCAAGGCGCAGCCAGGGGGGGCCAATGAACGTGGCGTCAGCCAAAAGGAGGGGGGAGGGGGGCTCGATGGGGCTGACCGGAAGCGCTGCGCTTCATGCTGAGCATTTCAGGTTGGCTATCAAATGGCGCTAATCGCTAATCGCTAACCGCTAATCGCCACGCGACTTCAATTTCAATTTCAACGACAGCAACAACAAATCACGCAACATTAAAAAAAAAAAAGAAAACAAAGACAAAAAAGTTTCTCTAGGCCAGCAATTTGTTGGCCATTTGACAGCGAGCTCACTAGCTTTGTCATCCGGTTGGTAATTCAATATGAGTGAGCAGAAAACGATTTCTTAAGCCCATCGAACTAGAGCCAGCCTTGAAGCGAAGGGCTTATATACAGTGATTACCATTGGATATTGTCATAATGGGTAATATAATGCGTGGATATCCTCTATCAAGATTGTATACGTTGGGCTGCACGTCAGATGGGACAGAATAAATTCTATTTGCAATTGTCATTGCGCGCTTATGAGAATCGCAGAGTAGGACGACTATCATGACCATACAGAATTCCATTATGAAGGAAGAGCTGTCAGATGATGGAAAAACTTTTTGTTAGGTTAGACTTTGCAGATTATGAATTACAGTAGAATCGGGTTACTCAAGGGACCGTCGTTATGTATGTATGTTATGTATGTACGTTATGTATGTTATGGACATCTCCAAATACAAATATATATCAGACATATATCCCAGATGAGATCTAAATGAAATATCTATAAATGAAATATCATTTATAGATATTTCACTTAGATCTCATCTAAAATATGTAAGACAATTATCCTGATTCCCAGACAAACTCATATGTCTATAGCGACGGTCCCTTAAGCAGCGCTATAACCAGATTCTACTACATATCGAAAATTAGATCGTATAACTTAAAATAAAAATGGGTTCAGGGTATAAAAATACATCCTTTTCATACAATCTATACGATTCCCTGCAGCTGCAAATCTTCGAGCTAATCTAGCTTAAATATTCCAGAAATGCTTATGTCAAAGCTATATAAATATCAAGTGCAATATATAGATCATTTCAAGAAAGAAAAGAAAAAGATTTCTTTGAGCGTATTTCGAGTTCGATATTTTCTGTGCAATTGATTTTGCAGACATTTTTGGCTTTTGGTTTTTGGGCTCTTGTGTGTCAGTTGTAAATTAATGGATAGAAATTTCTGTCTGGCTGATGGGCGTTTAATGGGGGCGTGGCTTCATTGTGGGCCAGCAACGAAAATGGCAACTGGCGTTGGCTAAAAATGTCGCACTGATGTCACATGCTGTTGGCAAAAGTGCGTTTGCTTTGCAGTAACTATGCGAGAGGCACACACACACACACACACACACACACACACACACACACACACACACACACACACATATTGGCAATAAGAAGTTTTATAACCCAGGCGCGTCTACAAGCTCGTTTCTCTGGATGGCAAGTGTCACAAGTTGCGCCCTTCCGTCAATGTCAAGTGGTCCAAGTGGCTCCACTAAAATTCCACTGTTGGGCAGACACAGACACACACACACACACACACACACACATGCACATATGTGTGCACGAGTCGGGGCATAGGCATAGTTATTGCTGGCCAGCTGGAAAATCTCAAATCGCGCCCAGTTTAAGCGTCATAAGCGGCGTATACGCGATCAACGAACACCAGCAACAACAACAGCAACAACAGCAGCAACAGCCCCAGCAACAGCAGGCGGCAGCAGCAGCAAAACTCTGAATGTAAACAAACAAATGCTGTGGCAGCCGTTTGAAGGTGTGCGTGTGTTAGTTGGCCTTTTACACATTTCGTTTTATGTAGTTTTTTGCCCTGCTTTTATATTTTCGTTAGCTGTGATTCATTCACACCACAGCATCCAGCAACAACAACAACAACAACAACGAGATATGTGGTGGCAGAGCTCTGGAATGGACTTTTGACGTGACCAGCCATAGCCACAGCCACAGCCACAGCCACAGCCACGAGACATCCGTCGACGCTTGCCAGATGCTCTACCAAACGCGAGCCTAAAACACAAACACAAAAGACTTTTTAAAAATCAACAAGAAATTGGTTCGCTCGACATTTCAATTGAAAGCAAATGATCAAGCTGAAATATTGACAGCTATGCATATATGTATGTAAAAATAAATATTTAAAATATATATATATATGTGTAAATATATAACCAATTTAAATTATGACGTATTATTATATTTAGTCTTTTCATGTATGCTCGCTCGTTCACACACTGTAGAGAGTATATTGGCTGGGTATCATCTCGCTCATCTCGCTATCCGTTGGTCTGTTTATCTCTCTGACTATGGACAGTGTTTAGATTGTGATCATTACTAAATACTATAAATTATAAGAAGAAGAAAAACGCTCATGGCAAGGTGTTATTGACTCGTTCCTCTATAGTTGGTAAGAAATCGTAGTTTCTGTTGAGCTTCTTCACATCTATATATATATATATATATAAATATATGTTCATAAATATCCATAAAAGGGGCGTGGCGAAACTGCAATATTTGAGCCGTTCACCTGTATTGTGAGCTCAGGTGTATTAGTCTACGATTGGAATAAAATTTTATTTTTTATAAATTTTAATTTAATAATTTTTTTGTAATGAAAAATTTAATTGGAAAATATTATTAACAACATTTTATAAAAATAATTTATTTCATATATTTATTTTTATATATTTCAAAATTTTCTTTTTAGTTTTATTATTAATAGTTGATTGTTATTATAAATAAAAAATTTATTTTTGGATTTTCCTAGAAATTTTCTGTTTTTTTTTAGACAAAAAAAAAAAAAAAAAAAAAATATAATAATAATAAATTTATTTATAAATTATTATATAGAATATATATGATAATATATGAGATATAAAAATGATCAGATGTTAAGTTATAAAAAGTAAAATAATAAATAAAATATGCGTGCAGTAAAAATTCTTAACTTAATGGTAAATTATATATAAGGAAAATAAAATATATTTGTACTGTAATTTGTAATTTTAGTATTAAAAATTTTAAAACTCTTAAATTTAGTACTGAGAAAATAAAAATTGAAACAACTGTTAAAACTAATAAAATTGAAAAAGATTATTGAGCTCTAAACTTTTTGTTTTAATTTCATAAAGTTAAGAATTAAACTTATTAGTTATGCATATTTGACTATAAATGGGAAATTCCAATAAAAATTTGTTTCATAAAATGAACAAAAATTTAAGATAAGCTTTTTTTTTTTTGTTTTTTTTTAGTAAATTTTGAAATAAAACAACAATAAGCAACAATTATAATCAACAAGTGTGGACATTACGTATATGCCAAATATCATCCATATATAGCCCATTGAAATCCAATTGAAATCGTTGTTAATATTTGTTTATGTTGGCTTTCTTTGAATTTCTATTTGACGTAGGTATACAAATAAATAAACATATATTTAAATGTATATTTATAATTATATATGTATTATATACATATATGTATACATATATTGTAATGCATTTAAAAAGATATTACGCATACGCCATGTAGCGCACATTTCGATTGCTGTTAACTTTTGTTTAGGTTCTTTGATTTGTTTGACTGTTTTCAATGTGAGCACAATGACATGCATTGCCAACTTAGTGTGTGTGTGTGTGTGTATGTGTATGGGTGTCTGTGTGTTTCATTGCCTGCACAAATACACACACACACACACCAACACACACATAACTCAGCTCATGAGCAAAGCGCTGCGGCATTTAATTTCCTTCTTTTATTCTTTTTTGTTTTTGGTATGTTTATGCTAAGCAATATCAAGAGCAGCAACAACAACAACAACATCTAGATAGATCAGCCACGTGGGTGTGAGCATGTGTGTGTGTGTGTGTGTGTTTAAATGGGAGTAGTCATTGCTGCTGGCACCGCCGCCGCCGCCGTTTCGGTGGTCTCTGAGCATCCTCAGCGGAAATGGTTATTCAGTCAGAGATGGAACGTCGTGCGCCGAGCTGTGAATTCGCTTGATTCGACCCAAAAATAAAACCCAACCGTAACTAGCAGTTACTGCAATTGCACCTGTTCACGCGTCCAGCAGAGCGCGCGTGTGTGTTTTAATATTTCCTATAAATTTTTGCTCTACCCAGCTAAACAGCGCAGCGTGTTACCCAACGGGCATATTGGTTTTCGCGTGTGCTCGATTTGTTTTGCCTTTTTCCTTTTTTTGTTTTGCTGTTTTTTTTTTCTGTTTTTCTTTTGCGCTGCAACACTTGCCACACGGTTAGCGGGAAATTCGGTGCACAGCTGGCGCGAAAATTCATTGGCAATTTGCAACAAGTGCAGCCAGCTCCAGCTAATACGCACAGCGTCTAGCAAATTCATTGGCCGGAACAATAACAACAACAGAGCCAAGCAAATGCATTCCACGGCATGCGGCGTCGGCGCCTCAGCCACCAATCTCGCCTCGCTGCAAACGTAAGTCATTTATCATAATATTTCTTTCTCCGATTTCTATATACATAGCTCTCTCTGCAGAGCTCTCGAGTGAGAGACGTAGCAGGAGTTTGTTTGCATATAAGCGATATGTACAATATATAATATACGACTTATATAATAAGTATTGATAGAAATATTAGTGGTATATCTTAAGTTTCGTTAAAATGGTATAGTTTAATATAGCAGTCATATATACATATAGACTATATGAATGTATACAGTAGAGTCCGGCTATAACGTCGCTTAAGCGACCGTCCGGGTATCACCGGAAGACTCTATAACCATATACGTTTATCTGGGGAACGCTATAAAGGGAGCCATTGTAGCCGTATTCTACTGTATATGAAGTGCTTTACGGAGCTACACAAATATTTCTTATTAAATGGGGATTACTATGAAGGAAACTTCAAGGACAGTCAATTTTAAATATTTGTAAATACATAGTTTCTTTTTAAAACTTTTATTTCATTTGGAATCTGCTCTGCCGTCTCAGATAGCCGGATGGCTTAAGTTCCAGTGAGCTCATTCCATATAATTACATATACAGTAGAATCCCGATAATTCCAAATAACAAGAGGATCCGTTTTTTTTTCGATTTACACAGAAATTCAAACTATCGAGAATTATTGAGAACGAATTTTTTTCAAGGGGATAGAATTTTTTCGATTCATCGCGATTTTAGATTTAGCGGGTTACAAATTATCGAGACTCGACTGTATTATATTAAATCAGTTTATAAGCTTTATTTTTATATATTTATTTATTTTTTGTATTAATATATATATATTTTTTTTAATAGAAAAATTTAAGATTGTTTTTGAACTCTATGATATCATTTTGACTGAGATCGAATACTATATATGTACAAATATGAATATGTATGTACTTGTTGGTCTCTGCCACACCTTCTTCTGCCTACCACATATACGATGACTTCCCACCTTCAATGGGTCTATGAGTCTATAAATTATGAATGCTACGATTCTTTCATACATACATATGTATAGATGTGTTTATGAATACTTATAAAACTAATATTTTCATATTTGATCAATTTTGTAGAGTTCAAGATATGAAAACTCAAAGAGCTTACGAAAAATACATATTTCCATTTTACATACCAGCCTTATAATATATAAATAGTATTTCTGAATCAGTTTCTCACAATGTACTTGTGCATATGTGTATGTATATATCAAATATATATATATCATAAAGGTAAATATTTAGTGAAGCAAAAAATAGATAATTCCGATATAAAGATGACTTCAAGGCTTTAGAAATGAGTTCGCTGGATATAAACAAATGAGTTGCTGGAGCAAACTTGTCTACGGCATGGGCATGGGCATCCCCAGCTGCTGCTGCCAAAGGCCAAAGGCCCCTCCCCCTCCATTCCCATTCAGGCACAATTGCTGTTAGGGCTATAAGGAATTTACTTATAGCCAAGAAATGGCGTTCAATCGACCGCATATAATCCATCAAAGTGCCTCGAAGATAAACAAATGAATAAGGGGAAAAATGGATAGATGCTGTCTGCATGTATGCATGTGTGTGTGTGTGTGTGTGTATGTGAAGTAGCAAAAGATGCGTGAATTGTAAACAAATGAGTGGATGCCTCTTAGCTGACTAAGTGTGTCAGACACCACTGAAAATAGTTGCAGGATGATGAACGAGGCGTGAAACGCACAGCGGGATGTGGCAAATGGAAAATGTGGAAAAGTGGAAAAGCGGAAAGACGGAAGAGTGGCAGCCACACATGAGCCACATGCGCAAGTGGCAAGTGGAGCACTTTCAAAATTGTTTCCTCAACTAATTAATGTGAATTCTAAGTGCAGACACACACACACACACATACGACTGCTGGCATGCTGAGCAACAGATGTTAAAGGGGGTGCGGCACTCGTCGGATTTGGGCTGCCTCAATGTGTCGGCGTGTTGAGTGTTGTATGCCACCGAATGGTGGCTCATCCAGTCTCAGTTCGATTGGCTCAGCGACAAGTTCAATTACCCCCTCCCCCCAACCAGCCACGCCCACGCCCAGTGCAGTGTCTAGCGAATCTTTGTCTTCTCTTTATGGTCTGCCTATGCTAATGCGGCCAAGGGCAGCCACACATGCACAGACACACTCCCACACACACACACACGCACACACACATATGTAGACAGAGACAGCAGTTAGTTTGTCGATGTCATCGATGACGTCGTTGCGTCGACGTCAGCCGCCAAGAAACCACGCAAAGTTGTTGCACTTGTGGCAGCAACAGTTGCAGTTGCAGTTGCAATCGCAGCACACGCACACACACACTGAGACATACATATATGCATATATGGTAGCATATACAGCATAACTGTGGCGAGCACACACTAAAGAATACCCGTTAACAGGTGTTGCTCGTGAAAATATTGGACACCAACTGAAGAATACCCGGTAACAGGCTATACACATGTATGTTTAGCTGTGTTCATGAGAAATATTGGACATACAGTGTGGATTAAGTGATAAACATAATACCGTTCAAATCACTTTAAAAGAACAATATGCCTTTGTTATATTCATTTATTTATTTTTGTTTGCAATTTTATAAATTATAACTTTTAAATATTGTATATTTAATTTTTCGATAAAAGACATATGTTTAATTCTATTATTTTATTATGTATTAAATTTTTGGTATTTATATATATTTAATTTTTTTTGTTTTTTTTGTTTTAGATATATTTATTTGATATTCTTGTTATTTATTTATTTTCCTTAATTTAATTTTAAATTATTAAAATAATTGTTTTTCTGCACTTATTTATTTCTAATTGTTTTAGTACGTATTTTGCTTAAATTCAATTTGAAATTATTTAAATGAAATTGTTTGTAAAATGTATTTATTGATTTCTATTTATTTTATTACGTATTAAATTTTTATTTAATTCAATTAGAAATTTTTTGTATTAAACTTGTTTTAATGTGTTTATTTATTTTATTATGTATGAACTTTTTTTTTAATTCATGAATTACTGTTTTCTTCTTATTTAATTATTTAATATTATTTATTTATTATTTTTCAGTTTTTTCTTATATTGTATTTTAAGTTAATTTTTTTTATATATCATATTTTTTTTTATATATTATTATTAATAATAATAATAATATTATTATTATTATTTTTATTTTTATTAGTATTTGTTTGTTAAAATAACGTTTAATTTAGTGTCTACTAAGAAAGAACAAGATTTTAATATTATTTTTACTATGACAAATATTTTTTGTGCATATATTTAATAGATTTGTAGTATATATAAAATGTCTTCATAATAGTTTTCATAGAAGTCCATGCAGTATATCCCACGCCAGCTGCTGTCATTTAAAAGGAAAACCTATTTAGGCAGCAGATCCATGGGAAACGTTTCAATTCAGTCAGTCGAGTGCTTCAAGTGGCGTTGAGGCCATTTGCCTTGCGTTTCGTTTCGTTTAGTTTTCATAATTTGTTTGATTCGTATGGCAGGGCATCTGCCAGTCGAGCTAGCTGTTGCCATTTTACGACAAAGCCACAAAGACGGCCCACATCGTTGAGTCGAGTATTCAAAGTAGTTTAATTGATTTGCTGACGCCGATTCGCTGCTGGACGCAGCAACATTAATGGGCCACAGACAATCCAACAGACAGACAGAGAGAGAGAGAGAGAGAGAGAGAGAGAGAGAGAGAGAGAGAGAGAGAGAGAGAGAGAGAGAGAGAGAGAGACGGGGCAGACAAACAGACAGATAGTCCGTCAGATGGGCAATAAGAGTGTGTTAAATCACAGTTATTAGCTGGCAGTGCATTGTGCGTGTGTGTACGTGTGTGTGTGTGTGTGTGTGGATAACCCCGAGTCATGCCCGCCTGGACAGTGTGATTGAAGTACATCTTCATATGCTGCCCGCTGTGTGTGCAATTTTTGTTGACACACATTTCAATGTTTGCACGCACGACACCAATACATACATATATATATGCACATACATATACATATAGCGTGTATACATGTGTGCTGCCCTCTGAGATGCAGCTCGTTATCAACTGGCTGACAGTGAGCGGAAATCTGCATCTCCATACGCCCACCGGCTATGGATGAGCTGCATTGCTGCCGGACGCAATCTGGCAATTACTTATGAGATGCCAACGTCATCGCTCACACGATCAGAAAAGAGATGGAGAGAGAGAGAGAGAGAGAGAGAGAGAGAGAGGAGAAGGAGCTATATATACATAGAGAGAGAGAGAGAGAGAGAGATCACTATGAGAGATCTCATTTCATTCTGTATTTAAGCTACTCGCCTGGGTAGGGCCACCTCTGTGGCAGGTGTAGTCAATAGACAGATTTTTGGTTTCTCGTATAGCCCGAATGGTGTGTGCGATGCAGCTCTTGAACGTAAATATATATGTTTATTAAAGGCAATTTGTGCCTCTGATGCTTTATTGTCTGTGCTCTGTACAAATGAAAAGCTAATTATTATGATTATTATTGTTGTTGTTGTTGTGGTTGTTGCTGTTGTTGTTGCCTTTGAAATGGCAGCAATAAAATGCAATGCCAAAAGGAAAACTAAACAAGTGGAAATGCATTTCTTGCTGGCGGATATTAACGACTGTGCGATACTCGTAAAGGTGTTTTAATTGATTGGGGACGGTATATAGAGTGAGTGAGAGAGAGGGGAGAGAGAGAGACAGAATAAGGGAGAGAATGAAACAAGCAGAGAGAAAGAGATTGAGACAGAGAATGATGGTATGAAGTAGAAAGGTGCTGATGAAGAGTGGGAGAAGCAAGAGAAGGAGTGACAGAGCGAGAGGAACTGAGAGAATGTATGAGTGACTGAGTGAGTGTTGGAGAGAATACGTGAGAGAGCTGGAATATAGGAATATGTGGGAAAAGGCTGGAAGCAGAATAGGGTAGAAAAAGAGAGAGAGTGAGTGCCTGAAAGAGAAAAATAATTCAAGATGGATAGATAGAGAGAGAGAGAGTAAGGTTTAGGGGTAGAGGAAAACTATATTAAATAAAATGAATGAAGCAGGCAAAGTAATACAGCTCTTTGCGATGTCTGAGAATCGCAGAGAAAGGCGATAGCTAAACATGTTTTTTATCCTAAGAAAACCAGCCTAGATTTTTTAACATACATGCATGCATATACATCCATGCATACATACATATTTACACATACATATTCATACATACATACATCGAAAATCCATCAATCAACAATTTTTCGCAATATTCAGCAAAAACTTTTGAAAATCATAAAAAGAATAAATAGAATTTCAATTTTCAATTTATCCATAACACATATTTTCCATTTACGAGAAGAAGCAGAAAATAACACTCTGCTCTAAATGGTTTTTTCCCATTTGGGGTCTTTCGCTGCATAATTAAATTAGTTGGTTAACTTGACATGGGTTGACTTTTGGGCTTAAAGACCAGACAGAAATGCCAAGTAATGGAGGGTAAAGAGAGCGTGCGAAAGCATAAATAATTTATGGAACTGCTGCTGATATGCCGAGTTCAAGTGAGATATCTGTTGCCTCACTTGTAAGATCTCAGCCTGATCTCTAGACTCTTGGCTTCTGCTCATAATTATGCAGATCCCGAGACTTGGAGCCATTCGCTGATTGCTTTTTAATTTGGCAAACTTTGATAATCTGTAACTGTTCTATTGTAATTAATCCATCATATGATGATGATGATGATGTAATAGCAGTCTATTTGAGTTACGGCGAGGGGGCGTGGCCGGGTCGGTAACTGGGCCTGGCTTTGCTTTAGAATTTTTGATTTTTGCTTTTGCTTTTGTATTTTGTATTTTGTCATCAGCTTTATCAACTTGTCGCTTCACTTTATGTATCTATTTTTGTGTGTCACTGTCAACAAATTGCTTTTAATGGCCGGTTGGGTGGCTCAGCCGTTCCATGGCTACAGCTACACGCAGCACCACCCACCCACCACCCACCATCCACCACCCACCAGCCAGCAACCAGCAACCACCGGCCACCCATCGTCTATTTACTATGCGAGTCCCCAACCCAAAATCCCCGCCATCAAAGTTCGGTTTGGTTCGATGCGAGTCGGCTTCGTGTGACAATCACGGCCTATGTTTGTGATTTCCGCACGACAGCAACAGCAACAACAACAACAACAACAACAGCAGCAGCAGCAGCAGCAGTTTGCACTGCAACAACAACAGCAACAATAACAATATATTTCAGCAACAGGGTCTGACGAAGTGCCTCGGCCTGACGACTCACATTAAATGCCGCCGCCGCCTCCGTCGTCGTCGTCGTCGTCGTCATCGCTGCTGCCGTCGCCGTCGACGCAGCCGTCGCCGCAGACGCGGCCGCAACGCGTCCCGTTCTTAATTCAGTTGACCAGCAGCCAGCGCTGCGACGAGACACGCGACTAAAAAATATATATATCAAAAATAAAAAAGCATTCAAAAGCAAATCAACAAAAATAAAACAAAACAACAAATTGCACATATGAATTAATAAAAATAAATAAATAAAAAAATAAAATAAAATTGAAAATTATAGAGAATTATCCGATCAGATATAGACTCAAAATTATAAAGCGTGCAACACGTTAAAAAAAAAGTACAAAAAAGAAAAAAAAAAAAAACATAACAAAAATTCAAAACTGAAAGCAATAAAAAAGAATAAATAAATAAAAGGAGACGAAACAAATTTCACGCGTTTTCTGTGCGTTTAGAAAACGCGCGCGTTTCTCACGTGTTTTCTTTTACTTTTTTTTTTTTGGTTTTTTGTTTTTTGATTGTTTCGTTCGCTCAGTTTCCAGTGCAAAAGGAAAGAATTTTGAAAGAGGTGAAATATGAATTTAAATACACATGTCTTCTATATATATATACGAATGAGATATTCAAACACATGTACATATATAATGTATACATACATATACATATATGTATATATTGTAATTTATTTCTTTTTGTTTTTTGTTGTATTTTGTGCGTGTGCGTAACGAATGCAAAAGTTTGCTGCGTTGCGATTATGTTGCTATGTTGCTATGTTGCTGATGCTGCTGCTGATGCTGCTGCTGCTGCTGCCTGCTGCTGCTGCGTGTTGGCCCGGCATCGGCGTTCGACTAGACGCCAGGTTCGCCCACCTAAAACGCAAACACGCCCAACACAAATAGCGACAAACGTTGGCGGCCCAACAACAACAGCAGCAACAACAATAATGGCAACAAGTCCAAGTCCAAGTCGAAAAAAAAAATATATATATATATATATATATATATATATATTTATATTTATATTTATATGTTTATACACATATATATATCTTCAAGATATACGCACTGCCCATTAGGGCACAAAACGCTATCTCTAGTAGTAGTAAAAGCGTCTAACCGCCCGACCCCTCCCAGCCTCCACCCCAGCCACCTCCGCATCGAGAGCAACAGGCGAAGAGCAATTTGGTTGCTGTTGTTGCTGTCTCTCGCCTGCCGCTGCCAATAAATAAATAAGCAGCTACGAAGAACGAAACAAATAGAATAGCCAAAATAAAAACGAATATGAAAAAAATTAAAAAATAAATACCAGACGCCAGATGAACAAAAAAAAAAAAAGAGCAACAGAAGCAGAGAAACGAGAGGAAAGAAAACACTTGTTGGGATTGTTGCATTTCAATATGTTCGCAACAATGCATAAATATGAGGTAGACCAAAAAATATATTCAGAAGATGTATTGTCCAATATGTCTATATAAGATATGAGCTAGAGTTGAAATGGATGGCAAAGGAAATCCGGTTTGTTTGCGAAGGAAATAGAAGTTCTTGCTATGCCAAATATGAAAAACTTTTAGGAAATATATCAGGTTCTTCAAGTTCTATAGACATACATACACACATACATGCATACATAGTCGAACCTTTAGCCTTTAGTACAAAATGCAGAGGCGAAGAGTTGAGAGAGTGTCTGACTCATGAAGACACATCTTTAATACACAGAACATAATCCAAACGGGCATATTAGTTTTGTAAAAAGAAAAACAGAGAAATATTTATATATATGTATATATGCTCCTGATTAGCAAGAACAGCCGATTCCATTCAGCTTTGTCGCTTTGTCCATGTCTGCATCAGCTTAAGACTTTTCTGGAGCAACTAAATAAATTTCTTAAGAAATCATTGAAATCTGCTCCAACCATGTCAACTCAAGACAGTAAAACACTTGTCAAGAATCAAGTTATTGTTTCAGCTGTAGAACTATGAACGAAATTGTTTCTATGGGTATCTAGCTAGAACTAAGCATTCAGGCAACAAATCTTAACTGCACATATATCAATTATATATATAAAATACAGTCGAGTCTGGGTAATTCGTACTCCGCTAAATCGAAAATCGCGATAAATTGAGAAAAAAAGAAAAAATCGATTCCCTTGAATGAAATTCGCTCTCAATTATTTTCGATAATTTGAAAATCTGTAAAAAACTGATCCGTTTGCCATTTCGAATTATCTGGACTCTACTGTACATGTATATACACTATATGTTCCTCACTTGGTGATTAGAGATGACAAGACAATGCCCAAAACCTGTATACTCTCTTGGTTTGTTAGGCAACTATAAGAGTAGTTATATAATATTAGTAAGAAATAGGAAATCTTAATAATACATATAATAAATATACATGGTATCTAGATATATATGAAATATCTAATAGATGGAGGCATAGATTGTAAGCCATATAAGCACTCTCTTGAGAGAGCTAGTATAAGAGTGCCAAATAAGTATTAGTGATCCGGTATAGGTCTGCATATGTAGAGGAGCATTATAGATAAACATATTATAATCATGCTGAAAGTAATATAATACATTACGAGTATTCTCTTTGACAGACTTTCCGTATAAGAATATACGTATAATATAATATACGTATAAGATAACAATTAGACATAAATTTGTAAAGGGTATTCAAACTTCCTTAAAGAATCGTTTAGGTTTGGAGCTCTGTACGATTGCTTAGATTATGTCACTCATATATGTAAATTAATCAAATGAATAGGCAATGGAATATGCCATATAATATATATATACTTATATACTTATATATGATGATAATATGCTGCACAAAATTGATAAGTTTCAGTTTTTAAGCTGATCTTTCTATTGCTAATTTGACACAGCATAAATTGATTTGGTTTATCTGCGGCTATTGCTGCGGCTGCTGCTGCTGCTGCTGTTGTTGTTGTTGTTGTTGCTGCTGTTGTTGCTGCTATCTAAATGCGCGCTGCTGCCGCCGGCTGCTGCTGATAAGGCACTGCGCCACAGACTCAGCATGCAAATGTTGCTGCCGTGACCGATGCTGCTGCTGCTGCTGCTGCTGCGACTGCGACGGCGACTGTTGCTGCAACATATTGTGTATGATTGTCAAAGCTGAGGGACAACTGTTTGCTATCACTGTGCTAGCCAGCGGCAGGCCATTCAATCTGCCTTTATCAACTCACTCTCTCATTTGTGTGTGTGTGTGTGTGTGTGTGTGTATGTGTGTGTGTGTGTGTGTGTGTGTGTGTGTGTATCTGTCATTATCAAAGCAAAAAGTCGAGCGACAGCAACTTGAGTGTCAATTGTTAGCTCAAATCTCGGATATACTTTTGAATGGCAGCCACTTAATGGCCAGAGCTGCATCTCAGCAACAGCAGCAGCAACAACAGCAACAACAACAGCTACTTGGAAGTAAAACTCGCAATAACAACAGTTAAATCAACGTATGTGTGTGTGTGTGTGTGTCGTAGTTATAGCTAAACGGCATCTCCGGTGGCATTCGGGGATCATCATATCGCTGATTGCTGACAACTTAATCAAGAACATTTGAGTATAACAATCTAAGGCATTCTCTAAATATAACACATAGTGTCTATATGGTCATCTACAGGCTGGATGCTGCTGTCAGCTAATAAGTCTCAATGTCTCTATATGCGTGACACACACAAACACACACACACACACACAGAGTGAGACAATGAGAAAGAGAAAGAGAGGGAGACAACTGAGCAACTGATCATAGCCGCTATATATAATCATATTTTTCTGTATTTGCCAGTTGGCCCTGAACTTTGTTGGGTGCGCTCAATTTGCACTGTCACGAATGTTGCGAATGTGTCAAAATGGGATGCTGGCACGCAAATCTCTCAGATCAATGCAAGATCTTTGTCTCAGCACAGCACAGCAGAGCGGAGCAGAGTAGAGCAGAGCAGAGCAGAGCTCTCTCACACTCTAAATGCACAGCAGTCGTGTCTGGATATGCAGCCTAGTTCCCAGCCAGAAGCCTTTGTGATCTACACGCATGTCTATTTTTCATTCGGCTACCCGGCTTTGCGCGGTCAAGCTTGAGAGATTTTACTCAGCTCTCTGTTGATCCTCTAATGTGTTTTGTTTTTATTTATTTATTTTGATTTTGTAGTTTTTCTTAGTTATTTCTCCAATTCCATATTCTGTTGCTATTTATAGGTGTCCACAATTTGTGTCATATTTATAGACAGAGTCCGAATGTAGATTTCGCTGATTTGATTTTCTGTCAGTGTACGGAGGGGGGCTTCGCTGTGCTGATTATTCAATTGCTTTGTAAATCTTTATTCGTATTTAGTGTGTCAGTTTTATGATTACCACAAACACGTTGATTGAATACTTTATTCATATTTATTTATATACAAAATTGCGATCTTGATTATCTAAATGACTTAGGAGCCACAGCTGAAAAGCTTTCCAGATGAATTGATCTGCACTTGCATAGCTGACTCTGGCAGATACAGTTACGTGCATACGAATTTATTTGCAATTATTTTCAATTATGCTAGTTATCGATTATATTTGACAATCGAAAAAATCTCTCAAAGCACGAAGTATTGTTAACTGCTAAAATATTCTAAAATTTTACAACCTTAAATTGCTGATATTAACAATATTTATCGATAACAATGGTACTAAGATCAACTTCATCGTAGGGGTCGAAAGTTGAATGGGACCATCTATTGATATCAGCTATCGATAACACACATAAGTCATTATTTAACATAAATTATCGATAACCCATGTCTATCGATAATCTAAATTCGCCGAGCATGATCACATTTGATCGAAATACATAAAATTATTTAATAAAATTCAATGTCACCGTTAATACACTACAATCGATTAACGTTAACAGTAATCGATATGCCATCTAAGTCGACAAATTATATTCGCCAAATATAAACTTTACATTCGTAACATCTAAATTCGCCAAATGTGATCGCGGTTTCCGTTATATCAGTTATCGATACAACATATCGATCGACAAGCGAAATTGCTTAATTCGATAAAAGAGACAACAAAAATATGAAAACATTTACAATAATTAACGCCAATCACGAGTTTAGCAAATATTTTCGACTATATGTCTCTATGGGGGAATCGGATAATAAATTATATGGCCAGCCCATCATATATGGCAAAGCCACATACTACATATATCGACGTTAGCCCTTGGCGAAATCTTTTGCCTAATTTGATGTGCAAACATTTGACAAATTTCAAACTTTCAATCGGGCATAAAATAATCGAAGGTCGAGCCCAACGCTCCGACTGTCGCCGGGAGAGCATAGATCATGGAGACATGGATCGAGTTTCCCCAGCAAAACGTTTGGGCAATTAAATAAACAATTTGACGCAAATACATTAAAATGCATGAAGACAAATCAAGCGAGCAAATAAATCAAATAAAGCAAAGGGCAGGCGAGGAAGCGAGGGGGCGATCGGGACGAGGGGCGCTCGCACAGTTTCGGAGATATCAATTCCAAAAATAAACAATCCAATTGAGCTGCGACCTCAGACAGGCAGACTGACAAACGAACGGGCGGACGGACGGATGGACGGATGGGCAGAGAGACAGATGAGCTGCAATGCCACACATATTATTTATGTGCAACAAGTGTAGAAAAAAAACAAGTAAGAAAGCTCTAGTCGAGACTGCTCGACTACGAGATCCCCTGAACCCTTGGAGCAATAGATATTTCAATACTTTTTCGCGACTTTCAGCTTACACAAGAAACACGCACACACACACACACACACGCACGTACGCACACACAGGTATACATACACACACGCATACAGACACACATACACACACACACGCATACAGACACAAACGCATACACACACACACATACACACACACATACACACACAAGCACCCACGCATAAACACGCATGGGCTGCAGTGTGCGCTTACTATGAGAACTTAATTGTTTAATAACTTTTTTTTATGGACGTACGATCTTCATGAAACTTTTAGATTATGATTATAACATGAATATGCATGTAATTGCCAAAGCACAAGTCTCTAGTATTTGAAATACGCTTTTTACAAAAGTGAGGGTGAGGGGGTGAATTTAGAGGTGGGGGGTAAATTTTAACAAAAACCGAAATTGTATAAATTGCATATAAGCATACATTAAAAATTTGGAGACTCTAGCAATAAAGGTGTAGAAGATATAATTTTATAACTGGGTTTCGATAAGGTTTTTTATCGATAAAAAAAGATCGAGATGAGTTATCGATTTTTAATGATAAACTTGATATGCGCGCTGTAATTACGGACATTTAAAAAAAAATTTGAAGTCTCTAGCTCTTATATCTTCTGAAATCGACGCGTTCATACATACGGACAGACGGACAGACGGACAGACGGACAGACGGACAGACAGACGGACAGGGCCAAATCAACTCAGCTCGTCACCCTGATCAAGAATATATATACTTTGTGGGGTCTGCCACGCCTCCTTCTCCCTGTTACATACATTTCAACAAAACCATTATACCCTGATTTCCCATTGAAAATGGGTTCAGGGTATAACAAACATAGAAAACGAACAACTGCAATTTGCATTTTTTATTATTATTATTATTGTAGTAGTAGTTGTTGTTGTTGTTGTCGTTGCTTAACTTATGCATTTGCCCATGCGTACAAATATTCTAATTGTTGCGACTGTCTAAGTCTGACCCCAATGGCTATTTAACCAGACCAGCTCCATCACATGCAACGACCATGCCTAAGGCTTGCACTGGTAGTACACAGCTGAGATACCCTATAAAATTGCATTTTGTATATGATAGAAGAATATCGTATTCGTAGACAACCTTTTGCTCATAGAACTCTACATTCACATATAACATTTAGATATATCTATATATGCGATGTCTATTATTTGTATATGTTATAAGTAGAGTATAAACAAGTATTATAATATATTATTATTTAAAAAAAAATTATATTTTTATAAAAAATATTATTAATTAAAAAAAAAATAATTATATTCATTAATAAATATATTTTTTGTCCCCTTGTCATTGCAATCCCCTTTAAGTCTTTAGGGAGTTATGCCAACATTTTTTTCCTTAAATTATTATACATTGAGCTCATTGAAATGGGTATAAGGATTTAATAAAACTGCATGTATGGAGGCGTGGCATAAAGTATATACATATATTCTTAATCAGGACGATGAGCTGAGTCGATCTAAACATGAGACTTTGTTGGCTTCCTCGCAATAAGCAGGGCGACGTTCTGTCTTTGCAATATGATTCCTTTTATTTTACTGTGAAATCTCAGCTTTGGGATTAACTCGTTTACCGATAAGATTCTCCAGGGAACCGCGTAAATTATTTTATTTTCAACAGAACTTTTAAGTTTTAACTTTTTCGGCATTTATAAATACACATGAATGCGTCTATTTAAAAACTCGGATCATTTGGGGCTCAATTTAAAATTACACATATGTTAGACCAAATTTATCGTAAAGATTAAAGTTAAGTGAATTTACGCATTATAAAGTGGTAATTGCTCCCTGGAGTAGTACCTTATCGATAAACGAGTCGAGTCAATTAATGTAATAAAGTAATAAGAGCTAGATCGCAAGGAGAGAGCAACACATGCCTAGATCGACTCAGCTTATAGTCATGATCGTTTATGGTGTGTGCCACGCCTCCTTCTGCCTGTTACATACAGTTCAACAAAAGCAGTATACCCCGAGTTTTCGCATTTTCAAGGGGCTCAGCAAAAATTTGAGACGCCAGAGTTGAGGAAGTCGATAAAGGCGGTTCGGATGAAAGCGTTGGGCGTAAATCAAATTATTGTTAAATATATATGCATATATGACATACATACGTATTACATACATATACATATACTCTATGTAGATTAATTAAATGCTTTGATAGTGGCCAACCGACAGACAGCAGACAGCAGAGAGCAGAGAGCGCAGAGCAGCTGGGCACACCCAATTATTCCCTTGACCAATTGGCCACGCCAGGCACGTATCGCAGCTAATCATCATGCCCATCAAAATAATAATAGTTATGATGATGACAGCCCTGGCAGTGCTACAGCCGGACAATGTGTAGAGCACGGACTGGGATTTGATTTTTGGAGCTCGACAGCGGCTTTCGCGCTGCTTGCCAAACTTGGCCGAGGCGCTGCGCACGCGCCACATGCAAACGGCGCCCGTGCGGGGGGAGGGGAAGCGGTGTATGCCAAAGCCGAACTGGCGCAATCCGTGTGAGATGCATGCAAATGTGGCTTGGCGTATTCCTAGCCATCAATGTCCACATATCTGCATGCAGGCATCGTGTACATCAGTGCCGCCCATCAATGACACAGATGGCCATCATTAGTGGCTAATGACCAAATGCGAGCCGACTCTACTTTCCGAGCGCCCCTGCCACTGAGCACATTCCTGGCCCTTGATCTGTTCTCCTCTCTGGCTTTGTCTCTGTGTGCGTGTGTGTCTGTCCTGCTTTCTACCAATTGCTCAGCGTGCTTCCTTGACTTCGCCTCTACCTTTTCCTCCGACTCTTCTTCTGCCTCTACCGATTCGCTTATAAACATTTTCTCGTTCTTTTTGACTGTATCCTTTATCTCCAGCTTCTTCTGGGCTTTCTTTTTTGTCTCTATCGATTTCTCTTTTTTTCTAGTTCTTTCAAATTATTCCTCTTTCTTTCTTTTTCACTCGTTTCCATATTCACTCTCTCTCCCTCCCTCGCTTTCTCTTCGTTTTTTGCTTTCCTCTTTCTCTTTTTTCTTCTTCTCTCTTCCTTTCCCCCTTTGCTTTTCATTCTGTTTCAATTTCGTTTTCTTTGATTCTCTCTCTTTTTTTTATTTATCTTATTTTTCTCCTTCTCCTTCTCCTTCTCCTTCTCCTTCTGCTTCTGCTTTTGCTGCCTCTTTTCCTTCTCTTTCTTCTATTTATATATCTATTTCTTCTTCTTCTCCTTCTCTTCCCTTTCTTTCCCTTTCTCTTTCTTCTATTTCTATGTCTTCTTCTTCTCCTTCTTCTTCTTCTACTTCTCTTTCTCTTAATTCTATTTATATTTCTATTTATATTTCTTCTCCTTACTTACTTCTCCTTCCGTTTGTCTTTCTCCTTCTCCTTCTCCTTCTCCTTCTCCTACTCCTTCTCCTAATTGCCTAATTGCCGCTCCCACTCCACCTCCTTCAGCCACTGCCTCAGGCTCGGCCCGTGCAATCTCTTATGGGTCTTTGGTGTGGTCGCTCACTCATTTTTTATGGCTGCACGGAGGCGGCGACGGAGTCGTAAACCCAAATTGCAATCCACATGCCTCCAAGTAATGCTCGGTAATTGTGGCGTGTGCTACGCTTCTTTCTTTTTTGTTGTTGTTGCTGTTGTTTGCTGAGTTGCCGCTGCTGCTGCTGCTGCTGCTGCTGCTGATGTTGCGGTTCTTTTGTTGCTGCAGTTGCTGCTGACGAGGCCCAGGCAGCTATTTAACAAAATGAAATGAAATTAAAATGCAGTTGACCTAAAAATAGCCAAATAGCCAGGCTAGACTAGGCCAACAGCACAAATTGCTAGCGACCCACTAAAGATTACTTAAAAACAATTACAAAATATATACATTGCATGCATGCGGTATACATATGTACATATGTATGTATGACATATGATATATGGCTTACGATGTATGATATATGGCATACTCTCTGTAAGCACGCTGATTGATGCATTGCACAAAATTTAAGCGCATCGATTGCACTTTTCATTGTATTTCTAATAGCACACTTTATAGGTATATTTATAATCGAGGGTGGTCTAAGAAATTGTCGAGTTGATTGTGATAAATCAAATAAATTATAGAACCAACTGACTTAGAACTAGAATTTATATACATTAAAAGAAAATATTTTTAATGATGGGAATAAATGTCAATAAATTCAAAAGGAATAAAGAAAAAGAAAGGGTTTCTGGAGCACGAATGTCTTCAACAACATATATTGGGGAAAAAAATCCCACACAACTTACAACTAGAAACTAATTAAGAGAAAATATGTTTAATGATGGGAATAAATGTCAATAAATTTAAAAGGAATATAGGAAAGGAAAAACTAAAAGAATGTGCAAAATTAATCGAAACTAGGATCACAAAAGGGTTTCTGGAGCACCCTGAATGTCTTAAAAAACATATATTGGGAAAAAAACCACACACAACTTAGAACTAGAAACTAATTAAGAGAAAATATTTTTAATGATGGGAATAAATGTCAATAAATTTAAAAGGATTATAATACAAAAAAAAAATAATAATAATAATAATAATAATAATAATAAGAAATAAATAAATAAATAAAGGGTTTCTGGCGTACCCAGAATATCTTAAAAACGTATATTCATATATTTACAAACACATTATAATTGATTTGAATCGAAATCTATTCAAAATGTATATATTCCAATAGCTTCTGTTGTTAACATCTGCTTTAACAGCAGTGGCTTAACATAAGCCATATATACCCAACGGTACCCTAATGTTGTTCTTGTCGTGACACGCCCGCTGAGTGCAGATGTCAATAATAACAATGTTGTCCGGGTCATGTGAGGGCAAAGGTGATGACTGTGAGTGCCACCGATTTGATGCCCGTGCCACACATCAAATACGGCGGCAATTAACCCAATTTACAAGCCAACAATCTCGCGCACGCTCGCCAACGTCTCTGCCTCTGCCTCTGCCTCAGCCTGTATCTGCGTCTGCGTCGCCCCGGCCTCCGCTCCGTGGCCTGTCAATCACAACATTCAATTATAGTTATGGACAACTCGCAACAAGCTGCAGCATGCCAGTAAGTTGCAAGCGGCGCCGTCGGCGTCGGCGTCGGCTTCGGCGTTGGCGTCGCTGTCTGACCCATTTGTGTTGCACGCACACAGCGAGCTGGAGCGAGCTTGAGCAAAATGGCAAATGGTTGGGGACACACCCACATAGACACATGCAACCGCAGCAACTACAACAACAAAGCGACGACGACGCCGACGACCGCATCCTGCCATCAAAGTCGGCCATCAAAGTTGCCGGCAACGTCGCTGCTGCCAATGACGCAGGCAGCGGGCGTTGCTGTTGACGTCGCGTCGCGTCGCGTCGCGTCGCGTCGCGTCGCGTCGCTTGTGCAGCGCTCAGTTTGCCTTGGGACGCGTGTTAAATCTGTTGCATATCAACGAGCTGCGCCATTAACTGTTGCATACTCCACAACGTGCGCCGCCTGCCATTTGCCGTTATAGTTGCAGCAGCGCTTAGCTAAAGGTCCATTCAAGTGCTCGTCCCTCAACAGCCAATGAGCTGAAACTAGTTCCCAATATTGTGTAGTCACAAATCGTAAGTGCTTAAGTGTGTGTGACTGCTAGAATTTAGACGGGAATGTGAATCAAGCTCTATTCAGATATTTCAACTATGTCTCTCTATCTCTCTTTTCTTGTTTCTTGTTCGCTTTCTGAACAGCAACATCAGCATCAACAGCAGCGCAGCAGCAACAGCAGCCACAGCGGATGCTCACAAGATGGTTCACCACAGCAACGACGATGCCATGAACAAAATTCCACTCAAGTCCTCCAACGGACTGGACGACGAGGAGAAAAATGGCGACGAGCTGATCCAGGATACAGCCGCAGCCGAAGAAGCGCGTCGCGAACAGATGTAAGTGCAAAGGGTCGAACTAAGATTTGGCTAAAATTTGAAGGCAATTGGCACTTTATATATAAAGCTATGAGAGAGAATGAGAATTTCTATTGCTGTTGACGAAGCTTCGTCTGGGCATGGCCCATCTGGTTTCAGTTTCAGATTTAGCAGCTGCAAAAGTTTGGTATCAAAATTCACTCCAGGCTATAAATCAATTAAATAAAAAGATATGCGCAAGTTTAGCAATTTTGTAGTTGCAAAATTGTAGCATACTTTTCAGGGCAGCAATTTTTAATGTAATATATACATATGTACAGTCGAGTCTCGATAATTCATAATCCGCTAAATCGCAAATCGCCATAAATTGAAATAATTCTATTCCCTTGAAAGAAATTCGTTCTTAATAATTCGCGATAATTTGAATTTCTGTATAAATCGAAAAAAAAAAGAAAAAAACTGATCCTCTTGCCATTTCGAATTATCGGGACTCCACTGTATAATCGTGTATTAATATTATTATTCTTAAACTTATATTTGTATCACAAAAATATAAACATGAATGTATATGCATCTATATAAAAATATCCAATCTATATTAAGTATATGGACTTTTTTGCTTTTGCAGGCGGGCCAATCTGTTGGCCTGGATGAAAAAGTTGACAATTGGCCTCATCTGCTTCATTGGCATCGCCCTGATAAGCTATGTGATCATCAGTCTGTGCTTGAGCGGTAAGTTCGCATCATAGCCAATTGAGCAACAATGGCCCGATTCACATCTCTAACCACTCACTCACCAAATGCCTACTAATTTGTACACACACACACACACACACACACACACACACACACACAAACACACACACGTACACACGTGCACACACCCACACACACACATGGCCAACTGCACAGGCATACATACGTGAATAGAAAAAAAAAGAGTACCATGTATGTATGTGATTGTTTCGAGTACAAGAACAAGAGCAACAGAGCAACAGAGAGACAGCAACACAGCTTCAGCTTCAGCAATACAAATGAAATATGTTGCCTGGTTAGATGCTTTGCATGCCTTTGTCATTCGATTCGATTCATTATCCTCCAATGCACCACGGCACCCACCCGTAATGTTATCTTCTTCTTCTATTGTGGCACGAAAAAACAAAATCAAATAAATACAAATGCAAATGTATTGACAACAAACTCTTACACCTTAACTTACTAAACAACAACAACAACAACAACAACATTTGCACCGACAACAACAACAACTGCAATAACAACATCTAAAGACTGGTCAAAGTCGGCGAGAATCACCAACAGCACAGTTGCCAAAGCAACAACGCCAGCACCAGCTGCAATTGTTGGCAGCAGCACAGCAACAGCAGCAACGGCATTCACAGATGATGTTGCCGAAGCCGCACCATCCACACCATCACCACCACCACCAACAGCAACAACAACAACAACAATAAGAACAACTAGCACTACAACAACAACAACAACAACAGAAAGCACACCAACAACAACAACTACACCACCAAGCAATCCAAGCACAAGCCACACACTTAAACCATTTAATTCAACAGATGAGCAATCGCTGCCACCAGCATCGGTATCCGACAGCAGCAACGTGGAAGCGACAACAACAACAAGTGAGGAAATCGCAGTAGCTGGACCAGCTGTAGCCGCCTCCACATCACCAACCACACCACCGCCCTCGACAGCACCGATTCTGGATGACGCCGACGCCAAGAGCAAAAAGGAATTCTCATCCAAATTAGGCGTCTATCAGCATGCGGCGGTTTGCTCGGATACGGATGCCTGTAGTCAGATTGGCAGGTATAATATCTTATTAGTGTTACAAGTATTATTATTGCCATGTTCATTGTCATTGTCATTTTCATTTTCATTGTCATTTTCATTGTCATTGTCATTGTCATTGTCATTGTCATTGTCATTGTCATTGTCATTGTCATTGTCATTGTCATTGTCATTGTCATTGTCATTGTCATTGTCATTGTCATTGTCATTGTCATTTTCATTGTCATTGTCATTGTCATTGTCATTGTCATTGTCATTGTCATTGTCATTGTCATTGTCATTGTCATTGTCATTGTCATTGTCATTGTCATTGTCATTGTCATTGTCATTGTCATTGTCATTGTCATTGTCATTGTCATTGTCATTGTCATTGTCATTGTCATTGGCTTATCATTAGCTTTATCATTAGCTTTATCATTAGCTTTATCATTGGCATTATAATAATTCTAACAGTATCAGAAATCAATTAATTAATTTTGTCTCATTATCATCAGCAACATATTGGAGAGGAATGGCACCGCTGTAGATGCAACCATTGCCACAATGCTGTGCAATGGACTGTTGACCTCACAAAGCATGGGCATTGGCGGTGGCCTAATAATGAATATCTATCATCGAGAGTCTCAACAAGGCTATCAGATCGATGCGCAGGCCGTGGCGCCCTATGCTTCCCATCAGAAAATGTTCGATAAGGATGCCAATGCCTCAATTTTCGGACCGCTAAGCATTGCAGTGCCTGGCGAGGTGATGGGTTATCATTTGGCGCACAAACGCTTTGGCAAGCTGCCATGGCGGACTCTAGTGGAGCCTTCTCTAAAAATTTGCGAGACTGGATATCGAATGAGTAACCATCAGGCGTCGAAGGTGAAGATGATGTGGTCCTATATCAAGGATAATTTGCAATATCAGTAAGTACATGTGGCTAGATCTAACGAGATAGATAGATTATCAAGCAAACTTCATCGTAGATCCGTTTTTCTGAATGAGGAAACGGGCGAGCACCACCAGGAGGGAGCATTGCTGAAGCCACCGGCAAAACTGTGCAACACGTACAAACTACTAGCGGAAAATGGGCCAATGGACTTTTACAACGGCACCGTGGCTCAAATGCTGGCCGAAGATCTGAAGGAGTTGGGCAGCATTATAACACAAGACGATTTGGATACATACACGGCCGATTTGCGTCTGTCCGTCACCATGCCACTGGGCAACGACACTCTGTATGCCGTGCCGCCGGTGAGCAGTGGATCTGTCGTCGCTCACATACTGGGCATTCTCGAGGGCTTTAATTTCACACGGGCCGACTTGGCGGATGATGAGTCCTACGCTCTGACCATACATCGGATTACGGAGGCGCTGAAGTTTGGATTCGCACATCGCCCAGAGCTGGGCGATCCGCGTTTCAATGACATTCGCGAACTGGTCAGCCAGCTCACCAATCCTCAATATGCTGCTCAGCAGCGCGCCAAGATCAATGACAACCAAGTGCTGGGTAGCCCGCAAGATTACGGTGCACTGCTCAGCTCCGAAGAAGATCCGTATGGCACGTCATCTTTTGCTGTGCTAGCGCCGAATGGCGATGCTGTTGCCGTGACCAGCTCCATCAACAACTAGTGAGTATTAGCATTAACAGTAGATGCTCATTCTGCTCTAGCGCCATCTATCGTTCATTACATTACCACTTATATTGCCATTCGCAATAACGATCGACAACTGCAATAGCTATCGCCATAAAATAGTATCGATAGTGCGGTGTAGTTTTGGGCGATTATACAGAGTGGCTTTAAGAGATGTTGCCAAACTGAGTAATTCAAATCTATTGCGCGCTTTCACTTCTAGGTGAAGCCTTTGCTAGTCGTGCTACTCTTGAGTTACTTTTGTATTCTCTTTTTTTGTAGTTAATATTGAATTTCTTTTTTATATTTTTTCAGCTTTGGTTCCAGTTTGATTGGACCCCGCACTGGCATTATCTTAAACGATTGCATGAACGACTTTTCCGTCAAAGAGAATATATTCAATCTGCCACAGTCGCAAGCGAACACAATAGATTTACACAAGCGCCCCATGTCGTCGCAGTCCCCAATGCTGCTTGCAGATCGAGATGGCAATATCCGTCTAGCAATTGGAGCAGCCGGTGGCACCAAGATAGTGGGAGGCATAGTCGAGGTGGCCGCCCGCTTTCTCTGGTTCGGCGAAGACCTGAAGACGGCCGAGGATGCGCCACGGTTTTACAATCAGCTATTTCCCAATGTTCTCGAGTACGAAGACGGAAAGTTCTCAGAGAATGTGCTCAGTCTGCTGCGGAAGCGGGGGCACATTCTTAAGCCATTGTCCCAGAAAGCCTCTTCCGTGGTCTGTGCCATCGGCCGCAATGCGACAGCGATCTATGCAAATGCCGATGGACGCAAGCAGGGCGGTGTTGGTGGATTCTAAAGGGAAACATGCATACACACACACACACACACACACACACACACACACACTCATACACGCATAAACAAACACTCTAGCGTATCGTTCAAGTGAGATTAGTTTGAAGAGAATATTAAAAGAAAAGAAGAAAGCGAAGCGAGAAGTGAAGGCGAAAACGAATGTGCAAGTAAAAGTATTTAAGCTAGCTATGTCTTTTTTACATATATATATATCGTATGTATATCGTATGTTATATAAATTTATATGCTACCTACAACTACCTTATACAATAATAAATCAAAAACCGCAACTTTTTTTTCGAAAAAATAAATGAAATACCAAAATATATACAGACGTAATAAAATCTCTTTTCATAAGAATACTTTGGTCATCATCAATTATTCTAGATTCTAGATTTCTAACTAACTTTGATGCAAGTTAATAATGAAGTTTTCAAAATATAATTTTTTTATTGAACTTTGAACTATATATATTAGTACTGTATATAGTAATTGTCGCTAGAGCTAGCGCCGAATATCTAGAATCTGATATATTCATATCTTATGACTTATCACACAAATCTATCTATTGCTGTCGAAGAATAATTACTCTGATCTTAACACAAAAAATACAAATTTTATTAAATAATATGGGGATATTACTGCCGGTTACATATTTGTGTTAATTAACAGAAACAATAACTTAGAAATACAACTTCAACAATGAAGGGGATTAAACGGGTTTCGTGTCTATGGGTGGGTCTTCAAATTCGTTAGGAAATTTGTTTCAAGTGAAATTAACAATGTGACTCAAGGAAGAGCTACGCTGTCTTCGATGACTTCTTGAACTTGCAAATATTATTGGCGTGTTGCTTAACAGCTGGAGGAATTCGAAGTGCGATATCTGGCATAGCACACAGAAAGGATATCTCAAAGATAGCCGGATGACTGGAAAAGATATGATCCAGCATGCTGATGAACCAGAACATTAAATCGCTTATATAATGCGCGTCGCTCTGGGCAAAGAAGGCGCCAGCATTATTGCCATGCTGATGTGAATCGACAATGAATGCGATCGAGGTACGCAGGTCGATGCTCACCATGACGGTGCGGCAATCAGCGACGATGGCAGCAAACAGCTGGGACGGCGTATTCCCGCCGTCGACCTGCTTGAAGGCATCCAAAGTAGTGGTAAAGATGCGTGACAACTCAACGCCGACAATCATTGGACTAAGCGGATCGGAGCCCACCTGGGTGAAGAACCATTCCTCGAGGAGAAAGTTGATCTTGTGATGAGAGCGTATAGCTGCCATAGCATCCGGTATATTAATATTGAGATTAGCCGAAATTTCATCATGATAGACAATATTGCCCTCATTGATCGAATCGCCAATGAGATCCCAGGCCTTTTCCGGTAGCTCCTTCACGTTCTGGCTGAGACTTGGCATCTTGGACACCTTATCGGCTAATATTAAAGAGATCAGCGTGCAAGAATTTGTTCCGCTCTTACGATAGTCCCCAAAGCGGGATTGGCAAAAGTCCTCGGGGAACCACCAGATGTTCACATTTCCAATTTCCTCATATTGGGCCATCTTCAAGGAGCTAAGTAAATGCTGCAACCTTTTCAGGATTTTTTTTATTTTTTTTATGCTTGCTTTTTGTTATGCCAACTCAATATATATGTAGTCGGTCAGAAAAATTATATAAAATACTTATATACTCAAGTTATATAAATTTTTGTTTTTCGGGAAGTACGACCAATGCGGTGTACCGTTCTCTCCTTTGGACTGCAGATTTTCGTCACTTTTTCACACGAATTTAAGAGATTTTATTTTGCTTACTGATAAAACAGAATGAAAAAATGGTTATATTTAGAGAGATCTGTCGAAACATATACGAAATTTAATTTTGAAGACAAGGGAAGAAGGGATTCTAACAAACAAGTAACATACTGTAATTTAACAAAATACTATATACATACTCCGTTCGAAATTTGAAAGCTAGCCAATGCTGCGACTCTATTCACCAGTGCTCCTTAGATTCAAATTGCCATTTTAAAACTCTGTACTCATTGTAAATATCAAATCAGGGTATAATGGTGTTAAATATATGTAACGGGCAGGAGAAGGCGTGAACTCCATAATGGGACAGATATACATATATATATATATATATATGCTTGATCAGTTGGGTGGACTTAGCCCAGCCTGCCTGTCTGGCTGTCCGTGCATATGTATGAACGCATCGGCCTCAGTATAAGAGATAGAGACCGTGTATGTCACTTGCAGAGCAAGTTTGTTTTTAAAAACGATAACGATAACATTGTTTTCATGTTATCGATAAAAACTTACCGACAATCAGTTTCGAAATTATATCTTCAATATCTTTAAAACTAGAGTACCTAAATTATAACTATATGTCATGTGTGTATTTAAATTTATGTTACATTTTGGATAACGGCCCCAAAAATAAAGACTTCTTTAAGTATTCACATATAAATACACTTTTATTCAGTTCGCTTTGTAATTTTTTTTATTTATCACTAGAGTTAAAGTATGATCACAATCAGAGATGTTGAATTACATTAGGAACTTATACGCAGAAGGCTTCTCAGTCTCAGTTGTCTATCGATCGCGAAACTCTAATGAGCTTCATGTTAGCTATAATTAAAATGCCCTAAATAATATAATCTAAAACCTATAATCGAAATATAATTTAGTCTTTAGTGCAATCACAAGCATACATGCATGCAGATCCTACGTAACACTCGAATTTTAGCGGACTCTAATACCTAATGTCTTGCCCTTAATCTCTAAGCCCTAAATTAAGATTTTTTTTTTGTTTAACAAACTAAATGCCAAAAGACAATATTTAAGCTAATATATATATAACTAAAACTAAACTACTTGAAAATTGGGAAAGCTATTGGCCTTCATCCGGAATGAATTTCAACTTGTTGTGCATATCCTCTTCTGTCATTAGAGGATGTCCCAGGACCAGAACCTTGGCACGTACAGTCTTGCAGCCAGATATTTTGACATCGGTTGTATTGACCATGTCTTCGATATGACGCTCATCCATTTTGAGGTCCAACAGTCGCTGCTCGTGCCGCACGCAGGCCTCCAGATCTTTGGGCCCAAACATGCGATAGACTATCATTGCTGTGGTCTCCACCTGCTTCAACATCTTCAGCTGCTCACTGTAGATCTCCTCGGGTAGCATGCTATTCACATTGAATACATAAATGATGGTCAGATACTTCTTGTCAGAGTCGTTGGTGCCGTTGGCCACTTTGGAGTTCGACTGCACCATGCCATTTATTGATGCCATGTACTCCAGATCACACATGGCCATGTTGTCAATAATGATTAAGTTTCGACCGCAATGCGCCAGATTGCCCAAAATTTTCCCAACGGCCTTGTAGCGCGCGTCGATATCAATCAACTCATAGTCGTTCCATGCAATGGTCTGAACATTCTCTGGCCACGGATATTTCTCCAATAGTTTGCGCATTGTCAGGGTCTTGCCCACACCTGAGGTGCCGACTAGCGCAATGGATTGGAAACTTTGGTTGGCCAGAGCATGTTCGAGTTGCTTCAACGCTATCTCCTGATTGATGACTGCGCCTTGGATGTGCTCAAACATGTCCTGCAATGGCATCGTGCGGTCACAGTAGTTAAGCTTGTTGTGCACGGTGGCCTGGTATTGAGTAGTGTAACGCTGCATGAACTTCGTGAAGACATCTGCATTTTGATAATATGTCATAAAGCTGCTGAAGCCTATGACCAGGAGCATGGGCATCAGCGAGTAGATGAAATATGACCACAACTTCTGTTTAAAATCCATGCGACGATTTAAGGAGTCACTCTTATCGGCCAAAAACAGGCGACGCATGCGGCGTCGATTCCATTGCCGATGCAAATTGCTGCACAAGTTGAAGTGCAAATAAGACGTGCTCAATTGCGTTGTGCGGCGCTTAAAGAGTGAGCGATATCTGGGCCTTGGGACCCTAATTTCAATTGTGTCTTTGGTTGGTTTTTTATCTGTATCCGCGACCCCCATTATATTTTTGGTACTGAATTTGGAAAAAAGTTGTTTAAAGAGCAAAAGCCGAGTAGTAAAAAAAAAAAAATTATCGAAAAATCGATGTATAGCCCTACACAAAACAAATGGGTTTAAATGAATATGACTATAAATTAGTTAGTTACTTGAATTTCAAACAAATGTGACACTATGTTGGCACGCCTACTATGCGCTTTAATAATCTTTTGCGACTTTTAATAATAATCGAAACGTTTGTTATTCGCGCCAATACTTCTGCACAGTTTTTTGCCCGATACTCGTGCGTGCTTGGAAATGTTTTCATCGATTACTTAATGGTCGATACCACTTCCAATCGGTGGAACTCGTGTGTGGTTATCGTGCTTGTTTACAAATTGTTTATGGCTATGAATTAATTAAGCAGTATGGAGACGTAAGTAAGATATTTTACGATCTAGTTAATTATATTAATCCGTGCCAATATTAATAGGGTAAATGCCACTTACTCGTATATCACAAATTTTGAGGTGATGCAAATATTACAACATATAAAGGGCACCAAAAAGAAATGGGGCATGCACAATCTCGCAACGGTTACTTACGAGGCTCTACAGTACCTCGAAGAATCGCCTTGTAAAACACAAACACGTGAATCCATTAAAGGCTATCTGTGTGACTTGGCCACCTATAGGTTGATGCCACATGAGCAGCTTCAAATGGTTAATGATCCTCCCACCAGTGCCCTGCATACACAACTGGTAAACACATCTATGCTCTTATGATAAATTTTTAAATATTAAATGATTTGCACTTATCTTCTTGCAGCTTATTGACGATAATAAAGTCCCACTCACTGACGAGGAGAACGAGGCTATTATCCAGCTAACGCATAAGCACTTCTCGAATACTACCACGGAACCGGTACAAGCCAACCAACAAGCACCGACATAAAAAACTATATATACTAGAGATTAAATCATTTTTTATTTGAAGTAATATGCGTATAAAATAAGCACACTTCTTAAGCAGGACAATAATTGCTATTGGCAGCTATATTTTCGATTAACGCTTCAGATCGCCAAGATCCTCAATAACATCCTCATCAATCTCAGCCCATTTTTCGGGGATAACATCAAACAAATCATCTTTAACATCGCCCTGAATGACAATTTCATCATCTCCAGTCACTGACGATCCGCAAGCGAATTTCGTACCAAAAAACTTGGCAGCCACTTTCAGATCGATATCTGCAAATGGGTGAGACATTTTATAAAGTCTTTTCATGCACAATTACAAGCGTAACACTGCCTACCAAAGGTACTTAATCCGGTAACCACTGTCACCGACTTCTTTTTGCCGCGGGCAGCACGGGAGACACAAATGCGTTTGGGGACATCTTCCTTCTTTTTAACGCGCAGCAGACCCTTGCCGCCCCGTTTTTGACGCTTCTTGTCATCGTCTGTGCCATCAGCAGCTGCCTGCTCTTCCTCAATTTTAAGGCGCTCGAAATCATCGGGCAGATTGCGCTCCAACCATTCCTTACATTTGTCGTATTCGGGATAGTATTCGCAGTACTGCAAAACCATTTCCTTAATAAACAGATACACTTTTCGAAAATGGGCTTCACTTACCTCTATTGGCATGGAGCAGTGTCCGCAATATTTCATTACTATGGGATACGTAACATTTTCACGCGGACCGAGCTTAAGTCGGTCAGCGGCATTTGTGGTTTCATTCGTCATTTCCCAACTTTATTTACTGCTAAATTGTGCAAATTTACTTGCAGAGGTAATTTTACAAAGAAACGACGAAGGCACGAGTATCGGAACAATCGCTGTCCGATAAAAACAAATGCCGGCAATCGGATTCAGCGCTTAAAGCAATTGTCAGTTGTCACTTATGATACGGCCTTGCCGGATAGCTAAAAGTACTTTACTTTTTCATAAAATTTGAAAATTATATTAATAAATTTAAATATTATGTTAATAATATAAAAAAGATTGAAATATGCATCGAAATTTTCCCAAATGTTCCAACTGAATCTTTGTTTTGTTGTAACGTATAATATTGGCAGCTTCTTTGTGCTCATAAAGATTCTTGGAGACGGTCGCTCGCCGCCGTTAAAATTGAATAATCAAGTTTTAAATAAATTTTGAAATTTGTTTCAAGAGGTTATTTTTAATGTTTAAATGTACGATGAAAACAAATCGCATAGTAAAATTTAGTCGTAAATCAATACAAGTAATTCATAGATCACTTTGATGGAACTGGTTCACTTCGGAATTTTTGAGAGATCAGTGAATCTTTTTTTATGGGAGTGAACCGATCATCAACTCCGTCACAATTTAATGGTTGGCTAGAAGCACCGAATTGTATCGCAGACGCAATGTCGACATGAAATATGAAATTTGTTATGTTATCCATAACAATACCAGTATGGCTAGAATTTATTTTTATATCTGCCAGACTCACATCAAATCTTTGTAAATGCTGAATTTTGTGACGTGCTGCGCAGAGAGAGCAAAATCAAGCGAGAGTAAAATATCTGCGCATATACATATTTATATATATGTACATATATATGTATATGGGATTGCCTCTGGCTGGTTAGCTTACAATCGCGAATGGAAACATATTGTGTGGAAATAGGTTTGCTAGATTGTCAAAAATCTGTAAAGTGCGATGAGCGTGGCAGGTGCAATCAATAACAATGCACTCTCACGCAAATGAAGGTGTCAGCCCCGGCAGCACCGAAGGCAAAATACGCTGCATTTTCTTAAGCGAATTCCATGCAACGGCTGGCTGCAAAATTAGCTGTCAGGTACGCCACCAACAATAACAATAACAAATAATAGAAAAAATAAAATAAATAATTGGAACAACATGTTCTTGTTAAAAGGTGCCAGAGAATTACATTTCCAAAGAGGTATTCGATGCCATCAACGTTTACATTATACCCAAACAGCATCTGCAGCGCTGCATCCTGACAGTGAATGCGATGGAGGTGAAAATCGTTGGCTACCCAGTGGGCATACAGGACCAGCAGAAATATGCACGTAATGCATTCCTCTTCAATCTATGCTTCGTTTGCGATTCGCGTGCTCGGTCCGTGCAATATGAGCCCGTTGTTAAAAAACTATCTGAGTACTTGATTATGATGGAGGAGGAATCGTGCTTTTTATCACGCGAAGACGACAAACTGCGCCTGCAAAAAATCTTTGAGACGGTCCTCCGGGATCTGAATGAGCGCAAAGTGGCGACCATCGTTGAGGGAGATAATACAATATATTTAAAGATTGTGATGCATAAGCCAGATCCGCCGCCAGTCAAGGATCACATGGTGCCCCTACTGCTAGCCAATCTCCGAGATACTCCACTCGAAAACTGGGACCTAACCACACAGCAGGTAGTGTGATATATCTAAAAATCTAAAAAGATTCAGATTTATTCCACAAGTCTGCTTGTAGATATTGCCGTATATCAATGGCATCAATCACGTGGCTCGCATAGCTGCTGAGGCGGATGTGGAAACGGATTTGGTCAAATCGTGCATACAGAATTTGGTCTATTATGGAGTCGTGCAATTGTTGCCCATATTGAAGTATAGCAATGTCTATATGACGCAGAATCTGAAGAAACTCATACAGAGCACAGCATTGAGTAATGCCTGTCGCAAATACGTGGCACTCCAACCCGATAAACTTCTGCCCAGCGTTCAGAAAATCTTCCAGTTCTATGCGTCCATGACGCACGGCGTTACGCTTCGTGCCATTTGCCAGCGCCTCTGTCCGCAGGATAACAATATTGATGAACGCAAGATGGTTATCTTTGGATTGCAGCATAAGTTTATACGCTGCATACAGAAGTATCCGGTTTTTACCGGATCGGTGCCATCGGGCCGCCAAAAGATGTACACGGGTCTGATAAGTTTCGATGAGATTTGCTGCAAGACTGGCCTCTCGCCGTTCACCATCGAGAAGGATATTGAAAAGGATACGAATGTGACTGTGATTTGGAAGTAGTTCAATGCCTCTCGTCTTTACATATATGTATGTTTCAATTGTAAATTGTCTGAACCGTTTTTATGTGTAGTTTATATTATGATAATTATGTTTCCATTCTATACACAATGTTTGTTAAATCTTGAGGAGAAACAGAATAAGAGCTACAGCTAGCTGCATAGTGCTGAATATTAAATAAATAAGCCGAATTGTTAATAATATTAATTATTAGGGATACTATTTGTACAAAACAAAAACAAAATTGCATAGATCACGCACAAAAGCATATCCCTTCTCTTTCACACCCCGAAAATGTTATCTAGAATTACTAATTTTTAAAAATCTATTATACATGTACAATTACAAATTATTAAACATTCATACAAATAAATGACAATATACATATTATATTATTAACCTTTAAGAAACTTGCTAATATTTGTAGACTTTTTTGCTTGGCCCAATGTGATCAACATACTCTCCATTAATGCTGCGTATAAACAGTTCTCCAATCAGCTGTTCGGCTTGGCATTGTGACGTCACAGCGTGAATAAGTGCGACACTAAACACACACGCAGTTCTGCTTATGTGTGCATATGCGTGCGCGAGTGCGAGTGGGAGCGCAGTAGAGCGGATAGAACTAGAGAAACCGGCAATAATCAGAGAAATGCTAAAATAGCCACAATCTCTGGCACTGGCCACGTTTTGAAATGTTTTGGCGTTATTAAAACATTTTTCTTGCTGGCATTGGGACAAACCTAATAATTATACAGAAAAATATATGTGTATGCATGTGTGTGTGCGTGTCTGTGTGCATGAGTGAGACACTTTATTCGCCGCTTTGGCAAAATTCTGGCATTGTTATTCGCATTTGCAGCAGCAACGGCGACGACTCATCATAAACAATGTCCGAAGATGCGAAGAGTAAGTAGTTTATAGATGTGATTTATATGATGTATATATATAACTGTTTATATAAAACTGTTTATTATTCCAGGTCCACGCACCCGAAACATTATCGAAAATCAGCTCTTTCGCCGGCAGCGCAGTTTGAAGCTCGAGGCGCTGCAGAGACAGCGCTCGCAACATGGCACCATCGACGTCATCGACGACGACGAAGAAGCGGAGACATTTGGCAAGGTTAGTCTGCGTGCAATAATAAATTATTATATGTATGTGCATACATACATATGTATGTACATATATGCTATGAGTACAGGTATTTCGTATCTATTGCAGACGTACATAGTTATCATATTCACGGAGAAGGCCAAACTGCGCCACTGCCAGGATGTGGAGAAGATCATTCAGGAGTTTGATATACAAACCACACTGGAAATTGTCAGGTAAACCTCTATTAGGATTAGCATTTACCATTATCATATTTTTCATTGTTGACCATATTTTAGCAAAACCGAAAAGTATTTGTATCTGTCGGCCAGCTTGGATACGCTGCTCCGTCTGGCCGATGCCGCCGAGCTGGAGAAGATGACAACAACGGGCAGCATGCAAAAGTTCAACTATGGTTGTGTCTCCGATTTTCTGCTGCCGGGCATGACGCAGGAGCAAATATTGCAATACTGCGAGACACCTGTGCTGATTAAGGATGTGGTGGAGCCGGCTATACGATCCTACATACAGAAAGGCTACATCGAGGACATGTTTCCATTGCATGATATTGTATGTACCGATCAATTGGAATGGGAGTATTCCCTCTACATCTATTCATCGAAAGTATCACAACTATCATTCACTTTCCACTTTGTCTTCCAGCTCTATTTGGATCGCTTCCATCTCAACCTGAAACGCACAACGTTGCCCATCGAGGAGATACGCAACTACTTTGGCTCCAGCATTGGCCTGTACTTTGCCTTCATTGAGTTCTATACGAAGGCCCTGATCTTTCCGTCTGTGTTTGGCATACTGCAATCCCTCATGAATCTCAATCTTTCGCTCGTGTGCAGCTTCTATGTGGTTTGGACAACGGTGAGTGATCAAATCTGGATTTCCCGTTGAATCTCATTTTCATCTCCTCGTTTTAGATATTTCTGGAACTGTGGAAGCGTCGATGTGCTGGTCTATCCTATCGCTGGGGCACCATTGAGATGAGCAGCTTGGATAAGCCGCGCGCTGGTTACCACGGCCAACTGAAGCCGGATCCGATAACGGGCAAGATGACTCTGCACTATCCGATGCGCTATACGTACCTGCAAATGTATTGCATTTCGTATCCGGTGGTGCTGGGCTGTGTGGTGGCTGCCGCCTGGTTTGCTCTGTATCAGTTTCAAATAGAGGCCGAGGTGCTAGCCGATTTCGGGGCGGACTCCTGGCTGCTCTATATACCCGTCATTGTGCAGTCCATGCTGATAGCGATCTTCTCGTGGGCATACGAAAAACTTGCCACATTCCTGACTAATTTGGAAAATCATCGCACCAGGTCGCAGTACGAGCGGCATCGGGTCAATAAGCTGATGCTCTTCGAGATTGTCAACAACTTCTTCTCCCAGTTTTATATTGCGTTCGTGTTGCAGGATCTCAAGCAGCTCAAGTACCAGCTGATGATGCAGTTGCTCATCTTCCAATTGGTGTGCATAGCACAGGAGATTGGCATACCACTGATGGCGGTGCTGCGACAGAAGTATGCCAAGTATCGCCACAAAGAGATCGAGCCAGAGAAGCTGCGCGGCATCAGCAACAAGCCGCGTTACGAGCAAGCATTCTACGAATCCGGCCTCGATGAGTACCATTCCACCTACGAGGACTATCTGCAGGTCTGCATACAGTTCGGCTACGTGGTGCTCTTTGCGGCCGTGGCGCCCTTTGCCGCCATCGGTGCGCTGATCAACAACGTGTTCGCCGTCCACATCGACATGTTCAAGCTGTGCAACATCTTCAAGCGTCCGTTCGCGCGTCGTGCCAAGAACATTGGCGCCTGGCAGCTGGCCTTCGAGCTGCTCTCTGTGATGTCGCTGCTGAGCAACTGCGGCCTGCTCTTTCTCCAGCCGAATGTCAAGTAAATTTATAGCTGACTCTCTCTCTCTCGGTCTCTCTCACTCTCTCACTTTATATATTTATATGTTTGCTCTCTTTGTCAGACAATTCTTCGCCCATTGGCTGCCCTCCATACCGGATCTGTCCTTTGTCATCTTCGAGCATCTGCTGCTGGGCCTCAAGTTTCTCATACACAAGGTGATTCACGAGCGTCCGCGCTGGGTGCGCATTGGATTGCTGAAGGCTGACTATGAGACCAGCCAGGCGCTGAAGCAGCTTAAGTACGAACTGAAGCTAATATTAATATAAATATTGTTAATATTGACTTTGTTTATCCATTTAGGAAATTCAAAGCGGCCAATAAAATGGCTTAGACGGTGCTAACGGCCATCATTCTGGCCAATATATGTATAAACGCGAACCAGTCCATTTACATACAAATTTACATATACTTAAATGCTTTTATTGTAAATCTCTCAACTAATGGTGCCTTAAATACGAGTTTGCGCTCATATTTATCTATATTTAAATACATTTAACGTACCTAATTGCATAAATGCATATATAAACTGTAATTGCATGATAAATGCGAATTTCTTGGACATCTTTATAGGAGAGATCAGTCAGCGAAAAGTCTTAGTATATATAAAAACATCTATATATGTATATAAGTATATGTCTTAGCTCTAGATTAAGTCGTTGCATAGTTGAGCTCGTCTGGGCTGAATAAACTGTTCAGTGATAAAAAGAGAAAGAGAAGGAGAGAAAACAAATTAGTTAATGATGGTTGAAGTTAGGTATAAATTAATATTTTTAAATTAGGCTTTATGTATTGCAATTGGATGTTCAAAATCGAGTTGAAATCAAACAACTTTTTAAAAATTTGCAACACTTTCCACGCTGATAAAGAGAGAGAGAGAGAGAGAGAGAGAGAGAGAGAGAGATAGTAAAAGTCAGATGTAAAATATATGTACATATTATACATAGTTTATATATCAGTTAGTGCAGCATCTTTAACTATCTTTTAAGTTCATGTCGGATTTATAAAAGCATAATCAAGCATACCTTAAAGCCCATCACTCTTAGCTAGCTCTGCGAAAGTACTTGAAGGAGAGATAGGCGTCGATAGCATGTAGGAGTCCCGCAGCATAGCCCATGTACTGCATAGAAGAATACAATAGATAATATATATATATATATATATATGTATATTGAAATTGAGCTATGGCCAATACTTACATAGGCGGCAGTCATGGCCGGATATGCCCAGAAGCCGGGACGTACTAGAAATTGCGGATGCAGCCAGACAACGCAGGCGAAGCCCATGTAGCTGGCTGAGCTGAAGTACATGCAGCTGGCCAGGCCATGGAACAGTGTTTCCTGCGAATGCCAAAGTCTATAGACTACACATAGTTAGATATACAAGAATGTGGCTACTCACAAAGAGGGACTGGCGTATGAGGCCATAGGACTTGTCCGAGAAACAATAGCAGAGCAGCAGTATGCCCGTGGTGGTGAAACAGTGGCCCGTTGTGGCCAAGAAGCTGGTCAGCGCCTGCCCAATGGAATCGGCATATGGCACGCCGTAGCGTATCAGCAGTCCCTCGCACAGCGTGGCCAGGCCGAGCTGCATCAGCTTGAGCAGGCCGCCCGGCGAGAGCACAAAGCCAAAGTTGATGCAGGTACAAATGCGACAGCAGCAGACCCGGATGCCCAGCGGCTGATTCATGCGCCGTACGCCAAGGGAAGCCATCGATGCTGCACGCCGATTCGTAAGATACTAACCTACGCATTGTGCCTGCTGCAGCACAGATGCACAAAGCCGCAGAGGCACAGACGCTGCGGATGCAACGCGTCTATAAATAGCGCTGCCTGCCCCCCAGCGATGGCTGCGGCAACAGCTGCACAGTGGTTCGGCTCTGTCTTCACATGATCGAAAATTCTCTATTTATTTATGTTTACTCAATGTTCTATTTATAAATCGTATTTTACTACCATTTTTGTCTTTCCTTCCTTTTTTAACTTCTCTCTCAATTCCAATCCTTTTCTCAGTCCCTGAGTGTTTCTTTTTTCTCTCTCTATGGCTCTCTCGCTTTTTGTCTGTCTCTTTCCCCTCTCTCCGTCTTTGTTTTAATTAGTCCCTTTCCCTCTCTGTCTGTCTGTTTGTCAATCCCTCTTTTTTCCTCTCCCTTCTCTTCCAGTTTCTATATCTTTTTAGTCTCTTAGTTTTTTATCGCCTCTCTTTCTCAGTCCGTTAGATTCGCTAGCTCTTTTGTTCTTTCCCAAACCCTCTGTGTCTTGGTTTTTCTCTTCCTCGCTCTCACTATGTGTTTTTTCACTTTCTCTTTCTCTTTATTTTTTTCTATCTCTCTCTCTCTCTCTCTCTGTATGTTCCTCTTCCTGTGTCCTGTCCTGTGCATCCCTATCTCTTCTTTCTCTATATTTCTTTTAGTTTCTCTATATTTCTCAGTTTCCATATTTCTCTCACACCTCTCTATCTCTCTCCCTCTCCCTCTCTCTCTCTCTCTCGCCCTCGGCTTGCCTGCCACAGTAAGCCAAGCGCTAGCAATCAACAGCCTAATCTGACAGATGAAAACGATTTCAGATTACATCATACAAGGCATACGATAAATAGATCGAACTAAATTAACATTTCGACCTTTTACGAAAATCTAAATTTCTGTTTTGCCAACGCCCAACATTCAAAGTCATGTGCATGCCATACCTGGGTAAACTGTTCGGCGGCGATAGACGCCGGCGGAACCATGGAAGTGAGAGCCTGGCACCAACACCACAGCAATCGAGCGCAACCATCCAGACGAGTGCGGTCACCAATATCGGCACCGGGAATAAGGAATCTGTGTCGCGAGTGAAGCCCGTGGCCAATACAGCGGCCCAGCGATCGCGATCCGCGGTCGCCCTGAAGCGTGAGGCATCCAAGGCCGCGGCAGCCAATGCAAGCGTCAGTCAAGCAGCCCCAGATTCGGCTGCTGCACCTGCTGCGGCTGGAAGCGCACCAAAGCCAACCTCTTGGTGGGAATACTTCGGAATGAATAGGAACAAAAAGGGTAGCATCGATTCGCTGTAGTTGGGACCAGTTGGCGTGCAGTTTACTTCGTTATGTTCAACGCTCAGGCTTCGGATTCCGGATTCGAGTTTGAACTTCCATACTGACACTATTTGGACAACGGCTGAGATAATGAGAAAAGGACACAGCCCGAAAACCCATCAAATGCGCCCAACAACTTGACTTTACTTCATGCATGTTGGGGATAACTAGGAAAGCTCTGGTATTTACCTTCTGAACTGCTTTGGTTTCAAATTGATTACAGCTGCATAATGAATTCATTTAATTAAGCAGCAAAGCTCATCATATAATAATAAAAAATAGCATACTTTTTGGAGTTTGTAAAAGAGTTGTTTTGCGGGAGAGGGCGGCAAAGAAAGTGTTGATAATTTATCAGATAATTTACCAGCAGTAGCACAGCCAGTGCGTGTAATAACTTTTCGGTGGCAGTGTATTTGAATATGCATACGTTATATTATTCAAATACAACGTATTTGGCAAAAGTTGTTTGGAAAATTACAATCGAGGCCAAGTAGCAGCTTATCAACTTCTGCAGTCGCAAACAAATCAATTTAAAATGTTTCTCGCTCTGTGTGTTAGCGCGCATGCATAGAATCGGTCGAATTTCAATAACGGCACTTACGGCACTTTGTGTTCCTTTCCTGTTTAGCGAGCTTTCAAGTCGTGCTTGGCGTGCGATAGAAAGGGAGAGACGGAGCCAAAAGCGAAGATTTATCGAGACACGCAAACAATGCAAAAACAAATACAGCTACACACAGACACACATACATATAGAGGCATGCATACACACATACATATATGTATGTATGTCGATGTTGTCGTCGCCGCTGGCGTCGTAGCACAGCGATTAGTGTAATTTATCAGGCGCAACGGCAATTTGTATTTAGTGGGAGTGGGCAAATGTTTAGCAGCTTGGCTGGCGCTGGACGTGCGGAGGGGTGAGGGGTGTGAGCTGTGGGCAGAGGTAAGCTGTTTGACGGTAAAATTAACTTGGCTGTTATCAAAATCAATTATTATTGTCGCCGATGCAACTGCTGCTGCCTGCTGCTACTGCGCTGGCGTCACAATAGCTTCCCGTTGACGTCAACGTCAGCTAACTGTAGCCTAACGAAGCATCTGTGATGTGTCAGAATGTTGTAACAGTTGTTGCATACTCACGCACACACACACGCACACACACACACGTGCGCATACACACAGATTAGCATGTGCACGCTTTCTTAGTTACACAGTTTGGTGGACTTGCACAGTTATCTAGTGATGGCATTTGACGAATTGCCAATTCTGTCACGATTCTTGCACGTGCAGTTGTAACGCATGCGCCACTGCTTTAGCTGGAATCAATGCGGAAGTGAAGCACATCTATCGATTAATTTGAATTTCAATTAATGAACGCCCGTCATGGGCAGCTATCGCTATGAACGATAACACTTAACGGCCAATGAAGATTTCAATGAACGAAATAATACAAAAATAAATCAAATGAATAGAATAATTTAAATATATTAAAAATAAATATTTAAACAAATGTAATGCATAATGATCATCTCAAATAAATTACAAATAAGCAACCTGATTTATTACAAATAATATAAACAAATAAATAGCTTAAAACATTCATTATACTATTTTATTTGGCTTCTTCCGAGTGACGTCTCTTATAAGTTTTGTGTACTATATGCTTAGAAAATGTACATATATGCGATATAGTCTTTCGAGAAAGCAAATCTAAATTAAAACAACAAACAAATACAAAAACAAAAAACAAAAAAAGAGAAGCAAAAATAAAAACAAATATTTAGTACGAACTTTTCTGTGCGCGCATTGAGGCCGATGCCGTTGAGGCGGAGAGTGTTTAAATGCCGACAGAAATCAATGTGTTTTTATATACTGTATTCAGAAGAAAAATATACATGTTTTAATAAGATTTTGTGAACTCCTGCTTTATTATTTAAATAAATAAGATACAGATAAATAAGAAACAGAGAAATACTTTGCGCATGCAAACAACAATTGAAGAGGTTTTGTTCAATTAAAATTACAAGTGCGACTCGCTTAAACAATGTGACGAATTCCTGTCCCCTGCATAATAAATACATCTATTAAGTTATAAAAAACGGCATTTGACATAACCAAAAGACAATAATCAACTGTATTTATATACATATATTCCCATAAACAACGCAATTCAAAGGTTTGTATTTGGCATGCTTGATATATACAGGTACATATGTATGTACATATAGAGACATACAATATATATATATATATATTTGTATATGTATACGTTCTCTGAAGTGGCAGAGGCAATTTTCCAAAAAAAAATTTCCCAAGCAGAGCAAAACTGATTTGCCCATAGAGCGTATTACGCGTTAAGATTACAATTGGACTAACTCGACTTTCTCTACTATTTCCCATGCTGAGTGTAAAGAATTTACATACCCGCTCATATATAACGAAACAAGAATATCGGCGAAAGAAACGGCAGATCATTAGAGATTAGAGAGGGAGATAGAGGGAAGAAAATATAAAGATGACAGAGAAATTAATAGAGAAAAAGTAAAAAAACGAGATGGGTGAAGAAAGAAAAAGAGACTATACGATTCAAGCATGGATTTTAACATTGATTCGAGTCCGTCCGAAATTCTTGTAAAGTCTGAGTGTCAATAACTGAGTTAGCTCGATTGCACGAATAATAAACCATCTGGGTTTCTGTATAATCAGAGGTATTTCATTTCACTTTGGACAACATTTTCATTAGAATTAATAGGAAGTGTTACAGTAGCAGCAATAATTGATTATCTTAACTATAAAAAAGTTTGGCCTTAAAGATTTCAAGCGTCGTTTTTTGCTTTTAAGCGAGTATTAGGCAGTCGACTACAATGTTCTCAGTTTTCGTTGATTAACAACGTCATAGATCTATTTATACCTGTTCGTATATATAGGAATGTTGTTTGTTTTCGATATCTATATATACATATATATATAGAACCGTCGCTGATCGAGCTGAATTATAGAAAACAGCAAATTATATTACATTAAGTAACAGTTAGATTTTCGAACAGCCATAAAAATAATAACACAGTTTCAATAGCTTTTCTTTCACACAGAATGAAAAATAATTATTATTACAGTTTCGAATTTTTGCTTTTGTTTTATCAGGAACTGAGATGAACGCAGTAGCTAAATGGCAGATGTTAATTGACATCTGGATAAGCTAACTATTACTTAACATCCTGAATAGAATCGCTGTCAATCGTGTGAGCGAGTCGTGTCTACATATATACATACATATATACTGTAGATATATTTATATAATACATATTATAAGTACATAGTATGCTTATCTAATATTCTAAATAAATAAACAGCTATCAGAGAGTGCAATGAATGTAATATTTAATTGACATCTGCTTTTGCTTTTGTTTTTGCCTTTGGACTTTTGTTGCTTTTGTGTTTGGCTCTGCTTTTGGCTGCTTTGCTTTTGCTTTGAAATAGAGAAAATATTGTTCAAGCGAATGGAACCGTAAACATTTGATGTTTATCTATAAGTGTGCCCGGCACCACGGGACCAAGGGACAGACGCCACATGTACCTAGACCCATATATACTTCAACAACAACAACAACAGCTCATTATATCTATGATATATTATTGCTAATGCGACTTGAAGTAAAATATAAACAAAACTGTTTTCCAATTGTCTTGCTACTAAACTCAACTTATTTTGACTTTGACTAGGAAACAAATAAATAACTAAACTGTTCTAGGTGTGAGAACATAATATCTATGCGTAAGCTACTGAAGATAGGTATTATTTTATACGTCGATTAATTTTATAGGGTTTGAAAAGATTATTGATAATTTGGCAATTTTTTCTAGCATTTTTCCGACTTATCGAACTTCACATCTTTAAAATCGATATATTCGTGCATATAGACGAACGGATGGATGGACGGACGATCGGACTGACGAACTGCCGAATGAATGGATAGGCAAACAGACAGAGGGAAGAAAGATTGGACGGACGAATGGACGGACGGACTGATAGACGGACGGAGGAGCGGATGGACAGGCGGACAGACGCACAGACGGAAGGATAGATAGATGGATGGAAGGACGAACGAATGGACAGACGGACGGACAGAGAGGCGGACGAGTAGATAGTCAGATGACAGAAGGCACGGACGAATGGACGGACGGAAGGAAAGAGGGATGGACGGAGGTATGTATGTACGGATGGATGAATAAACAGATGGCAGTTGAACCACCATAAGAATACATACATAAGTATATGTACGGTATAGGCAATGCCTACTTCTGCCTGTTACTAGCTTGTGACTAAATAAAAACGTTTTTAAATGTCAAATTTTGTCGCACAGCTTATTCATACATATATCGTCAGTATATTCTGTTTATGTTAGAATCAAACTCGAATGAAAATTGTAAAAAGAATTGCTAAAAATTCTTTTTTGCCTCAATTGAAAATTTGCATTACAACAGCAGCTAGCCAAGTTGGGTAAGCTGGCCAAGTGAATCAGCCGCTTAGCAATTTAGTGGAGGGGAAATTAGCAAAGAACCCGGAACAGGGGTTTGGGCAGGTAAGAATCATTGAATATTGAATCAATGCAGGAATAACTGAGAAACAAGCAGCTAACATACAATTCATGTACTGTCTGAATACCTGCCGCTCTTATCAGTTGGCTGGAAATCGAAAACTCTTGTTACACCCGACGTCATCCCGGGCCGCATCTCGTATGAGTAATGTTGAGTCGCAAACGCTGATCGCTTGGCTGGAACATAAATGAATGTGTGGAGCAGACTCTCCGCTTGTCGCTTGTTGCTTCTCGCTTCTCGCTTGACATTGAATTGTCGCATCGCTTTCATATGCTCGCGCACATGTCGCAACGTCAGCTCCAGTTTCATTGCGTTTAATTCGATTTAAGCTCATTAAACAAAATCGTTTGGAGCGTCAAGTTTAAGTTCGCACTTGGAGCAGTTCAGAGCAGCTCGACGAGTGCCTTCTGTTCCGAATATAATTCCAATTTCGATTCCCATTTCCATTCCATTCAACCGTTTGTTTGCTTGCAACGTCTACGTTCAAGTTGAAGCCGATGCCGATGCCGATGCCGACGTCGTCGTCGACGTCGCCGTCGCTCGCTTTTGGCGCAATCGAAAGTTACGTTTGGGCTTTACGTAGCCAGCATTAGTCGTACGCCGAGTGTCGTCGACGTCAGTTCACAGTTTTCATTTTCAAAGATCCCAAAAAAATACAACGAACCGTAAAAGCAAAAAAAACAAGAAATCATAAAAACATATCCTTAAGAAAATGTAAGCAAACATTTAGTGAACAAATTAAAAGGACTTCAGTGTGCTCTACTTGAAATAAGAATTTTGAAAAGTATTAAAAATTCGAATAAAAAGATTTCAGTGTTACATCGAAGCATTTTATGGGCACACCTCGGTACTTCTTTCAAGTGCGTCGGTCTGAAGCATCTCGCAATTATGTAGAAAGTAGTTGAATAGCCGAGGCCGAGAATATATACATATGTACATATGTATATATATATATATTTTTGCAAGTCAGATAGACAGATGTATGTACGGATCATGTAGAGGAAGTATGAAGCAAAAATAAATTCTGATTAGGAAATCATCAAATTGAGAAGAAATTCTCTTTTTGTACTATTTTGTATTTTGTTAGTCGTGCATCTTGAATCAAGAAACCTTGTCAAACTCTGAAGGAAATTAGCAGCTTTTATAATGCCAAAGATTGAGTGTATACATACATATATATTTATTGGCCTGCTCCATTCACAATATATGTATACAAATTTCATATGGTTTGTTTTGGTTGTCATCTTTTTATTGGATTAGCTATCATTTGATCAACCAAGAGTGCGAGCTGCAATTGCCAATTTACTAATTTTAGCATATTTATGACAGTTGCCTTAGTATATGTACACACACATTTATACATATGTATCTATATACATATATATATATATATATCGGACATGTGACTGTGCTTCCACTTCCACTTCCACTCCCAATCCCGTTCTGTTATTTATAACTATAATTTTTGTGCAATTAACTTGCAAATCGCTGCAAACAAACAGCTGATTAAATAAATTCAACTATAAAGAACACAAATATGTATATAAAGCCTCACAAATCACAAAAGAATGAAATAAAATGTCAATTTGTATTGCTATTAAACTCGAACTCGCATTTCTCCAGTAATTTCGCCCGTTGTCATGCAATCCCACCTCTTCCCAGTCCCAGTCCATTTCCCAGCGTTCCTCCCAATTGGCTGCAGCGCAACAGGCAAGCGAAATGCCATTTCCAATTGGAATTGAGTGTTTAGCTGGGATTTACATGTGTACGTCGATATGTTAATCCGTTAAATAACAATAAATTGTATGTATGTGTGTGTGTATCTATGTCCCATTTAAGAATACATAACGATTTCGATAGTTTTTTTTTTATTGAAATGCAAATCAAGCACTTGCCATAAAAAAAAGCAGAAACTGAAACAGAAATTGAAATAACGCACCCAGATGAACAAAGCTAAAGCTGTAAACAGTTAACATTCTGTGCATGTTCTACTGAAAAGTTCCTCTTTCCGTATCAATATTGGTTGCAAATTTTAGAAATTCCGCAAGCATCCACTAGATGTGCGTATATAAGCGAATCATTAAATGAGAAAGAAGAAGAAAAGCGTATAAAACTAAATATGTTTTTACAAAGAATGAATAAAAATGAATGGGGAATACATACATACATACATACATATTTATGTAGGCATGCTTACATCGTTAAAATGACAGCTTTTGAAGTCACTCGCAACATATACGTATTTACATGCTTACATACACCATTGTATACATATATATGTGTGTGTGTATTTATTTTTGATGAATTTCGCATTTCACGCAGAATATTTATTATTCACTATCTATTTCGAATGGTCATCAAATGGCGGCACGTGGCTGCAGACCAAACTGGTTGCTGCCCATTTAATTGCCAAATCATATCACTCACGTGTCAAATAAGTCCGAGTTATTTGAAATAAATTAAAGACCAATACATAATCACACGCGTGCATGCATACACACATATGCACGTATGTGTGTACATGCAAAGATATAGTTAGATTGTGTGGGACATTAACATAAGTTGGCCATTTCTATGCAAATTACAAATTGATTGCAGCTTGACTCGCTTTGATTGGGTAATTCGTACTTAAACATGCTCACGAGATCATTTTAATTAGCCATAAATCAATTGCAGCTTTATTATTGCCATGCAAAAAGCACACTACGCACTCGAAAAGCTCTCCTGAAAGGTAACGGAAATATTGGCATAGGCATTGAGAAAGCAAAAGCAAAAACAGAAGCAAAAAATAAAATATATATATATGTATATAGTAAAACGACATGTTTCCATTAAAACGCATTGCAAATGCAGCGTTTCCATTACTAGCTGTTAGATCAGACTAATTGCCTTGCTTAACACTGCTCCGGCATTTGGGTAGTGCTGGGAAAAGATCGATCTTTACGTAGATCGATATTTCGATATTATGTATGGGTCTCAGATCGATGTATCGATATTTTCATAAACATATTTTAGCTCCCAAAATTAAAAAAAAAGTTTTCATATAAAAAACAAAAGATGAATTTCTTATTAAAATTAAAAAACGTTTCATATAAACTAAACTAAACTATGTAACAAAGATTATATTATTTAATAAGATCATTTACTTCGTCCAATCATTTTTGTTTATGAAGAGCAGCATATCTACTTGCTGCGGCTTGAGACAAGCCTCTCCATTTTCCTTATCCGCGTCGCAATCTACAAACAAATGCGTGTTTGTTACATTATTTTAAAACGCAAAAGCTGCAGACCACGTGTGTGGCTGACATAAGCAGTAAAATAATATTTACCTTCGCCATTGTCCTTGCTGTTTAAAAACTTATCCATTTCTCTACAACACTACCAACACCAAAATCCTAAATGAAAAGTGGGTTACGTTAGTATTTGAATTATATTGTTAAAATAATTTGCAAATTACCTGACAGTCTTATCCCACGCTTTTAATTCAAGTGATGGGGAATTAATGGTATAGTGATGGCGATATATCAAGTATCGAAGTTTTCTACATCGATATTTTCGATGGATATGAAACATCGATATATCGTTTGCTAGATCGATCTTTTTCCCAGCACTGCATTTGGGATCTGTATGCTGTTGACTAGTGCTGCCAGGCGCGAAACTTTCTCAAATTCTTTTTATTTTCGTTTCGTTTTTTTTAATTGTTTGAGAACAAGCACTCAACAATTAAATCTAATTAATTAATGTCATCTAAATCACGAACAGCGACATCAGCAGCAGCAACAACAACAACAATGGCAACAACGGCAACGGTAGCTCGAATATAATTGAAAAACGAAACCTAAACCGAAAATCTTGTCACTGCTGTTGTTGTTGTTGTTGCTGCTGTTGTTGTCGCATGTTGATAAGGCCAGATGAACGAATACGTTGGGTAGATCGATTAATTAGCACAAGCTACAGCTGGGCGTGGCGTGGCTTGGCTGGGAGTGGGCGGACGCGAGTAGTCTCCGAGAGATTGGCCAACAATCGGATGGAGTCGAGCGTGACCGTGGCTAGCGGTTGCTGCAACTGGGTTAATATACAATGCACAAGAGATAGCCGCATAAATAACAGTTGTGTTGCTGTTATGTGTTGGTTAATGCAGCTAATAATCTCAGGGCCTTTTATTTATATGTATATTTGGTTTTTTGCTCTCTTCCAGCAGTTCGCCTCAGCTAACAATTTGGAATGGAGCCAAATAGCTATGTGCAGGCCTCGGCGTTGCCCAACAGCAAACGTTTCGTTGTCGAAGATTCAAGTGAGTGTCCCGGCGCGACCAAGCGCCTAGCTTCCGGCTTAGAAAGTAATCTGTCCCAATGGCGGAAATGCGTCGGTGTGGGCGTCGGCCATTGCCAAACGGGGGCATAGGCAAACGACAATAAAACGACTCTCTATCCAGTCAGCCAACTAGCCAGCCGGCGAGCCAATCACCGATTATAAACAAGTTGAAGTTCAACAGCGACTTGGCCCTGAAACACTGAGTCGAATGTGCATCATGAATCAGGCCAAAAACTGCCAGACAGCTAGGCATTTGCTACAAACTAGATCACTAACCTCTCTCTCTCTCTCTCTCTCTCTCTCTCTCTGTCTCCTGCTCTCTTTCGCTCTTGTTCTCGCTCTCTCTGTTGTAGTTACTAAGGTGACCTCGGATGGGGAACCGCACGGCATGATGACCATGGTGGCAGGTTTGTCGGGCTTATTAGCAGCCATTATTATATTGGCCGTGCTCGTTTCGATGGTGGCATGTCGCAAGCGTAAAACGTAAGTGATTATTTCCACAAATCATCAGCCATATGAAGATTCAGTTAGCTGAAATGTCTTTTAGCTGTTGCCACAAAAGGAAGGCCTTGCAGCAGCAAGATCCGAGCAAATCATTGGCCGTGGCCATGACCAGCGTGGAGCGGTCGCAGCCACAGTTGGCCGGCAATCTGAATGCCGCCTTTGCGGAGAGCACACTGACCCTTAGCGTCGATGTTAAGGACAAGGACAAGGACAAGGACAAGGATAATCAATGGCCCACAGCAATTGTGGTTCAGCGCTATTAGACGCAGTGATAGCGCTGGGAAAGCACGTGATGATTGTGAACACAAGAGACTGAGATGCCGTGGTGGCGCCAACGAAGCCGCCACAGCCAAACATAACATTAAGCGAATTATATTATAGAATACACATTTTTTTTTTTTCATGATTATTTGAATTCATTGCGAATTTGGCGCACTTTTTTGTGCGTGTGTTGAGCAATGCCAAGAAATGCTATCGATAACCAAATTATCGACAGCTAGCCGAGGCAACAACCGATACTGTAGCCATTTAGTCCGTTACCATTAAAATATAAAAAAGCAAACCGCAACAATGTTAGCAAAAATTTGTGTTTATGTATGAAAAAAAAAAAGTACAAAAATAGAAAAAATATTCATTTAAATTCGTTCAAAGCGCCGTGCTGCGACAGCCGACGACCATCGCCAGCAGCGCCATACGAATGTACATGCCGTACTCCGCCTGCCGGAAGTAAGCGGCACGCGGATCCGAGTCGAAGTCACGGCTGATCTCATCGACGCGAGGCAACGGATGCAGCACGATTGTCCGTTTGTTGGCCCGCGTCATTAGCTTGGGCGTTACAATGAAGTGGCCACAGCACTGCAAAAAATAAATAAATAAATCACATCAATTCCCAGATAACTTTGTCAACTTCATTTATTTGTACTTACTCGCTGGTATTCCTCCTCGCTCTGGAAGCGCTCACGCTGAATGCGTGTCATATAGAGCACATCGGTGGTGGGCAGCGCCTGCTCAATGGTGTCGAAGGTCACTTGGTTGACGCCTTGCTGATGCAGATAACGCATAATGCTCTCGGGCATACCCAAGCCGTACGGAGCGACATACTGGAGCGTGACATTGTAGAGGGTGAGAAGGCGGGCCAATGAGTGGACGGTGCGTCCGTTCTTCAGATCGCCGACCATGGTGATGGTCAGGCCGTTGACTGTGCCAATCTCCTCACGGATGGTGAATACGTCCAGCAGCGCTTGCGTGGGATGCTCTCCGACTCCATCGCCGGCATTGATCAGCGGCTTTCTCGAAAACGATGCAGCACGCTGTGGAAGGCAACGAAGGATTACGAATTAGCTAAGCACAACATTTAATATATCTTCAATATTCGCTTACCGAGACGGCGCCCGGCTCGGGATGACGCAGGACCATGACATCTGCATAGCTGGCCATCACCTTGATGCTGTCCTCCAGTGTTTCGCCCTTCTTCACCGAAGAGGTGACCTGATCCATGGTGATGACATGACCGCCCAGGCGCTGCATGGCCGCACTGAAGCTGCACTGGGTGCGCGTGCTCACCTCATAGAAGATGCTGGCCATGATTTTGCCGCGCAACAAATCGTCGACGGGCCGATCCTTGGTCACGCGCGACTTGAGCAGCTGCGCCAAATTGAACAGATCGTTGAGCCGCTCCTTATCGAAGATGTCCACGGAGAGGATGTGCTTGCCGACCAAGCAGTGTGCCACGGGATTCGGCTCCGACAACGACGAGCTCTTTTGCAGATAATCCTTCAGTGCCGTGTTGGAATCGAGACGCAGGCGTGGCGATGGCGACACCGGACGCAGGAAATTGCCCGCTGCCGGCGATGTGCTCACGTTGGCCTCATCCACGAAATGCACGGCCGAGACACGCGGGGCAGCGGTGCTGGTTCCTTCGGTCAGGAGGCGGGTGAAGGTGTCGTTGGCATCCATATCGCTGGGCAGCTCGCTGCCCTCCATTTCCGACTTTTGCGGCAGCGGCATCTTGGCGCGCACATTCTGTCCAAAGCCGGGCTGGACGAGCACCTCGCCATCAATGTAGGCCACCTCGCCGCGCAGCACGACGCGATGCACGCGACCCGTGACCTTGGTGCCATTGAAGGGTGTCCACTGCGCTTTTGTCTTCAGCTCGGCGTTGTTAATGGTCCACTCCTCGTCCAGGTCGATCTCCACATAGGTCTGCGGCTGCTCGGGCAGATTGAATATGTTGCGCGGATTGCGATGGAACTTGCGCTTGATATCCTCCAGTGTGAGCCGGCCCTCGCGCACGGCCTTCAGCAGCATGGGCAATATGGTCTCCAGGCCGGGGAAGCCGGGCGGCGGTCGCTCCGATTGCTTCTCGGCCAGCGTGTGCGGCGCATGATCTGTGGCAAACACATCGATGTATTCCATGTGCTCCCACAGCGCTTCCTGATCCTCGGGCGAGCAGAGCAGCGGTCGCACCTCGGCCATGCCAACGCCCAGGCGCTCCACATCGCGTGTGCTAAGGAACAGATGATGCGGACACACCTCACAGGTGACGCGCAGACCCTTCTCCTTGGCGGCGCGTATCAGCTGGATCTCCTCCTTGCGGGCCACATGGCAAATGTGCACCGGTCGCTCCAGCAGGTGGGCCAGCAGAATGACAGCCGCCATGCTCTGCCGCTCCGCGTGGCACACGATGGGCGCCCGCTTGGGCCAGCGCGACAGATGGCGCTGCCAGGCGGCCATGTCGCTCAGCCGCAGGGTGCCGAACGTGTCGTTCAGATACATCTTCAGGCCGCACGCCTGGCTGGCCAGCTCCCAGACGTTCTCCCAGTTGGTATCGGAGGCGCCCACATATAGCGCATAGTCACAGCGGGCGCCGGCGCGTGCCAGCTCGCGGAACTGATTGAAGGTCTCGCGATCCACAATCGAGGGATTCGTATTGGGCATGGCGCAGACCATGGTGACGCCCCCAGCCAAGGCGGCGGCCGTGCCGCTGGCAAAGTCCTCCTTGTGCGTGGCGCCCGGCTCTCGCAGATGCACATGGACATCTATGAAGCCAGGCAGCTTAATGATGCGACGCGATGTCATGCAGTCGGTGTGGGTCTTCATGAGCGGATTGCGACCCGTCACGCGCATCGATTCCACCAGCAGCTTGGTGCACTTTACGTCCGTTACCAGGGGTATGGAATAGTCGACGGCTAAGCGACGTGTCCGATAGCCATGGGTCATGAATGATGAGACCCTAAATACAAATTCAAATCTAATTAATCAACTGTGTACAGTTGGGCTCATGAAAATCGCGTAGAAAGGCGATAATCACATAAGGTGAGTTGTATGAATGAAAGTATATATGCTATAAGATATGATATACACATGTATATTGATCATGTTTATATCATGAATCGATCATCAAAATTTTACTTTATATAGAGTAGTGCTCATGAAAATCGCATAGAAGGGCGTTAACAACATAAGGTGAGTTGTATGAATGAAAGTATATATGCTATAAGATATGATATACACATGTATATTGATCATGTTTATATCATGAATCGATCATCAAAATTTCACTTTATATAGAGTAGTGCTCATGAAAATCGCATAGAAGGGCGTTAACAACATAAGATGAGTTGTATGAATGAAAGTATATATACATATAGATATGCTATAAAATATGATATACACATGTATATTGATCATGTTTATATCATGAATCGATCATCAAAATTTCACTTTATATAGAGTAGTGCTCATGAAAATCGCATAGAAGGGCGTTAACAACATAAGATGAGTTGTATGAATGAAAGTATATATACATATAGATATGCTATAAAATATGATATACACATGTATATTGATCATGTTTATATCATGAATCGATCATCAAAATTTCACTTTATATAGAGTAGTGCTCATGAAAATCGCATAGAAGGGCGTTAACAACATAAGGTGAGTTGAATAAGAGAACACATATAAATATGAAGGACCTGGATTCATGTTATATGTATGTATTATCTATATATCATTTATGGATACATCTTCTACTCATATCCTTTATCCCAACCTTGCTTGGACTCACCTGCGTATACCGCCACCACGCATTGGCAAATTGATAACCAAATCGAACTGCTTGGTGGCCAAAAACTCGGCCAAGTGGCGCAGCTCGCCGTTGATGTCATCGGGTGTTGTCTTATCGAATGTCCACTGTACAGACTCCACCTGCAAAAGGAACCAAGAATATCGTAATTTAGGACTAGCTCACAGCTCATAGATCAAGGCCACGTCATGCAGCGCCATTTGCCATTTGCCATTTGCCATTAGCTGGCCAATTGTTTGCCTAGGGCATATAAAGATATTGGATCTTTATGGACCTACATAATAATGCACTTGTATTTTGACAATAATGCCAATAAAAAATACGGCAATAACAGCAAAACATTGTAAGCTACATGTGCACAGTATAACCAGGCTAGCAGCGAGGCCCAAATACGTGTTCATTGTTATCGATAACTCAGTGGAGAAACAAAGTGAAAGCATATAGAAAAGCAAGAAAGAGCACTTTGATATCATTAAAAAAAAAAAAAGAACGCGGGGAATCCGCAGTCGAAAAATTAGAAATACCCGAACAGTTAGTTAACATTTATCGATAACAATTATATAAGTCGTTAATTGCTGCAAACTTGATTTTTGATCCATTTTCCCAAAGCAATTACTATACAAGATTGTAGATCACTTAATATTTATGTAATCTAATGAATGTTTCTGGATTAGATTCTAATCGCATTATTATATAGTCCATTAGTCTCGGCATGTATAGCACGAGACTTAGAGAAAATGATTCTAAAAAACAAATATATTCAAATTTCTTAGGAAAATATTCATTTCATCATCGATGATGCTTGACAGGCGAATTAAATATGGTGATTTATGATTTGTTTTTGTGGGATTACTAACTAGATAATCTACTATATATAGATGTAGTTATTTCAAGACACGGTTTACAAATTCTTTTGATTATTTCTTACATAACTTGTGGAAAGTAGTTTTGCTTGATCGCTAACCAAGATCTTTGGATCTCTAGAAGCATCGAGTCTAAAATTATAAATGCAGTAGGTATACGAAAATATAATAGTTATACTAAATTGAGTCTGAGTGCTGAGTTCAGTTATTCAGCAAGTGAGTCTAGTCAATATATTTACATTTATATATTATGAAAACCTAGCTTTCGCACATTCAGCTAGGTCTTGCTCCACTGTGCGTGCCGGCTCCATGTGTCTTCTGTAGCCATTGCCGTGTTTACATGACAGAAAGTACGATAACAATGCCTCCACTTGACTGGCCGGAAGCGTAGGAAGAAACAACACTTATCGCCGATTGGTTGTTGTTGTTGTTATGCTCGCCAATATGATGTGCGAAACGGGCATATTGGCTTTGCGCAGAGAATAGAATAATATGCTACATGTTGGCCAATCAAAATTGAGAACTAGTACGAGCGAGAGAAGTGAGAAAAGATGTGTGAGATGAGAGAAGCAAGGATAAGTTACAAAAGAAAAGAAAAATGACAGAGATGAGGAGAGAGAAGAGAGAGGTGAGAAAATAGAGAATAGACAGGATTTGCAATGTAAAGTAAGCGAAAAGAGATAAGCGATAAAAAGCGAAATGCACTGACAAGCAGTGTTGCCAGGTTTTGAGACATAAAAATAGCAAAATCGTCTCTAAAAAATAGCTGAAAATAGCTAAACAAATTTTAAAATAGCTTACAAAATAGCTGAAACCTTTATGCATTATGCATTTACTTTAAATTTTATTTTTAAATGTTATTTAATAATGTTACAATTTGGTCCACATCCAAATCATCATCAGAATTATATTTTTGATTAACTGGAATCATTTTTAAATATTTGGAAGGCACGGTATAATCATGGCAGCATTTGTCATTGCTGCGCAAGAAGAATTAGCGATGGTATAAATTCACAACTAGTGATGGTATAATTACGACAAAGTCGTGGTGGTAGTATCGCGCAGATCATTACGTACAATTTGGGACTTAATCGAAAAATGTTGTTTTTTTTTTGCTTTAAATACTAAAATCAAATTCAAAATATTCGTTTGTAAAATAGCTAAATTTATAGCTAATAGCATTTTCAAAATTTTCATAGCATTTAGGGTTCAAAAATAGCTAAAAATGCTATTAAATAGCTAATCTGGCAACACTGCTGACAAGAGAGAGAGAGAGAGAGAGAGAGAGAGAGAGAGAGAGAGAGAGAGAGAGAAGATAAGAGATGTAAGATGCGAAAAGAGAAAAGAGAGAGAAGTTATAAAAGAGAATACAAAGAAGAAGAAGAATGGACAACTGTTCGCTTTTCACTTAGGAAATCTGAAGTTAGATGATTCAAGTAAATCGACGATATAATATGGAAGGGACAAGGAATAAGAACTAACGGGCAAGAGAAAAGAGGAATGCAAAAAGAAATAATAAGTGCAAGGCATAAGAAAGAAGAGAGTAAATAAAATACATAAGATAAAAGAGAACAGGGTCTTGAGAAGCAGAGAGAAGGCAAGAAGTCTGCTGAACGAGTATTGAGCAATCGAGGAAACCCGATTGCAAGTCGTTTGATTGTTGCTATTGGACTTGATGCGTCGCTGACGATCTTATCTGGGCAACCATCAACTACAACTACAACGACAACGGCGATGACAACGACGACACTGGCATTGGCAGGAAAATGGAATTGGATCAGTTTAGATCGATATCAGCTAGGAAGAAGTGACAGTTGCAATCGTAGCGCTGCTTGAAGAACTCTCTCCTCGATTAGGCACGATTCATGGGCTGCAACTGGTCCAAGACGCGGGACAGCGAAACGCTGCCCAATCCGCTGCAGCAGCTGCAGGCGGCCGAGGCGCCGCCTCGACTGCAGCAGCGCCGCCGCCAGGAGGAGAAGCGTCAGAAGCAGCTGGCCAAGCTGCAGAAGCGCAATGCGCGCAAGCGTCGCCATCAGTCCAAGGCAAAGACAAAGGCTAAGTCAACGGCAACGGCAACGGGTACGGCAAATGGCAACAGTTTGCGGCGGAGTCTGCGTGGCAGCAACACCAACAGAAACAGTGGCGGCAGCATGCGGGGCAGCCACAATTTAGCGCCGCAGCTGCGTCTGCTTGGGGGCAGCAACGGCAGCAGCGCCACGGAGTGCGTCAGCGCCCTCTATGCCCGCACGCTGGAGCAGCAGCGCGAGGAGCACCAGCGCATCATCGAGCAGAAGACGCAGTATCAGCTGGAGCGGCAGCTGCACACCTTTGTGCTGAACCAGCTGCTGCTCTGCATCCAGTTCTTTGGCCACTTCGAGCACGAGCTGGCCGCCATCGATGAGCAGCTACTGGCCAAGCAGCGCGCCTGCGCCCAGGCCCTCACCGAGCACAGTCTGCTGCACGCCAGCGCCATCGATGCGGCCGTGGCCAAGCGGCTGCTCTTCAAGCCCATGTAAGTTGAGGAATGCTCAGAGGAAGCTCTAGATTCTGGTGGATTGTCAGAGGTATTTCCATTCACTCATTTATATCCTCCATCGAGCTCAACCGAGAATAGTTAAAGTCAACTCTAAGATCCGCTTTGACCACGACATTTCCTTCTAGAATATTCTCTCTCTTACTTTGTTGTTCCTCTTCTCTTCTCTTTCTCTCTTCTTTCTCTCTCGGTCTGTGCCTGTTTCCTCTGTTGCTCTCTTGTTCAGTCTATCCATCCCTTCCCAACTGTCCATTTCTTTCTCTTAACTGCTCCTTCTCTTAGTCTTTCTATAACTTGGTCTCTTCCTTCTACTGGCTCTTCTTTCCTCTGTCCACATATTCTTACACGTTTTTCTCTTCTTCTATCCCACTTCCACTGCGGCTTTCTCTCTTCTTTTGTATTGCCTTCTTTTGTATCGTCGCCCTCTTCCTCTTTTCCTCCTTTGCTTTCTCCTATTCCTACCCCTGCCTCTGCTTTTCCCTTCTACATTCTCTCTCTCTCTCTCTCTCTCTCTCTCTCTGTCTCTCTTTGTCATCATTCATTCTTTGAACTGTCTCTCTCTACCCTAACTTTTTTTGGACTTTATACCTACCTCTGTAGATCTATCTCTGTAGATATCTCTCTCTCTCTGACTCACACTTTCTCTTCGACTCTCACTCTACCCTCTTGTTCTCTTCCTTATTCCATTGTCCAATCTCTCGTTTCCCTTACTCCTTCTAGCTCTTTCTGTCCACTTCTGTCGACCTCTGCCCCATCATCCGTAAATTTCTTTCAAGGCTTACTTGATCCATCTACCATCCCAGCCCACCAGCCTAGCCCAATTGACTCTCCTTTCTTCTACACAGAGATGGCCCATACAGGCAGCAAGCTGGTAGCGGCAAGTCCCATGTCAAGGCGCAGCCGTTGCAGAGGACCCTGACCTATGTGGTGTTCGAGAATGTGGACATTGCCCGACCAAATGATGCCAACTACGACTCGATAGCTGCGCTGTGCAAAGTGCTGCTGGAGACGGACTACTACAACACAACGCCCTGCCGGTCGCAGTACGTGCAGCAGCTGGAGCAGAGCCGTTGGCTGGGCTATGTGCGGCTGAAGCTGCGGGAGCCGATGCCAATGCAGCGCCGCTTGAGCAGTAGCCCGAGCAGTCCTAGCAGCGATGAGGGCGACATCGACATGGAAGCTGTTTACACAGATGGCAGCTCCGGCTATAGTACGGCCGCCGGAGCGTGCACCCGGTCGGGCTCGAGGATGGGCTCCAGGGCGGGATCCAGCGCGGGCCGTGGCAGCTGGTGCGAGGGCGACTACGACCATGTGTATATAGCGCGCCTGAATACGCAGCGTTCCATGGATGAGCTGAAGCTGATGCGTGAGCCACTGCAGCGCAATGTGCTGCCAGAGTCCTGCATTAGACGACTCGCCAGCTGCCTGCCAGCGTGGCTGGAGCAGAGCGACGATGAGGACGACGACGACGACGATGACGACGAGGACGAAGAGGAGAGCAATGGAAGTGCCAGCGACGAGGAGCAGACTCCAGAGCAGAGCTGCCGCTCCGGCTACGAGACGGTGCAAGTGCTCCGCCAGTGCAAAATGGAGCAGCAGCGGCGTCGCGATCTCCTCCAGCAATGCTATCTGAGCTCCCAGCAGTTCATGAACTATTTTGGCGAACTGTTGCGCCAGCAGCTGGCACAGGAGCTGGGCATCAGCCAGGCGCAGCTGTCGGCGAGCAGCTACCGGGGCTGCAGCATCTACACCGCCACCGAGGAGCTGGTCCCAGCCATTCACGTGCCACACAGCTGGCCGGACTGCGCCTTTGAGTTCAACCTGCGCGCCCGCCCCCAGCTGACCAATCTGCATACGGGCGATCGCTTCCAGTGGCCAACGGCGGTGATGCGCAAGCGCATCCAGTCCTTTGGCTTCCATGTGGTGCCCGTGGGCTATACGCCGAAGCGGGCGCGCAATCCCTTCCGCGAGCTGGAATGGCGCATTGTCTTCCCCCAGGCGGAGCAGTTCCTGGAGCGGCAGCTGACGCGCATGCAGCTGAAGGTGCTGCTGCTCATGAAGGTGCTGGTGCGCACCTTCGTCAACGAGAAGTGCCAGGCGATGGGCCACATCGTGGAGCAGCTGCGCACGCATCTCTTTTGGCAGTGCGAGCGCCACAGCAACGAGTGGCCCGAGGAGTTTCTCGGCGAGAAGCTGGTGCGCTTCGTGCGCACCTTCGCCGATTGCCTGGCCAAGAAGCAGCTGAGCGACTATTTCATCCAGCGACGCAACCTGTTCGAGCACGTGCCCGAGGATGCGCTGATGGAGCTGCGCACCATCATGGCGGGCATTGCCGAGCAGCCGCTGATGCATGTGCTCCAGGCGTTGCGCAATCTCCAGCATGCCGACAATTTCTATCCCAAGCTCAACTATGAGCGCCTGCTCGAGAATCTAGTGACGCACGACTATGTGCAGCTGCGGAGCTGGGCGAAGTTCTCGAGGAATCCCCTACCCATCGTTGAGCAGCCAATGGAGCAAGAGCAGCAGCAGCAGCAGCAGCAGCAGGAGCTGCATGACGCCCAGGGCTTGCTCGGACTGCATCAGCATCAGGAGCGAACGCGCGGCAAGCTGCGCCGCAAGACCCAAATGCTGCGCGCCCAGCAGCTGAAGATGGCAGCGGAGCAGCGACGCAGCTCCGTTGAGTCCATCACGCTGGATCTGCCGCTGCTACTGCCGCGAGCATCGCAGGCATCGCTCACATCCAGCAGTGCATCGACAGCCGGCCCAGGGACCACAGCGCCGCAGCTGAATGATGGCATCGAAATCTTGCGCTGCACCAATCTGCTGGAGCTGCTGCTCGACCATATGCTGGCCATGCTGGCCAAGGCAACGGAGTTCCGGAATGCACAGCATGCCCAGCTCTACCTGGAGCAGGCGCAGCGCCTGTGCCGGCTCTACCAGCAGCTGGGCTGCTCCCAATACGCCCACCACTACACGGACGCACTATGCCAGGCGGCCAGCAACATGGAGCGGGCCATGATGCATAGCAATCAGAGCACTCCCCGAGTCAGTGGCAACTCCAGCCCCATGCGCCGCAAGTCGCTCAAGTTCGTGGAGCATGTGGTGCAGATGCACACGGGCGAGGTGACGCCACTGCAGCCGCCCACGCCGCCAGCCGCACGACGTGCGCCTCAACCCCCGCCCCCAGCTGAGCAGGAGGACGACATCATTGTGGAGGCAGAGGCAGTAGAGGAAGACCCGACACAGCAACAGCCACAGCAACAGCCACAGCCACATCCAGAATCAGCCAAAGAGAACAACGTGCTGCTCGGTTCGCTGTTCCAGCGACTCCAACTGGATGCCGGCGCACTGCAGACGCTAAGCTCCAAGACGGAGCAGCTAATGCAAACACTGGCGCCGGAATCGAAGCGCGACGAGTTCCGCGATCTGCTCAAACGCAACACACAAAAGGTGAAGAGCGCCTTCAATTAGCAAATAGCCATAAATCCGCTCAGACAATCAGTCAACAACAGAATCGATTCGATGGCCTTCAGGCATGGCCGATTAGCTTCTGCCTCGATAACGGCCCACGGCATATCGCCTGTTTAATTAACTCTGTATTATATTATCTATGCCTTAAGGTCTGTACATAAAAAGAAAATCAGTTTTTGTTTTCTTATATTGAAATACGTGTAAATAATAGGAGGGAGTACCCGGCTGTTATTCTTTCTTCACTTACAGTAGGCAAATAATAAATGCGAAATGGTGTCTGTTAAGTTAACAGTGATATGTTAACTGAGCACTGATCTGTCAATGTACTCAGAGAGTCATAAGAAATGAACGAAGAGAAAAGAGAAGAGAAGAGACCGCAATTTCATTAGCAAAAGGGTCTGTTAAGTTAACAGTGACAGTGATAGGTTTGTTAACATAACACGGATCTGTTAAGTTCAAATTGCGCGCGTTGAACTTTGTATGAGAACGCCGAAAAGAGCTGTTAGTTTACATTAAGAGTAACGTAACTGTTCTCTGCGTAACGTTTGAGCTTTAATGTCCTCTCTCGCTCACACGCTCTCGCTGGATGCAAGCCTAGTCTTTTTTACTCACTCCAACTTATTCAGCTGTGCAATCAATTTCACTCAATGCAGTTTTAGTATTTTGTCGATTTACAGAAGCATTTTTTTTTTTTTTGCCATTTAGGCAGACACCTAGAAAATTCTTAAGTGTGAGAATAGGACTTTATAACAAAATGGCAATGGAAGTTGTTAAGCGATATATGCGAAATTAATCATAGTACGAGCGAGTTTCTAGTCTATGGTAAAAAGTCCTGAATTTTGTTAGTGGTGAACTTAGATTATAGGGTAATTCGAGTCAACTGAAAGTCTAGATCAACTCAAGCTACAGCATCTGATACAATTGTATATAAAGCCGTTAAGTTACAAATTCCCACATTTGAGCCATACTCACATCAACGCCATGCTCCGCATAGAAGTCGCCGGTGCCCATCGAGGCGTACAGCTTGTAGCCCATCTTGGCCAGTTCCCGAATGGAGGAAAGCAGCTCCATTTTGTGCTGTGAGAACGGGAATATTTAAAATATATAATGCATATATATAATGCCTATATGTATATATTCATTCGACGCACCTTGAAGCTGCCAATGGAGAGCAGAATTGCATTCTTGGGTATCTGGAAGCCCGTGGACATCATGGCCTTCAGATAGGCCTCGTAGCGGTTGTCCCCAAAGCAGGCCACCTCGCCCGTTGAGGCCATTTCGACGCCCAGCTGGACGTCGGCGCCAGCGAGACGCGAGAAGCTGAACTGGGGCACCTTGACGCCCACCTTGCCCACGCCGTGGAGCACATCGATGGGTTCCACCTCCATGCCGACAATGGCGCGTGTGGCCGTTGCCACAAAGTCATGATCGAGCGTCTTGGAGACGAAGGGGAAGGAGCGTGAGACTCGGACATTGCACTCGATGACCTTGAGCTCATTGTTCTTGGCGATCAGCTGCATGTTGAAGGGTCCCGTCACGTCCAGCACGCTGGCCAGATCGCGCGTGATGCGCTTGATGGCCTCCAGGGTCTCTGCATTCAGATCTTGCGGCGGTGTGACCAGCGTCGCATCGCCCGAATGGACGCCAGCGTTCTCCACATGCTCCGAGACGGCCATGCACAGGATCTGGCCATCAGCCGCAACGGCGTCCACATCGATTTCCTTGGCTTCGGTGATGAACTTGGAGATGACCACCGGATGCTCGCGACTGACCTCGGAGGCTGCATTCAAATACGTGTCCAGATCCTGATCCGAGTAGGCCACATTCATAGCAGCGCCGGAGAGCACATACGACGGACGCACCAGGCAGGGGTAGCCCACCTCCTGGCAAAACTCGACGGCCGACTGGAGATTGGTCAGCTCTTTCCATAGTGGCTGCAGGATGCCCTTGCGATCCAGCATGCGCGAGAACTTGAAGCGATTCTCGGCACAGTCGATCGACTCCGGCGACGTGCCCAGGACCTTCGCCTGCTGCCGATGCAAGTCCATGGCAATATTGTTGGGCAGCTGACCGCCCATGGAGAGGATGATGCCATCCGAGCGCTCCATTTCATAGATATCCATGACGACCTCAAAGCTGATCTCCTCAAAGTACAGACGATCGCACATGTCATAGTCGGTGGACACCGTTTCCGGATTATAGTTGATCATGATCGTCGACTTCTTCAGGTTGCGCAGCTCACGCAGACAGCCCACGGCACACCAATCGAACTCCACCGAGGAGCCGATGCGATAGACGCCCGACCCGACGACGATGGTGTGCCCGCCGGGAAAGAGAACGTCGTGCTCCGATGCATTGTACGTGTTATAGAGATAATTCGTGCTCGCCGGCCACTCGCCGGCCACCGTATCGATCTGCTTGACAAAGGGTCGGATGTTGTGCTCGTGCCGCTGCTGGCGCACGGCCAGCTCGGTGCTCTTGGTGGCCATGGCTATTTGCTTGTCGGCAAAGCCCAGGCGCTTCGCACTCAGCAGCAGAGACGGCGTCAGTTGGCTGCCGGCGGACTCCAGCTGGCCGTAGAACTTGATGATGTTCTGCAGCTTGTGGAGGAACCAACGATCGATTTTCGTCAGATCGTGCAGCTCCTCGATGGACATGCCGGCGCGCAGAGCGGCGGCCAGGACAAAGGGCCGACGATCCGTTGGTTCCGACAGCTGGTCCTTGTCGACGGCCGCCAGATAGGGATCGAAGCCCTGAACATCGCCGTCGACCATGCGCAGCGCCTTCTGGATGGCCTCCTCGAAACTGCGCCCAATGGCCATCACCTCGCCGACGCTCTTCATCGAGCTGCCGATGTGCTTGCTCACGCGCATGAACTTGGCCAGATCCCAGCGCGGTATCTTCACCACACAATAGTCGAGACTCGGCTCAAAGCAGGCCGTCGTATTGCCCGTCACCGAGTTGCGAATCTCGGGCAGCGGCTCGCCCAGCGACAGCTTGGCAGCGACATAGGCCAGGGGGTAGCCCGTCGCCTTGCTGGCGAGCGCCGAGCTCCTCGACAGTCGAGCATTCACCTCGATGATGTAGTACTGCTCCGAGTGGGGGCAGAGAGCGTACTGAATGTTGCACTCGCCGACGACCCCAAAGTGCCGGATCACCTTCAGGGCGGTGCTGCGCAGCATCTGGTACTCGCGGTCGGACAGGGTCTGCGAGGGAGCCACCACAATGCTCTCGCCGGTGTGTATGCCCAGTGGATCAAAGTTCTCCATGTTGCAGACGGTGATGCAATTGTCGTAGGCATCGCGGACCACCTCGTACTCCACCTCCTTCCAGCCCTTGAGCGACTTGTCCACGATCAGCTGAGTGGAGTGGGCCAGGGCCTGCTGGGCCAGTGTCCTCAGTTCGTTTTCGTTGTTGGCGAAGCCGGAGCCCAGGCCGCCCAATGAGAAGGCAGCGCGTGCCATCACCGGATAGCCCAAGCGGCCGGCTGCCTCAAGGGCCTCGGCCACGGTATAGACCGCCTCGGAGGGCGCCACACGTTCCCCAATCTCATTGACCCGCTGGGCGAACAGCTTGCGGTCCTCCGTCTCAATGATTGACTGTATGGGCGTGCCCAGAATGCGAACATTGTATTTGGCAAAGACGCCCGCACGCTCCAGCTCGACGCCGCAGTTGAGGGCCGTCTGGCCGCCGAAGGTGAGCAGGACACCGTTGGGCCGCTCCGATTTGATCACCTGCTCCACATAGTCGGGCGTCAGGGGCAGGAAGTAGCACTTGTCTGCCATGCCCTTGGAGGTCTGCACTGTGGCAATGTTCGGGTTGATGAGCACCGTCTGGATGTTGGATTCGCGCATCGCCTTGATGGCCTGCGAGCCGGAGTAGTCGAATTCACCGGCCTGGCCAATGGACAGTCCGCCGGAGCCCAGGATGAGCACCTTGCGCGGACGGGGCTGCGGCTCGGGTTGTATCACGCTCAGTCTGGATGCGATCAGCTCGGGCACGCTCTTCTGCGGCTCTCGTATGGCATCGAGGAAGACGTCGAACAGGAACTCGGTGTCCTGCGGACCGCCGTGGTGCTCCGGGTGGAACTGTACCGAGAAGTAGGGCTTGCTGCGATGCACAATGCCCTCGTTGGTGCCGTCGTTGGCATTGACGAACAGCTCTTCCCAGTCGCCGGGCAGCTTGGCCAGGTCGACGGCATAGCCGTGATTCTGGGACGTGAGCAGACAGCGACCGCTGGCCCGATGCAGACAGGGCAGATTGTGGCCACGGTTGCCGTACTTCATCTTGTAGGTGGTGCAGCCGATGGCCGAGGCCAGCAGCTGATGGCCCAGGCAGATGCCGAAGATGGGCTTTGTGCCAGCCTGCAGCACGCGCTGCACCTGCTCGACAATCTGCCTGCAGCTGGCCGGATCGCCGGGTCCATTGGAGAGGAAGAGGGCGTCGTACTCCTCCTCCTTCAGCTGCGCGCTCCACGGCAACAGCTGCACAGAGGCGCCGCGCTGCAGCAGGCAGCGTATCTGGTTCAGCTTCAGGCCGCAGTCCATGATGGCGATCCGTGGCCCAATTGAGCCCTGCGGCGATTTATACAGTTGAATCTGCTTAACGGAGCACTCCTTTGCCAAGTTGCGCTCGTTGGGATCCTCGAATGGGACTTTCGCCTGCTTGGCCGGCTCCTTGTAGACAATACGTCCCAGCATGCTGCCCTGCTCGCGCAGCTTCTTGGTCAGGCAACGGGTATCGATGCCGCTGATGCCGGGCACACGATGATCCGCCAGCCACTGGGAGACCGTGCGCTTGGAGCGCCAATGCGAGGGCGTTTCACAGATCTCGCCCACCACCAGGCCAGCCACTTGCACGGCGCCCTGGAGCCACTCAAAGTGCTCCGGCAGTCCAAACTCGTCCAGCTGCCCGGCATCCGGCACACCGTAGTTGCCAATCAGCGGATAGGTCAACACCAGAATCTGTGCACTATACGAGCGATCCGTCAGGGCCTCCGTGTAGCCCACCATGCCCGTTTGGAAGACCACCTCGCCGCTTGTGACTGTGCCCTTGGCGCCAAATGAGTAGCCCGGCATCACGGTTCCATCTTCCAGCTCGAGATAACAATCCGGTGGGGACATTTTGCAGCTGAGTGAAATGAAATACCAGAAAATTATTATTAATATTCAGATTACGTTTATCTCTTGCTTTCTTTGTCTCTACCTCTCTCTCCGTGTCCTCTCCCTCTCTCTCTCTCTCTCTCTCCCTCTCTCTCTCCCTCTCTCTCCATTCATTTGTTTCTCCCTCTCTCTCTCTCTCCCTCTCTATTCATTTGTTTCTACCTCTCGCTCTCTCTTTGTGTGTCTCTCTCTTTTTTGTCTCTCTCTTCCTCTCTCTTTGTCTGTCTCTCTATTTTCCTCTCGTTCACTCTCTTGTTGTCTATGTCTCTCCATTCCCCCTCCTCTCGCTGTTCTCCTCTCTCGCTCTCACTACCTCTCTCTCTCTCTCTCTATTCATTTGTTTGTCCCAATGGGATTCACATTTCGCCCTTAATAAATTTATTTATTTATTTATGCTTCTATTTCGCTATCTTGAGTCAGTGGGAAACTCTTCTTATCATGCAGTGAAATATAATATCTGTTAGTGTCCAAGCTAAAATTGAGCTGACGCGGCTAGCCTTTATTCAAAATATTATAAATAAAATGTTTGTCTAAGATGCAATTGAAACTGAAACGAAGGCATCAAGTGGAAGTCTCAATAAGCAATGGGATTGCTTTTTGTTATTTTTATACCCTGAACCCATTGAAAATGGGAAATCAGGGTATAATGGTTTTGTGAAAAAGTATGTAACGGGCAGAAGGAGGCGTGGCAGACCCCACAAAGTATATATATTCTTGATCAGCGCGACGAGCTGAATCGATATAGCCCTGTCCGTCTGTCCGTCCGTCCGTCCGTCCGTCCGTCCGTCCGTCCGTCCGTCCGTCCGTATGAGTGCGTCGATCTCAGAAGTTACAAGAGCTAGAGAGCTGAAATTTGGCATGCATACTCGTGAGTACCATACGCAGTACGAGTTTGCTTTATTTTTTCGATAAATCGTCCGATAACTTTTTTATCGAGAATAATCGAAAAATCGACATTGTTTTTTCAGCCTAATTTGAACACTTTTGGACCTGGAGTCTTCAAATTCTCGTTGTATATAAAGTTAATCAATACAAAGATTTTGTAATTTACAGATTTTGGATACCACGCCCCCTTCTCCCCCAATTTGTAAAAAACGCATTTCAAGTACTAGAGACTTGTGCTTTGGAATGTACATACATATTTACCATATGATCACGCTCTGAAAGTTTTATTAAGATCGTATGTCTACAAAAGAAATTATTTAACAAATAAATTTTCATAATATTGCCCACACTGCAGCGCAGCCCAAGCGCAGTCGCTGCTTACTGCGCAGTTAGCAGAGCGCAGGCTTATGCATGCGTGTGGATGCATGTGTTTGTATGTGTGCATAAAATAAGTCCAGAATGATTAGAATATCAGCTTGGAGGGTTCAGGGTATCTCCTAGTCGAGCAGTCTCGACTGGAGCCTTCTTACTTGTTATTATTTAATTTAATTTAGATTTTATAAATACCCGAATTTGGCTTCGAGCTGCCGGCTGAAATATGCTGTGAGCCGTTGTATATTTGATTTGAGTCCATAGGAAATAAGCTTGGGTTATCAAGTCACGAAACTTATAGTTCAGTCAGATGGAAAACTTAAGGTCGTGTGCATTGACTTTTATTTTTGAATATGACCGTTAAATATATTGAACAGCTAGATCTTGCCTATAGTACTATTCCAATTACAATGAATATTAATTTGAGAGCATTCATGATTGATTGTTTGATGTTATCACGTTGGCATATTGTCACTGCAAAGTGTTATACCCTATACCCAATGCCCTACACTTTACAGTTGGAATGGTTCCTCTCGCTCTCTTTGTTTTTAGCCACATGGCGCGCTTATCATAAATGCATTTGCCGTGCAGGAATACAAAACACATGCACAACACACACACAGACAATTAGCAACAATTAGTTATTATTATTAGATACGGACTTTAAAATAACAGAAACTATGCATTATATACATATCTAGAGTATATACTATACATAGTAAACAGTCTTCCACACTCACTATACGATATCAATTTGAATATTTCAGATTACACGCATCTTCATTTCAAGCAACTTTTGTTCCTAACCATTTCCAATTGGAAAGCAATGCATTGATTCTTATTCGATCTGCAGACCGGTTCTCACACAATCAGCTACGCACACACACAAACGCGTAAGAGTACACGCAAGCACACACACACACACAAACGCACGCACGCAGCAGTGTAACATAGTATAATTGACAAATTTGCTGCCCAGTTAATAATGCAATTATCGTGTACAGCTTTTGTTTACCTGTTGTTATTTGATTCACTCTAAACTTAACTCAAGTTTCTGTTTGCTAAGATTGCACGTTCAGCTGGCAATTCGTTCTGTCTGTCGCAAACACAGACAGCGCACGTGTTGCTTTTTTACGCACTTCACAAATCCCCGAAGACGACAACCGGCTTGACGGCGTGCTGAACGTATTCTGGCTGATTTACGAACGCTACTCAGCGACAAGCGTTGATTACTTTAGTACAATCGGCAAGTCGTCGAAGTATAGTTACGCATAATTCTCGGCAATTTAATGGTCGCACATTCTACGCACATCCAAAAGAACGAGCAATATACCACCTATTCTCATTATTACTTTCTGCTCATAACAGTTGCTCAATTGTAATTTAAGGCCATCTTCTTCGCTGAAGCAGCAGCAACAGCAGCTTGTCCTAGTACACCATATAGTTTTCTTCAACATCAGCTGTTGGCATTTCTATCGATATCTGGTTATTTAAGGCACTTAAACACGCATTGAGCTAATTGCCGCTATTGTTGGCAACAATTGATAATAATTTAATTTATAAATTGGCGCCTATTTGAAATTTAAATTGTCAACTGTGAGCAACAGCAACAAAAAATCAAAATTCGGGCACCCACACTTTGGTTCGTAGCTCAACACTGGCTGTAGCCTAATTACACTATTTATACATGGTGTGGATATATATTTGAATATTTGCAAGAATGTACTAATTAAATAATTTACTTTCTTGTTTTCCTATTTACTTTTTGCATTAAAATGAAATAAATAACATTTGTGTGCAGAGGTGGCAACGTTGCGTCGATAAGTTGATGGTGCTCAAAAGATAAGTGATGAGCTTTGCGCGGCAAATTTGAACTTGCAACGACCGTAATGCGCTGCGATATTTTAAAAGTTGTGTGGCAACTCCAAATCGATAAATTGGCAATACCTCAACCCATGCACACCAATGCATTTGCGCGGCAAATTTAAAATGGAAACGTCGAGGGAAATCAAGTTATCTGTGAAAAACAATACAAATAGCCAAGAACAGAGCGAAACAAAATTATTAGTTACTGGCGCAATTTAATGCAGTATTTATTAATTTAAATATATGTATATACATAAATATATATATTTTGGTATATACGTCATGTGCCTGTATCATACATATATTGTATGACTGTAAATGATATATATGTATATGTGTGTATATATGTATATGTATATGTATGTAGTACAAAAGCATAACAAATAAATAACAAGAAATCATTCAATACATATTACTTGTACATATGCATGTTTATAGGGTATTAGATAAACGCATACATTTTGGTCTACTTTTAGGAGCCGCCAGATATAAATCCGGGATCCGCTTTTGGTTAATAACGCACAGGGAACAAAATAAGAACGTTTCGATAAATACATTGCAGGATCTAAGCAACATTACAAGATAATAAAAAAAAAAAACCGTACATATATGTATATATACATACATACATATGTATATGCTTATGTATATGTATATGAAATGGTAAAATCATTAGCTGAAGAATCCGCTGAGTTATCGATGGAAAGACACGCTTAGACATTTGTGGGCGCATCCATGCCACAGATGACGGACTTAACCACTGCTGCGGCTGAGAGTGCGGCATAGTTCTGCCATTTGCGCGTGGACATGCCGTCCTTGTAGTCGGATATGCCCTTAATCAGTATGAAGCTCTCTCGGCAATTGCCAATGATGCTGTCCAGCACGCTGCTCATCTCGACATCGGTGGCCAGCAGGCCAAATTTACGTGCAAACTTTGTGCGCAAATCATCATTTCGCACCAGATCCCGGCCAGAGCCGATCGGACCCAGATGCAGACGCGGCCGTGTCACGCCATTGATCTCATCGGCGGCAATTGGATGGGCCACCTCGATGACCTCGTTGTTGCCAATGTTCATAAACAGTTTATCCGTCTTGCCGTCCGGCCGGCTAAAGTCGCTTTCTGTCTTCTGGGCGAGCGATTGCTGGGCATCGAGCAAATATCTCTCCCACGGACGCTTCAGCTCCATGTTGGCCTGCAGACTCTCGGCGATCTGTTGCAGCGAATCGTTGACTGGGAAATATGTCTTCGCATCGTCGCCGGTCTTGTAGACATACACATATGGTTTCTCCTTGCTGCAAATGCCATTGTGAGATGGGGTTAATAATTATCGATTGACCTGTGCTGGGTGTGTGGGAGGCACTCACCTGTTGAGTAGGGCACGCTGCTTGTCCACATACGAGATGACGACGTCGCCCAGTCGCACGTGCTTCTTGTAGTCCGTATAGTGGGGCACTCCGCCAGCCACGCCCACAATGAAGACATAGTCAACCTTTTGGAATGTGCCCAGCAGTCTGGTTGTCGTATTGCCCGTCGCCGTCATCGCCTCCCGTGTGCTGCCCGCCGACGGCAGCTTGGTGCTAACTATCCGATGTGCTCCAATGTTGCCCAAGGTATACACATTCGATTCGCCTGCGGAGCAGATGGATTCAGGTAACGATTAGCGGGCATACAAATGTGAAATTTCACTGCGCTGACTTGACAAAACCACATGAATACATATACAGATGTGAGCCACTGTGTGCGATGTGTGCTTATGTCTGTATGTGTTTATTTGTGTGCCTGTGTGTGTTATTGACTGTGAGTGAAATGTCCACTGGGCTGATGAACCGTTTGGTGTGCACAATGTATTTGGATTGTGGCTCAGGTGCGTGACGACAACAATGAATAATTAAAACAAAAAACAAAAAACAATAACAATAACAATAACAAAGCTCGAGCTTTAATGTGTAATCAACCCATGGCCCAACTCTCAGAGCTGAGCCCCAAAAAACAAAAGCACCTTAATGTTAACAGCAACAACAACAACAATAATAATAATAAACAAAGTAACAAGCGACTTTGACGACAAATGACAAACAACAACAACAACAACAATCAAAACAAGCTCAAGGCCAAGTTCGCAATTTCTGTTGTTTCTGTTTCGCCATCAAAACATTATTCATAATTTATAGGTTTTATATGGCTGATAGATTAGTTGTAAAATAATTGATTTGTATAGCCAATATAGACTGTAGTTAGTATGCTAGATTTAAATGTTATCTGTAACATATAATATAATATCTTATATAGATAATTCTCATTTTTATTTGTATTTTATTTTTGTTTACTATTTTTAATTTTTTCTGTCTATTTAATTTTAATTTCTATTTTAATTTTAATGTCCAATTTATTTAATTTCTTTTTTCCTTATATGAAATCAATTTTAAGCTTTTTTCAACTTCATAATATATTTTTCTTTTAATTTTTCATTTCATTTATTTTTGATAATTACATTTATTATTTACTTTTTTTCTTCAATTTATTTTGTTTTACTCATTTTTTAAATTTCAATAATCTAAATTTCTTTATATGTCTAATTCAATTTAATTGTTAATTTTATTAATTTTGTTATTGATTTTTTAAATTTTGTTTAACATTTGTTTCTGTTATATTATTATTTTATTTGTATTTCCTGAATATTGTCTTTAATTATTTCAGATTTATTTATTTATTTATTTTTTTTTTTTAGAAAGACTTTGTAAATAGCACTTTGATTAAAATTTAATGTATTATTTTAATTTTTTATGATTTATGCTTTGATATATTTGATTTGTTATATTTGTGTAACATCCATCTATTACACTGAAAAAAAAAAAAAATACTGATGGCATAATCAGCAATGTGTAGATATATATTTCTGAACTTGACCCTGAACTTAGTTGAATATATATATATATATATATATATATATATATATATATATATATATATATATAATAGTATATATACATGAATATAGTGGATATTTATATGGTTAATAATCTTAAGCGACTGGGTGCTTACCAAATCTGCGTTTCTTATTGGATTTTCTGAGTGAGTTCGTTAGAGTGGGATCGGAATCTGTTATGCACACACACACACACATACATATTTGGTATACGTATATGCGTATATATATGTTGATTTTGCGTAGTTAATTAATTGATTAATAATTTTGCGGTAGCGGGCGTTTTTTAGGGCGTAGGGAGGGGCAAGCAAACAATTTGGTATATTCAAAATGCATTCAAAATTGCGATGGTCGGTGTACCGTTACGGTTAGAGTACAAGAGAGCAACGAGGGGAAGATATATGAGAGAGAGAGAGAGAGAAAGAGAGAGAAAGAGAATTAACGCATTCCATTGCGGGCACTCTGCACTCTGCGACTTGTGGCGCCACCTACCGACTGTGGTGTAGCGAACAAACGTCTCCTTGTTCTCCAACATGGCGTCCACGGCGAGCTTCTCACAGTATTGGGCCGTTATGATGGCAATCGTTGGCTGCTTGTTGGAGGCTATCGTCGGCATCTGTTTGACCACCTTGATCTCCTTGTCCTCGTGATGGATGCGCGTGTACGCATTGTACTCCATGGACTTGATGAGGCCGCGCTCCTGCAGCGATTGTATGACCAGCAGCACATCCTGCTCACTCCAGCCATAGTCCCTGAAATGGAGAGACTTGGTTAAACAGAGAGAGAGCGAGGGAGAGTGAGAGTGCGCTACTTACTTGGCCAAATCTTCGGGCGAAACGGGATTCGGATAGGCCTGCTCAATCAGCTCCAGCACCTTCTCTTGCGTCAACGGTGGAGATTCAAATTGTGATTCCTCCAGGGAAACTGTCAAGTGAAACGGAGAGAGAGAGAGAGAAAATGGAGATTGGAAAGTTTTAAAAAGCTTTATTCACTCAATGGGCTCTTTTGTGTGGCATTAATGGTTACAATTTCGTTAGGGGCGGACAGGCAGGCAGCCGCTACAACTTGCAGTGGGCGTGGTTAGGCGTGGGTTAGCACACGACGTTGGCTGCGACTAAAGCAAGCTGTAGGAGCGTTAACTTAATTGCAGCCAGCAGACAAATTGGGCACTTGAGTGCCTGAGCACTGAGAGCGAACAGCACGTTCTGGGGGACGGGGGGATGGGGGGCGTGGCGCAGCCACTATTGAAGGCAATGCACCCGAAAAACGGTTGGCAGCAGTTCGAGCGCCATTGGCAAGTGACAATTAGCGCCAAGGGCAATGTACGCAACAACAGTTTAAAAAGCATTGCACATAAAGTGTAAGCAATGCACTCGTATGCAGCTTAACAACAGTTTGAGCGTCACTGGCAGCTAGCAAAGCCAGAGCCAACGTACACATATGCATACATACGCACAAAAGTTTGAGGAGCACTGCTTGACACAGAATCTTCTGCAGCTTAACAGTTTTAATGTCACTGACAAGCATCAGCGCCAAGAGCAATGTGCGAACGCACGACAGTTTGAGGAATATTGCAAAGGAAGTGTAATCAATACTTGCAAACACAGTTTGAACAACATGCAGCTCAACAACAGTTTAAGTACTGCTGGCAAACGACAGAGTGCAGGCAAAACAGTTTGAGGAACATTCCTGTGCAATTTACAGCTAATATCAATAGTTTTAGCGTCACTGGCAAGAGACGAAATTTACGCACAATAATTAGAGCAATATAGCAAACGAGACGTAATGCTAGCAAATACAGTTTGAGCAGCATTATTGTGCAGTTTAATGGTAAACAGCAGTTTGAGGAGCATTGGCTAGCGACAGTTGACGCCAAAGTGTACGCAGTTTGAGAACGACTTTAAGGGAAGTTTAAGCGTTGCTTGAGCAGCACAGTTTACGCAGCATTCTTATGCAGCTCACACCGTAAACAGCTACAGTTTGAGAGCAAGTGACAGCTCACACCGTAAACAGCTACAGTTTGAGAGCAAGTGACAGCGCCAAGGGCAACGTGCCGGTGCACAACAGTTTGAGGACGACTGTAAGGGGAGGTTCAGCGTGCTTGATCAGCACAGTTTTAGCAGCATTCTAGTGCAGCTCACAGCAACGGTAATAGTTTGGGGGCAACTGTATGGGCAATGTAAGCTCTGCTTGCAAACACAGTTTGAGAGACAGTTTCGTACAGTTTAACAGGAACTAGACGCATTTATTTATAAATTTGTATTTAGTGTGTGTTTTGTTTTGTTTTTGTACTAAAACTCAGTGCGTTGAATTTTTTTTTTTTTTCGATTATCGTTTTTACTTTGTCATTAAATAGATTGACGTGTGCGTGCATTAGTAAAACGAACGAACGGGAATAACAGAATAACAACAACATCATGAACAATAACAAGAAACAGAACAACAAAACAAAGAACAACAAGAGACAAGAAATTATGATATACAATGGACATTTGTTTTGTTGTTGTTGTTTTTTTTTTTTTTTTTGTTTAGTAATTGGTTTTGGTGGCTGGCGAGGATTAGTTGGCATTGAAAGCGGCGGAGCAGAGGCTGCGGCAGCGGCAGCAGCAGAGGCAGCGACAGCGACAGCGACAGCGCCTCATTTGCGACGCGCACTCAGCTGCTCGGTGTACATGTCCAGCCAAATGGCCTTCATCAGATTGTCGCCATCACCTGTTTTCTTCTGGGCGAGCAACGCCTCCTCGAACTTGCGATTGCAGTCTCCATAGCAATAGATGATGTAGCCATCGCGCGCTGTGGCCCACACATATAAACCAGAATAGACATGCATACATAAATGTATGTGTGTCACATACAGACACCCGATGTCAGAGATAACAAAAAGAGAGAGAGAGAGAGAGATAGATAGTGAGCGAGAAAGATTCAAAAGAATCCATAAAAGAGAGAACCAAAAAATAGTAAATGAAACTAAAAGGAGAAAAAGAGAGGGAGATGGCAGAGAGAGGGAGAGAGAGAGAGAGAGAGATAGAGCAGACAGATTTAGCTAGAACTTACGAGGACGTGACGGCGGCGCCGACGTCTCCTCCAAAATGCGCAGCTCGATCTCAATGGACTGGATCTCGGTGTAGCCATGCTGCAACAGCTTCATGATCTTCTTGATGAAGCCAACATAATCTGAAGGAAATATAGAAATGTACATATGTAGCTAACAAATTATCATTAGATATCTATAAATATCTATATCACATTTCTACATCTTATATCTTATATCTTATATCTTATATCTTATATCTTATATCTTATATCTTATATCTTATATCTTATATCTTATATCTTATACTTATATCTTATATCTTATATCTTATATTTTATATCTTATATCTTATATTTTATATTTTATATCTTATATCTTATATCTTATATCTTATATCTTATATCTTATATCTTACATCTTATATCTTATATCTTATACTTATATCTTATATCTTATATCTTATATCTTATATCTTATATTTTATATCTTATATCTTATATCTTATATCTTATACTTATATCTTATATCTTATATCTTATATTTTATATCTTATATCTTATATTTTATATCTTATATCTTATATCTTATATCTTATATCTTATATCTTACATCTTACATCTTATATCTTATATCTTATATCTTATATCTTATATCTTATATCTTATATCTTATATCTTATATCTTATATCTTATATCTTATATCTTATATCTTATATCTTATATCTTATATCTTATATCTTATATCTTATATCTTATATCTTATATCTTATACTTATATCTTATATCTTATATCTTATATCTTATATCTTATATCTTATATCTTATATTTTATATCTTATATCTTATATTTTATATCTTATATCTTATATCTTATATCTTATATCTTATATCTTATATCTTATATCTTATATCTTACATCTTATATCTTATATCTTATATCTTATATCTTATATCTTATATCTTATATCTTATATCTTATATCTTATATCTTACATCTTATATCTTATATCTTATATCTTATATCTTATATCTTATATCTTATATCTACTTTATATCGTCTATTTTCTACCTTCTATCTTCTATCTTATATATTTAATCATTTATATTTTATCTCTTATCTTTTATCTTTCATCTTTTATCTTTTATCTTGTATCTTATATCTCTATCTCTATCAATATACATAGATCTCTGTCTCACCTCTGGGAAAATCCTGCGGACTGACCAGCTCCTTGAAGAAGTCCTGGGCAATGTGCGCCTGCTTCTCGTCGTTGGTCAGCCAGTCCCGGAACCAGAAGCGCAACGTGCGCGACTCCTGCGAGTGCTTGCCCGTATTGGCGCTGACCAGAAAGACACGAAACTCCAGGGAGAGGGCGGCCGGCTTGCTGGCGCTCTTCTGGCCGGCCACCGTGTCCTTGTTGATGATGATGCCTGTGTGATCGCCGCCGGCGACATGGACGCGATCATTGATCTCATCCACCAGCTTGCGTTCGATCAATATAACGGTACTGTTGGCGGTCTTGCCACGTGGCGTCATCACGACGTGCTCAATGCGCGGCGGCGTCTGACTCCGGCGGGCAGCGTTGCTGTTCTGAGCGCCGATTTGATTTTGTTGGCTCCAATCGCCTGTCGCTGCGACAATTTTATTGCTGTTGTAACTGTTGTTGTAGTCGCCATTGTTGTTGTGGCCGTTGCCGTTGCCGTTGCCGTTACTGTTGCCATTTGGTAGCGTTCCATTGCCGTTCGGCTGCGATTTGGTTGGCTTGGGCGGCGGCGGCGGCGGCGCCATCTGTGTCTGACTTCTACGACCTGACATATTTCCCGATGCGCCCAGCGATAGCTCTAGTTATTCTTATTGGATTTTCTACTTCTTTCACTGTTGCCGTTGCTGCTGCTGTTGTTGTTGTTGTTGCTGCTGCTGATGGGTATTCGGCTCGGCCTTGAGGAAGCCCAGCGTGTTGCCTGAAAAGTACGAAAGTGGGAAAGTTTGTGTAAGTAAGCATAGCCTATATATATTTTTAGACGGAAGTATTTGTGCGCTCGCATTTGTATTTCACATTTCCCTATCCGATTCTCCGGTTTCTTTGTCCGTCCGTCTATCTGTCCGCCTGTCTGTCTGTCTGCCTGGCGTTGGCAACGCGCCAAACAAATTTGGAATTCATACAATAATTGGTGTCATAAATTTCGTGCCCACCTTACCCACCACCCCACCTCAGCAGAGTGCAACCACCACCACCTGGCCAGGCTAGCGACCCAGTGACTTGCTTCTTGCCAAAAAAAAAAAAAACAAACAAACAAGCGAACAAAAATAAACCCAAAAACAGAAACCAAGAAAATCAATAAGAGTTTTGTTACGCCAAGTGCATAAGTGAGTCCAAGACACACCAACAACCCCGCCGGCAAAGGCGCAAAGGGGGCGCTACGCTGGGGCACCCCTAAAACGCTTTGCCAGCAATTAAAGACAGAGTCCGCATCCCGCCCGTACGTCCGTCCGGCCAAATGTCACCAAAAGTTTTTTGAACCCGTTAGCCGGGCCACACACAAATGGGGTTGGATTGTTGTGGCTAGAGGGGGGGGAAGGCGACGTGGGACTTTGTCCGGGCGTATGATTCGTGCCAACAGAAATTTGCATAAGGTAAACAACAGTTGCTTGCTGCAAAGCTACGGAAAGAGAACGTGACGGAACGGCACGGGGCGGGACGGGACGGGGTGAAACGTGAAGGTCTATTGCGCACAACTCCAAAGTCAACTCAAAAGCCAAAGGCGAATGAACCAAAAAAAAAAAAAAAGTCCATTTAGAAGACAGTGGGAATAAAATATTTACAAACAAGGAAGCAGCACAGATGCGAGCTGTAGCATATGAAGAATGTGCAATAGATATCCTTTAATTATGTTTTATGTAATGGGTTTATCTGTCTATCTCAGCAAAAAAAAAAAACAAAAACAAAATTTGATTGAGCTGTGATTACTGTGAATGAATGAGTGAAGCTTTGTAGTAAAAATAATAATATGAATAATAACAAGTAAGAAAGCTCTAGTCGAGACTGCTCGACTACGAGATCCCCTGAACCCTTGGAGCAATAGATAATTCAATAATTTTTCGCGTCTTTCAGCTTATACAAGAAACACGCACACACACACACACACGCACGTACGCACACACAGGCATACATACACACACATGCATACAGACACAAACGCATACAGACACATTCATACAATACACAAACACATACACACACATACACAAACACATACACACACAAGCAACCACGCATAAACACGCATGGGCTGCAGTGTGCGCTTACTATGAGAACTTAATTGCTTAATAACTTTTATATGAAGGTACGATCTTCATGAAACTTTCAGATTATGATTATAACATGAATATGCATGTAATTGCCAAAGCACAAGTCTCTAGTATTTGAAATACGCTTTTTACAAAAGTGTGGGTGAGGGGGTGAATTTAAGGGTGGGGGGTAAATTTTAACAAAAACCGAAATTGTATAAATTGCATATAAGCATACATAAAAAATTTGGAGACTCTAGCAATAAAGGTGTAGAAGATATAATTTTATAACTGGTTTTCGATAAGGTTTTTTATCGATAAAAAAAGATCGGGATGAGTTATCGATTTTTAATGATAAACTTGATATGCGCGCTGTAATTACGGACAATTTAAAAAAAATTTGAAGTCTCTAGCTCTTATATCTTCTGAAATCGACGCGTTCATACATACGGACAGACGGACAGACGGACAGACGGACGGACGGACAGACGGACAGACAGACGGACAGGGCCAAATCAACTCAGCTCGTCGCCCTGATCAAGAATATATATACTTTGTGGGGTCTGCCACGCCTCCTTCTGCCTGTTACATACATTTCAACAAAACCATTATACCCTGATTTCCCATTGAAAATGGGTTCAGGGTATAAAAATTGAATGTGCCTAAAACATTGCGCAAAACTTGTTGAACACACCTCGCTAGTATTCCTAGACAATCTGAGCAGACAATTAGCTGTTTCTCCATAATCTAGTCACTCACTTAAAATCATTTCTCATACAAAGGAAGGCTATCTTCAGAACCGATATGCGATACTCGACAATATATATATCTACACATACATAGATATCGATATCACATTTACATATCATATGACTTTTCCACAAAGTATCTTCAAAGCCACATGTCTGCAGAGATAGAAGCGAGCAGAAGTTAGGTAGCTCTCTATATATAATATAAATACATAAAAATATAATAAATGTATTTATAGAGAGAGTAGCTGACTTCTCTCTAATATTTATTTCATATAAAGAGAGAGTATTTAAAGAGCTCTTATCTATACCAAACAGTTAGTTCATTTTGAAATGGGCTGATCCCTTTGGTCATTATCCCTGGCTCGCCTGGGACATGAGCTGCATTATGATCATCTACGTCATCTTCGTCATCATCATCATCATCGTCATTGACATAATGAACACTCGTCGCAGCCCACTTAATTAGATTAAAGAGCATCTCCCCTGGCGCAGCTGCTGATGTCGAAAAGCGACCCAAATGGCAGGAGGCGGGCGCCGAGGGGCAAGGGGCGCGTGTAAAGGGTGCACACTCGAATTTCATGGCCGGAAATAATTTGCCGTCTGCAATTTCAATTTAACCAGCAGCAGAAGAAGACGACAGCAAATACTGTACACACACAGTTTGACAGACACTGCCAATGGGCATTCCATGCCAAGTTGAGTCAAGCCAACCCAAGCCAAGCCCTCGGCATAGCCCAGCCAAGGCAGCACCCCGCTGGCCCAACCTCTGCAGTGAATGCATTTCTCAACTTCCGTTCGCGCATTTTGTAATCTATACAAGTAGAAGATGTTGCCGCAGAGACAACAGACAGACAACAGGCAACAGCGAAACTGAAGTATTTAAGGTAAAAGCAACACACATTCCATCAGCTATGCATATAGTGCGCCGATCTTATGAGGCGTTGGCGACGTCTATCCAAATGAAATTGAAATTCCAATGCCAACTGCCTGGCGAAGCGTAACGCCAGCATTCTATTAGGGCCAGGGCATGGTACGAGAGAGGGAGCGAGAGAGAGCAGAGTGGGGAGAGGGGGGAGGGGGGAAGTAATGAAGTAAGGAGTTATGGGTGAGCGCATTGCCGCTTGTTGGAGTCACGTGTGCTGGCTTCCTAACCGACGACCCATTACATGTCATATTTGGAGCGGGGCGTGGCGCGGCCTGGCTTGAGGGAGTGAGAGTTACATTTCCGTTATACTCAAAGCAAAAAGTTATGCAGGCTGATGCATAGAGTAGGGTATTCGAAAGGGTCCAAACGACATTGACATACAAGAGGGTTGAACATTTATGGTATATATACGATATTTCAGTATAGTAGAGCATAGTAATATATTCTCTATATACATATGTAGGTATATCGTTATAGTTTTTGATGAAGGGAGGTTATTGGTAACTTAACTATTTAAATTTGAAGCTTCTAGCTATTATACTTTAGGAGATATCAAATTTTGCGGTTTGTGTTCCAAATTTCAAGTCTCTAGCTTCAATAGCGCCGAAATAGATTGCGTTCATAGGGACAGACGGACAGACGGCCGGCGGAGAGACGGACAAACAGCAAGACGGACATTGCACAAAACCAATATACTAATTCACTTTCGTGAATGAGTATAAAAAGTAATAATGATAATGATAATAAATGGCAACGACAATGGCAATTATAATGACAATAACAATTACAATGACCACGACAATGAAAATGACAATAAAAATAACAATAACAATAACAATGACAATGACAATGACAATGACAATGACAATGACAATGACAATGACAATGACAATGACAATGACAATGACAATGACAATGACAATGACAATGACAATGACAATGACAATGACAATGACAATGACAATGACAATAACAATGACAATAACAACGACAATGACAATGACAATGAGAATGACAATGACAATTACAATGACAATGACAATGCCATGACAATCGAATTTGTTGTCCCAACTTTATACTACTACTAATTACTAATTAATATTAACACTAATGACATTGGGAATGATAATATATAATAATAATATTGATAGCATCATACATTAATACTAGAAAACTTCTAATATAGTAAATAATTGCTATTTGCACGGTATAACGATATCGAGTCAACTATCGCCAGTTACTGCCACGCGTTTAGCCCACATAGCAGCAGCAGAGGCAGAGGTAGAGGTCTGAGCAGCCCCCATGCAAGCAGCATATGCAACAATTCGCTGCGGGCTGCTCGAGTGGGCGCTTTTTGCCAAAGTCACTGCGAAAATCAAAACTAAAACCGAAACAACCGCAACACCCACTCAACGATTCAAGCGAAGAGGCAAACACTAGAGAGAGAGACAGAGCGAAAGAGAGAGAGACAGAGCGAAAGAGAGAGAGAGAGAGAGAGAGAGAGAGAGCGGTGCAGACGCTTATTTATTGCGGTTTCCTGTTGCTTGTGGGCGCCGATCTGGCCTAGAGCTAAAGGCCGAAACAAAAGGCGAATCGTTGAACTTATAAAGATGAAAAATAGGCATTGCAAGATTATCGATAACTAACAATTTTGCATATTTAAATTGCTATCGATTTGATGATTTTGAGATGAAAGTTCTAGTTTAAGTTTTAAGTGAATTTTATTACTTTATTATAAATTTATATAAACTGATCTACATTATTTTATAGTATAATATTATCGATAACTTCTTAAGGACTTCTAGTAGACTAATTAGTATCTAATTATATTCAGACTACTATGGAATAATAGTTCTCTAGATATAGATAGTCAAATTGCGAATGTAAGTTATCGATAACTGGTTAATACCTATGTAAATTCCACAAACTGTGCGATCGATAAAATGAGTAAACAATATCGAAATGTATATGCTCAATATATAGATTACTATTTTATTGATAATTAACTTGAATTACTCTCGATAGCATGAAAATGGCTATATGAATTCTACGTAGGCATGTTATCGATAATATGGCTATCGATAACTAGTACTATGTGCTCTTTAAAATTGATTGCTAATTCCAAATCAGTTTGACTAAAGTGAAACCCTCTGTCATTCTGTCAGTGTACTCTTGAGCCTTCTCTCAATTGATTCGACATCGAAGGAATGTGAAATGGCAGTTAAACTGAAGAACATTTACATTCGTTTACTGCTGTTTGCGCTATCAAAAATGTTTATAAACAAACAAATTAAGTTTCGAGCATATGACGAACCATTTTCTATTTCAGTTCACAGTGAAGACAATCATGACCGCGAGAACAAGCACAATAATAAATAATTGTGCAACTCGCTGATGAGACACGCGCAATATGAATGTGCGTCCGGTTCTACATATATATATATATATGTATATATATAAATAATATCTATATATAATGGCTAGAAAAGAGGCCACACTCACTTGCTCAATCGGCTAGCCAGATGGCGTCTGGTTTGCCCATAGCAAATGCTTACTGTAGCTGTTGCTGACCGACCGACCACCCACATTATGTGCGCTGGCCCCCAATGATCTCGCTGGCGTTTTCCTGTGCCACGAAAGGGGGCGCTCGACTCTTATCGCTCTTGTTTTGTTTTTGCTAGTCTACAACAACAACAACAACAATAACCAAAGCTAGCAACAACAATAGCCAGCAACTGTTAATTACCCATAAAAAGTTCAATCGAGCTCAACGCCTGGCCCCACATACGTGACTCATTAGCCTTCAATAACAACTATGATTACAGTGTAAGTGAACTACAATATATATATATATCGGATATACATATACACACTATATATATTTATCACATCTATGGCCAGAAATCGTCTAGAAATATTTAAATTCATGTCACGTTCGCCTCGTTCTCTAATTACACTAAACAAATTAACTCAAATGATGCTGCAATTAGCTGGCTTTACCCAAAACTAAACATTTTAATGTTGCTTCAGGGAGAGTCAACAAAGAGAGTATATAGGTTGTTGACTAACACTTGAAAATGCACATATAATAGGTGATTTGTCTTGTGAGTTATATACTGTTGGATCCGGTTATAGCATCTGGAAGACGCTATAACCATATAAGCTTACTCATAAAACTTTGTCTGGGGACCAGAATTTTCCTCGTAGTAGCCGTATGGACGCTATAACCGGATTCTACTGTATTTGTCTATGTGTATATTATATTTATTATTATCATATCAATATATCATACTTTTAAACGATATTTTTCTATCGGAATACTTATTGATAGGGATAGCAACATTAATACCAATTTCTCTACATATCAATATCATTATTAATATCTATTACCCTAGATCTACATCCGCCCTAGTCTGCCTATAAGTTCTCTCTCCTGTTCCACAGTTATTTCTACAAGCAGTTTTTACTAAATTTAGTCGCTCTTGGCGGGTATTATGCAGTCGGGTTGGCGCATCCGGGCCAAGTTCTTAAGTGTTTTCTTTAAATTGTTTTAGTGTTTTGCGGCGCAGCCTGGGAAAGATTCGTATTATCTTTCAAGTTCAGTTTCTGAAGGTCGGCCTTAACGCGCAAACCTTTGTTTTATTGTATATCAAATTAAAAAGTTATACATAAAACACGTTACAGTAGTCATTCGTTAAAAAGTTCAGCAAGAACCTTCAAACAAATACTTAAATTTCCTATACATATTAGAGACATGTCTTGAATATTTTATCGTCAAGTATTATCTAAGAGCAAAACTCGTATAACTATAAATATATGTATGTAGCTATATATATACAAATCAGTGAAGACAAACTATATATTACATCTAATTTATGTATTATATATAAAGACTTGCTTCTTAAACTTGTACAAAATTCTTGCTGTTTTTTTTTTTTTTCTTTTTAGTTATCTCGAACCAACCCATATAAAATCGTTTTATATGACGGGATATAGCAACGTTCATTGCCATATAAAGCATTTCAATATGCTAACTAATGCTAATTGTTTCTACATAAATTCAAGTTCTGAGCTTCAATTCGCACTGTCGATGACTCATTTGAAAGGAAGACTGTGCTTCCAGTTTGTTAGATATTCATTTGAACTGCTTAAGCTGAAGCAAATGCAAATTGCAAACAAATCTAAAGCTGATTTATCGCAAGTGTCTCACTGCTCGAAATTATCAGAGCAATCGCCGACTGCTTAATACTCACCAAAAAATCAACAAAAGTATTCACTAATCATATTTATAGAGATGAACAAGTGATTGAGTGATCTGATGACCAAGTGCTCAAGTGAGTAATATATTGATCTAGTAAAGGAACTATCAAGTCAGCAAGTGATCTAATCAAGTGATCGACTGATTAAGCGATAGACTGACAAGTCAGAGATGAGTGATCTGATTGCCAAACTTCATCAATTCAACGCTAAAACGCCTTCATCATCTTAACTGTGATGTGATAAATATTTCTTTCTTCAATCGAGCGACAAATAGGTTTAGTGAACAAATGATGAGATCAACTAACCAAGTCAGATCCAATTGACAAACTTGATCTATCTAGCTTGGTCAGATAAATCTCTCTCTAGTGAAAAAGTAGTCAACTGATCCAGTCAGAGGTCTATTGTATCTAATTGCCAAACTTGATTAGTCTAGCGCTAAAACTGTGGAACAAGCTCTTTCAATGATTAAAAAAAAAACTCTCTGTCTCTATCTCTTTGTTCTCACTTTCTCTCTCTCTCTCTTCTTCTCTAATTAAAAAGTGATCTGGTGATCGAGTGTTAAATAGATCTAGTGAGTAAATTTTAAAGTCAACAAGCGATCAAGTGATCAATTAATTAAGAGATCAAATGATCCTATACGAGATCAACCTATCCCTTGATTTATGTTGAGAACCAGTATACCCTTTCTCACATCATGAGCGAGCACAAGAAACAAGTCGAGCTGTACGTATTCACATTTGCAACTCGTTTCGCTGATAAACAAATTCTAAGAGAAAACATTTTAAGCAATTTTTAAAAAGCAAAGCACGAAGCGAGCTCTGCGAGTGATCAAATATGAGCAGGAGCTGAGAGCTGAGAGCTGAGCCTCAATTTAATTTGAGTGACGCTATCGTCATCATCCGCATCGGCATCATTGTCATCGATCCAATGCGGTCAGCTGTTTAGTCTTGAATCTGAGTGTATTCTATTGATGGATGGCTGACTAAAAGGCAAAGATGCTCGTGACGAAAATTGAATGGAAAAAGAGCCTAGAATAACGATTTGGCAAAACTATTCACATTTCCATATCGCACGTTACGTGGCGCGCCCAACGTCAAATGATTCAATTAACCGAACATGAATACATGCGCCCTGATTCATGAATACCCCATTTCGATGCCCTCTGCTTGCCTCTATTCAAAATTCAATTGCGATTCGCAGTCAAGAGTTCACGGGCAATTTGGCAAAAACAAAGGTCGCCCCTGATGGCCTTCTTCTTCTTCTACTTTATCGCCAGGCCACGAATCAAGTCAAATGCAAACTATAATAAATTGATATAATTTACTTTCGAGCCAAAGTACAATTCTCAATTGTGAATATACACTGCGCAAAACCAAAAACGATATGAGTAATTCGTATATAAAATCAGAAGTTCCTAGAAAAATCTATTTCATATAAGTAAAACTTCCCGTTTTCAGGTTTATTAACATTTACGATAATCACTATGCGAAGATCGCTATGTCAGACTACACTTCTTTTCCTTACGATATTCATTACGAATAGATAATTCTTTATCATAGTGCAGTTTCGAACTGCCTTATACGATATACGATGTATGATATTCCGCATGTGACAGCTACTTGAGATTGCCTTGCTTGCCCATTTTAGATATTCAATAGGTCTAGATCATACTGTATCTTAATGCAGTTTTAGATTGTCATTGTTTCCCATTGACGATATTAAATACGTGACGATCTTATTGTGGAGTGCTGTATGTTTCAAACAACCCTCTTGCCCATTTGCGATATTCAATACGTTTTATTCTCTATTCTCTATCTTTATAAAGTTTCAGACTATAGTTTTTGCCCATTTACGATATTCATTATATGACGATAATTCTGTTGTCTAATGCAGTCTTTCATTATTTATGTTGCCCATTTACAATATTTGCATATGTTAAAATATTTCCATATATTTACGATATTCAATTTGAAATCATTATGGTTACATTTAATTTATTATATTTATTATTTATCTTGTTACTCATTTACGATATTCCTTTATGAAGATCTCTGCATTCTCATATGGAGCCATTTCGTACTTGTAAAGCATTCACGATATTCCAATATATTATTAATTACATATCAGATCTTTTGGTCGACAGTCTGTCTAGAGATAAGTCCAATAAATTATTGCGCAAATGTCAGAAAATGTGCCAAATAGACAAGCTGTTTAGATAGTGAAGCGTTTCTAGATATATACGATATATATCTATATGTTTATATATGCATACATATATACATTTCTTTCGTCAGACACCTCTGAATTACAGTTTCCGTTGCGTTAGATACATTTGTTGTTATTTTTTGCTACGCCAAATTGACTCGATTGAGTTGGAAACGCAGCGCAGATGGAACTCGATGGGGATATATGTATTATTATTATTATTCTTTTTTTTCTACTTCTTGATATTATTTCGCTTTAGTTATAAATTTGAGGCCCAAAGCCAAATAAATACTTGACACAAAACGAGTTGAGTGGGCGGCCGATCAGATGCGATCCAGATGATGATGATGATGATGATAATGTTGCTGACGATGATGATGATTAACATGGAGAACATTATAATTTGCTGTTCTGGACAAAAGATGGCACAGATTGCGTATTGTGTTTGGCTCTTGAATTCGACTAGTTGGAATCTTTCGTCACGAAATGCTTGGCGAATGCGTCATCGGCACAGATGGCCAGCGCTCATGGAGCGGATCAATAAAAACTGCGTTAAATGCAATTATCGACGTCTCCCAAGACCCGCTGCTCCCTCGCACTACCCCAAACCAGTTAACACTTTTCTCTCGTTGCCCATATATAAAAAGAAATTTGACACACATTGCGTGGGTCGCACTTAAAAGCTAATTGCACAAAGACCGCCCCACAAACTACCCGCCCTTAAGCAACAGCCCTCTGCACACCATGGCATGGACATGAGTGATAGTCGACCAATACATGCCCTAACTTTTGGTTAAGTCAGATAAAAGACAGAGAATGAGAGCCAGATAGAGTAAGAGATAGATATTATGAGAGACAGAGATAGAGAGAGACAGGCAGAGAGAAAGAGAGACAGAGAGAGAAAGAGAGAGAGAGAGAGAGCAAGTCTAAAGCAGTTTTGTTTTCTACTCAATTTTCACGCTTCAAGGTGGATTTAATTTTATATAAAATGAGTGTAAAACAAATTTGATTTCTATATAAATAAGTTAGATCATAATGAGAATAAAACTTATCTACCAGACTCTAAATTTTACAGCCCTGGGCAAAGCACTGGATGATATCAGTTGCTAATATAAAGGAATTCATTCACCTCAAAAGCTATATATATATCATACATAGTATTATATATACATATATATTTATAGCTACATGACGTTTATCTAATCTCTGGAATATATTTGACAAATTTACGAGCAACCCATGAGTCAATGTGAAGTTCTGTAACGCCGATACTTGTACAATTTGCACTTTGGCAAATGTTTAGGGTATTTTTAGAGCGAGCGAAGCTTTCGGCTTTGGCCCGCCCCTCAGAATGTCTTGGAAGTCAGCCGACAGCTCCACTCACACCCAGACCTAGGCCAGTCATAGGCCTGCAGTACTTGGGCTGATGGGCTTCGTGCATGCGATGCGCGATGCGTTTGTATGTCGCTGCACGACAATGTGAAGAGAGTATATTGGTTCTGTGAGCGAACATTGGGGTTTACAATATTAGGTTAATAGGTTTTTAATAGAGTTTAGCTAGAAACTCTGTATAGCGATATCAAGGGCAAATAGCAAAGGCTTTTAGAGATGGTTAGATCTACAAATTCAGAGACTTGCACATCTTGAGCGGGCATTAGACAGTCGCTAAGGCCTGGCTGCAATGCATTATTACTTGTTTCCCACTGTTGGGGCTCTGGTGCATAAATCAAGACGTTAAGACGTTGTGGCAAACGGTCGAGCTGACAGTTTTATGACCACAACAAACTGGGCCACAATGCTGGCCAGGGCAGCCTAGCAACCAGCCAAGCAATCCACCCCGTTGGAGCGAGCTAATAGGGGATTTTTATTTTGTTGAATCGGATATGACTTTCCCTTTCAGATTTCCAGCTAACTGCATTGCGGGGGGCGAGTGCTTGAGTGGGCGGGTCATGCGATGACCCAGTTAATTATGAATTGGCCGCCAATTTCGTATCGCTGAATTTGTAATGATTTTTAGCCCTGTTGTTGGCCAGTAATGAATCAATCCAATTTTCTAGACAGTCCTATTAATGTCTATTTATGGCTGCTCGAATCTTGATTCTACGAATTCATAGAGCTTGACAAAAATGAAAAAAGGAAGAGGCGAAAAAGTTAAAGTCGAGTTTCGGTTAGAGCTTCCGCTTTTTCCTAAAGCAATAATTTAATTCTAATGCCGCAACAACTTTCGAAGCACTTTACCCTGTTCCAGTTCCACTTCCACTTTCAGTTCCAGTTCCAGTTGCAGTTCCAGTTCCCCGGTTCACCAGACGCTGAGCCGGTGGCCCCTTTGTGCCGCTAATCTCAAATTGCATTTGATTGTTGCCACGCAAATGAGGTTACAGACACACGCACACACACATGCTACATATGCACTATATATTCCATATCAATTTACAGTAATTGCGGCTCACGCATGCCCTCCCGACCCATACAGCATGTAGAAAAAAAAAAGCACGTAGAAAACTTTAGCCAGAGCTAAAAATAGACATAAAACTGCAAGTAGAGTCCCAACGACTGCATAATACTCGTTCAGCTCTTCAGAGACTAACTAAATGGAATCGATTTGCAAAGTCGAATTTATTTAACTATATTTATTTATAATAATATTTAAAATCGTATTGAACGATATTTGAGAAACAAAAAGTACGAATATACTCGTATTCCCATCAAGAACGAGCATCTCAAGAATCCAAACCGAAAGAGCCCAAAACTAAACAGTTGAAATTATTTTTAAAAGCCAAAGGCAACGCAATTGGCCAAGTTGAATGAACCGCAGATGGCCCAAAACAAAAACAAAACAAAACAAAAAAAAATGAAATGAAATGTGTTTCAAAATATACGTCTAAAGGTGTGGACGAAAAATCAAATGTGAAAAAAAGACAAAAACAAAAACAATTTCTAAGTACAAAATCTAAGAGATTATTTGTAAACTACTCAAGTGCAAATGAAAAAGGAAATATATAAAAATAAATATATATAGAAATATACATATATTTAAAATAAATCCATTTATATATAAGTAACCTCACTGTACAGTAAAAACTTGTCAGCTGAAATGAATTTGATTGAATCAATCCGTCAACTCGCATTGCTCGAGTTATCTCTGAGATCCATTTCACATATTTTATCTATTTCTTTTTATTAGTTTTTTAGATTTGCCATCGCTTTCCTTTTACTTTACTTGACTTTCTTCTCTGCTCTTTCCTTTCAATTTGCTTCTTTCATTTCAATCTAAGTCACCTTCGCTTCTCCAGCAATTTGTCAACTTCACATTAGATTCATAAAAAATCAGAATCCAAAAATTTGTATAATTTTTATTTCTATTTATATCAATAGAGATTTTAAGTTTCATAAGTTTATATATATATGTATATGTATATAATTCTTATTTAATTCTCTTTCAGATATTTCGAGTATTCGGCGTATGTATAATATAAACTATATATACATCTGTTCAGCGTTAATGGATCAATATTTCAGCTATAAATCGCAATTCGTGTTAAACAAGCAAAATTTAATTTATGCTTTACTTTCGCTCTTCTTCTGCCTCTCTCCTAGTTTTGCGCAAATTTCTCGTTTAAATTGTTCACAAAATGAGATCATTTTCTCGCCTGTTCGCTCCATGAAAAAAAAAAAAAAAAAAAAAAAAAAAAACAGACCTTGTTCAAAATTTTAAATGCAGGTCAAAATTTGTATACAAACTAATGCCCGCATATATGCATACATCAAAAATTACTCACAAATATATATAGATTCATAAACATATAAACATATTCGATTCATAGCGTTGTCGTTTTTGCATTTGCATTTCCGTTCAGAATTTACTTTAGACGAGGCGTTTTAAAACGCTAGCGTTTTTGCCGCCTTACATTTTAGCTAAAGTGCAATGCTTAAAAGTAGATTTCGTATGATGACATACATACATGACATACACATCTTAGATATACATACATATCTCGTATATACCGCATTTACCTGGCACGACTTTAGGCGCGCGCGTTTTTAGCCGCTTAGCTCAGTGCAAAAAATGTTACTATTACTTCAAGTGAAAGTTCAGTCGATTGTGGGTGATGTCCAACCTACCTCACCGCACCAACAACCCATCCAACCCACCAGCTTGACACTCAAAAGTAAAAATAAAAGGTATAGCCCACTTTACACTCACCTGTTGCTGCTGCTGCTACTGCTGCTGCTAATTGTTGTTCTTCTTTGTAGTTTTATTTTTTATTAATATATATTTTTTTCAACCGGTTATATTATGTTGTTGTTTTTCTTGGTTGGAACTTGTTCAATTTGTTTTTCTTTTTCACGTTTTTCTACGTCTCTGCGCTTCAAATATGAATCGAAAATAAACCAAGTTTATTAGTTGCTCTCAAACTGTAACTATGAATGGCTCGCCAACTGTGAAAGCTGTGAGCATACACAGGCTACAAAGTGCTAGTTACTCTAGAACTGTAAGCAGCAATGACTTGAAAACTGTAAATGTTAATGTCTTGAAGGTTTTCAAACCCCCAAACAAACAAACAAACAAACAAATATTGCAATGCAATGGCATGCTCCATATTGCTATGTAAACACAGGGTATACGGTATGCCACAAATGGGCAGATAGAATGCTCGTGTGTGTGTGTGTGTGTATCTACATATTTGTGTATCTTATCTAATCGTGTGCCTTGAGCAATTTCTCATTATCAACTGATAAGAACGACGGCTGTGCCTCAAAATCGATCGTTGTGGTTACAATTTGTTGCTCTTCTTCTTCTTCTTCTTCTTCTACTACCACTAGTTGTTGCTGTCATTGTTGCTTTGTTGTTATTGTTTGTTAATATGCCGGAAACATCGTTTGTAATTTTAGTCATCAGCAATTTTGAGCCGTATTCAGAATTTAGCCAATGAGCTCATGACAAAAAGTTTCACTCCGATGACGTCATGGCCAACAGCATTGAACTTGATCGAGAATTTTATATGGGAGAAAAAACAAAAACACAAAACTAATTGAGAGTTCGTGAGGTCTGATGCAGAGAGAAAGAGAGAGAGAGCAAAACATTAGAAGAGATGATTCATAAAATATATAATGAATACGATGTGACGTCAACAAATAGTTACTAAAAAAAAAAAAATAATAATTGAATTACACTTGAATTGTTTATGTATTTTGTTAAAAAAATATTTAAAAAAAAAAAAAAAAAAAAACAATAAACTGCTAAAAGTCACAGCTCAAAAACCAGCTAAACGAGCAGCTGGTTTACCTTCAGAGATCGCTATTCAAATTGGAACAATTGTTGAGTGCACGGACACACACACACACAGAAATATATAGCCAAAAGAGACATGGATATAGACAAGTACACTTGGAAAAATTGCACTAAAACAAAAAAAACACAACAAAAACAACAAGTATATAAACAGCACGCACACACGATTCTTGTCTCATCTCCCTCTGCTGTTGTGTGCGTGTGTGTGTTGAGTATTAAATTACGCATGCATGCGCGTCTATTTTTAATAAATTTTTACCGTTGTTTACGTCCTGTTGCGCGCGTCGCTTACAATGTAAATACACGGAGTACGCGCGTAAAATGCCGGCTGCGAGTCGTATCCAAAACAAAAGCTCGCGCAACACACACCACGACCGTTCCGTTCAATGAATTAATTTCAACTGAATTGTCGTTGCCATTATCGGACGAGCCATTGTATCGATAGACATAAGGTAACACATCGAGTAACTATCGATGTCAAACCTTTCGCAAATGTTTTTCGGTATATTTATAATACTGCTTACCGTATAAAGTGATTTGCCAGCCAACAAACAATCAAATTAATAAGCAATTTTTTATTTTTTATTTTGTGAACTTTGTATTTGGTTTCATTGGCATCATGGGGAAACCTTTCATATCAAACGAATCAGGCGCCATAAGTAAAGTAATCGATGGTTACTCATCTACTCTATTTTGTAAGTAAAAGCTTACAAAAAGTGACTCACAGATGGCGCTAGCATGATTTGGCGGGCATAACTATAAATTCGCTTCAATTGGAATATTGTGGAATATTAATAAAATCACATTTATTTGGAGTATATTCGATCAAAGACGCCCAAAAAAACAAACCAGACACGAAACGTTGCAGTTTGCATTTTGTTTTTTTAACGTGTTATCTAGCATCGCGAGCTGGCAAAGTATATTTATGAGGCAAAGAGCAGTTTATTTTCAAGCCAGAGACGCAGCTCGGAAAAGTGCTGAGCGTGTGATTTGTTCAAAGACGGTTTCTCTCGGCTGGAGCCGAGAAAAGTGCTAAAAATTAGCCAGTCAGAATTAAGAGCTGCAACAGTGCAGTAGTAGCAGAGATCGCCGGAAAAACTTGGAGGAAATGCTAAAATCTTCATTATTACTCCTTTTGGGCTTCGCGATGACGCCACCTGGTTGCGCTACGGGTATCTACAAATTGATCTTCGCTTAAAATTCGATTTAATATGAATACATAATTTCATTGATAGTTGCTCAGCCTATAATTTGTCGCCCGCAATCGCAGCGCAACATCATCTTTCCCAAGGAAACCTTCGACGAATGCTTTCTGGATGAAGAACAGAAGATTCCAGGAACTTGTAAACCGCTGCAGGATTGTTCCGCTGCCCTAAAGGAAGCAATGCCCAAGACCTGTTACTTTGTCAAATTCGATCAGTATGTGTGCTGTGCCTCCAACTCTAGCCAACCTGACGATGACTCACAGGTGGCGCCAACAACACTAAAGCCGCCCGTAAAACGGAAGAGCGGTAAAGGTTTGTAGGGCAGATATGCAACCATAATCAGTTGCTAACAGTCGTTGATTCGTCTCTTACAGTTTGCGAGGAATTTAACTTCTTCGTCGCCTCCGTTGTGGGTGGCCGTCTGACCAAACACCGAGAGTTTCCCTTTATGGCCGCCCTCGGCTGGCGCTCCAACTTCGATCAAAGCATTTACTATCGCTGTGGCGGCAGTCTCATAGCGCCCAATTTCGTGCTCACAGCGGCGCACTGCATCGACTTTGGCGGACAGAGGCCCGTAATAGTGCGACTAGGCGGCGATAATCTGACCGTTAGCACGGATGCAGTTCCACACGATCATCGAATCCGTCGTATATTTATCCATCCCGGCTACAACGAGAATACCGCCTACAATGATATTGCGCTGCTTGAGCTGGAAGAGCACGTGCCACCCAGTCTACGTCCCGTCTGTCTCTGGCAGGATGCGAAGTTGGCCAAGAAGGATCTGATTGCCGTTGGCTACGGGCAGATAAGCTTTGCGGGTCTCTCCTCGTCGCAGTTGCTCAAGGTGGATCTACAGCACATCAGCAACGACCAGTGCCGAGAATACTACTCACGCGAACAACTACCCAAGGGCCTGGCTGCCAGCCAAGTGTGTGCCAGCGACTTGAGCGGCAAGGCGGACACCTGCCAGGGTGACTTCGGTGGGCCGCTGGTCATGAGGCTTGATGACAATACATGGTATCTGGTGGGCATCACGTCGTTGGGCCAGGGCTGTGCCATCGGCCCGCCCAGCATCTATACGCGCGTGTCCAGCTATTTGGACTGGATCAGGAGCACTCCTTGTTTTCGTTACAATTTCATTTGTTAAACATTTCTATATATATATATATATATATATATATATATATATATATATATATATATATATATATGTGTGTGTGGGTGTATGTGGGTGTGGGTGTATCTATTCAAAAACTTTCCATATTTAATAAGCGCCGATTCATCGAATATACAATTTCCATATGAATAAAACGGAATGTCAATTAAACTATATTATATTAATTAAATGAGATCATGGAGCAGACTAAAAATAGTTGCATATCAATTTCTTTATATTAATCTATACCAATTTGTTATTAAATTATTCAAGATTCGAATTTCACATCAAGTATAATCGTTACCTACTTTCTCGGTTTTGCGTGCAGCATACTTTGGGTATATCTATATGGATGGCATCTAAAAGTATGCTTCATAAAGATATGCAGAAAGATACTCTGGAAAGCACACCCCGAGTGTTTCCCATAATAATATATACACTATATATATGTATGTATATAAGACATGAATAATAAAAACAAACATAGTTAAAAATTAATTCGCATTTTTTGAATGAATTAACATTTACAAGTAATGAAAACTCAATAAAAAATTGGAAAATAAATACAAAATAAATATATTTAATGAAGACAGTCGACAATTAAATTAAGATTCCATGCTCCAATTGATTGATCGGTGAAGCACAGACTTGCCGCTTGAGTAACGTTTGAAAATAGATGAATCAGCGGTATATTCCCGCTTATTGAATGAGTGTGGGCCGTTCCCAAGCGAGAGCTGTGATTTCCCGGCACTCAGCTCTCAGAAGGATATGCGCAGATCGAACGTGGGATCCACTGTCTGATCCTCGGGCTGGGGCCAGATAATGCTCTCGATCCAGTCCAGATAGCTGGACACGCGCGTATAGATGCTGGGCGGGCCGATGGCACAGCCCTGGCCCAACGACGTGATGCCCACCAGATACCATGTACTGTCATCAAGCCTCATGACCAGCGGCCCACCGGAGTCACCCTGGCAGGTGTCAGCCTTGCCGCTCAAGTCGCCGGCACACACTTGGCTGGCAGCCAGGCCCTTGGGTAGTTGTTCGCGTGAGTAGTATTCTCGGCACTGGTCGTTGCTGATGTGCTGTAGATCCACCTTGAGCAACTGCGACGAGGAGAGACCCGCAAAGCTTATCTGCCCGTAGCCAACGGCAATCAGATCCTTCTTGGCCAACTTCGCATCCTGCCAGAGACAGACGGGACGTAGACTGGGTGGCACGTGCTCTTCCAGCTCAAGCAGCGCAATATCATTGTAGGCGGTATTCTCGTTGTAGCCGGGATGGATAAATATACGACGGATTCGATGATCGTGTGGAACTGCATCCGTGCTAACGGTCAGATTATCGCCGCCTAGTCGCACTATTACGGGCCTCTGTCCGCCAAAGTCGATGCAGTGCGCCGCTGTGAGCACGAAATTGGGCGCTATGAGACTGCCGCCACAGCGATAGTAAATGCTTTGATCGAAGTTGGAGCGCCAGCCGAGGGCGGCCATAAAGGGAAACTCTCGGTGTTTGGTCAGACGGCCACCCACAACGGAGGCGACGAAGAAGTTAAATTCCTCGCAAACTGTAAGAGACGAATCAACGACTGTTAGCAACTGATTATGGTTGCATATCTGCCCTACAAACCTTTACCGCTCTTCCGTTTTACGGGCGGCTTTAGTGTTGTTGGCGCCACCTGTGAATCATCGTCAGGTTGGCTAGAGTTGGAGGCACAGCACACATACTGATCGAATTTGACAAAGTAACAGGTCTGTGGCATTGCTTGCTTTAGGGCAGCGGGGCAATCCTGCAGCAGTTTGCAGCTACCTGGCATCTTCTGCTCCCCATCCAGAAAGCATTCGTCGAAGGTTTCCTTGGGAAAGATGATGCCGCGCTGTGACTGTGGTCGAATGGCAGGCGGAGCCGCTATTGATGAGAAGGTATACAATTTATACTAAATGTTCAAATGGGACTTTTAACAAATGGGATTTTTGTGAAAGTGAAATTTTGTAGTTTACCCGCAGCGCCGCTAGGTGTCGCCATCGCGAGGCCCAGTAGGAACAACAACAAAGCGTTTGGCATTTTCTCCTCGTTTTTCGTTTTTCTGGCGTTCACTTTCTTCTTCTGCCGCTGCTACTGCTGCTGCTGCTACTGGTGCTGCTGCTCTTCTCCAGACCTCACTTCTGACTGGCTAGCGCTAGGCGCCTGCGCCGTTTGTTGTTTTCTGATCGACTGGGAAGCGAAACCAGCCAGTCAACTCTTTCCGAACAAATCACACGCTTATCGCTTTGGCGAGCTGCGCCTCTGGCCTAACAATTGTTGTTTGCCTCATAATTAGACTTTGCCAGCTCGCGATGCTCGAGAACACGTTCTTGAACGAATTGATACGAAAAGATATTCACCACAATAAAAATAATATTTATGTATATGCTATATAGGTTTTGCCACGCCTCGTTCTGTCAGTTACCTTTTAACAAACTCATACTCTGGATTTTCTCTATTAGATAGGTTCAATGCTTTTATGAAAGAAATCTAATAATGAAATCGATCTATTATATTTCATATTTTTGACTGGCTCTACTCATGCCAAAGTTAACTCATGTTCCCTAGATAAGACACCGAGTGAAAATTAAATTACTATTTATACGATATATAAATATATATACTCGTGTACAACAATAATTATTCAAGATTGAAATTATCCTCTGAAATTGTAGATTCTCCATAAAATCTATATGATATACTATACTATATAGTATTTAGTCATACATATATGAAGGTAATATATAGTGCCAGATTGTAAACAAATTCTGAATTATTAGATTCTTATTTATTTCGTATTTCTGATACATTTAAAATTTGTTATTTTAAAAGAGTTTCTTTTCCTCATTGCATATAAATATAAATATTTATTTGCAGTAAAAATTATAATTGGGCGAAACAAAAATTGTTTATTCATAAATATTCCGCCGGAGTGGCGTGATTTTGGATCACGATAGTACAGAGCAAGGCAAGTGGATGGATATTGCGTTACTTGGATTGCCGGACTATCAAAGTACAGTACGACACACTCGGCTGGTACAGTGAACACTACGGCTAGAGAAACTTAGATGCTAGGCGCGACAAGGTCGTATATCATTCGCCGACTAGTCGGAGAGCAGAACAACATCGTCCCTGCAGCCGCCTGGCGGCGGAGCTGGCGATGGCTTCTGCTTGGTGGGCGGGTCGTCGCTCTTGCGCAGATACTGGCTGATGAGCGCGTTCTTGGTGGCCGCATGGAACTGCTGATCGCGCGGCACGGACATGAGCAGATTGACGCGTTTCTTGACGCTCGAGGCTCTTGTGGCGGCTGTCGATGGTGTGCCTGTGGATGCGGTGGGCGTGCTGGCCGCCGAGTCCTTGGCCTTGCCCGCTTTGTCGACGTCTGTCTTGGGTGTGCCAGGCGCATCAGCCGCCTCAACGGCAAGCGACGCCTCTGGCAAGGAGGTGTCCGCCTTGCTGACCTTGGGCGTGAGCGTGTAGTTCCATTGATTTTGCAGCGTCAGCTCGTCCAGGTGGAATCTGTGCAGCGTTTCAGCCGCGACCACCCAGCAGAGGCGCTTCTTGGGCTTCTTCGACTTCTTTGCCTCGGCGCCAACCGATTTCTCGACGGGCTTCCAGGTGGCCAGCTCATCGAACTTCTCGCGCAGCATCGTCTTTGAGGGCAGCATCGTTTGGGACTCCGGCGTAATCTGGGTCTTCAGATACTCCAGGTACTCGGCGATGAGGAACATTTTGGCGTTGCTGTTGCCGTGTATAAGCCGGACCAGCTGCTGCAGCAGCTGCTCGTCCAGCTGCAGTGTGGCTGGCTTCGCCTTGGCCTCCTCCAAGGGCTCCTCCTCCTCGCCGGACTCCTGCGGCGGCTCCAGCGTCAGCGGCTGCAGCTGCCAGCAGCCGTACATATCGATGGTCTGGATGAAGACAGCCGGGCACAGCTGCGACTTGTTGCCGTCCTCGTCCAGCCAGACGGGCCCCAGCAGGCGGGGCTTGATCTTTTTGGTCTGCTTCTTCATCTCCTGGGCGAACTCCTGCTGCAGCACCTGTAGCTTGGCCTTCTGCGCCTCGCGTGTATTGCCATCCTCCAGCTCGCCATCGTTCTGCAGCTCCTCGTCGCTGAGATGGCCATGGGGCACAAACCATTCGTTGTACTCCTCCTCCGACTCCTCCTCGGACTCGCGCTCCTTCTCATCCTCGCTGGCGCTCAGCGACTCCCCGGGCTCCTCCTCCTCCCACTCGCAGTCCGAGTCCACCTCGTAGTCGAAGTAAGCCTGTCATATGGGAATACAAAGATTTAAGCTATGGATGCACATTGAGTTATGGAATCTATGGCGCACCTTATCCTGTCCCAGTGGGCGGCGGGCGGTGATCACTTGGCTGCGCTTGCGCCAGGTGCCGTAGTAGGGCGGGCGACGATTGTCCGCAAAGTGCAAATACTTGGCCCGCATCCATGGCACCTGCTTCGGCCGCTCCACCACAATGGGCGTGCCCACCGCATTGACCAGGTCATCTGGAAGCGATGCAGAGATGATAATAGTGGAGCCGTCCAAGGGCATCGCTTCGCAGTACTTACCGACCACCTGGACGTCGTCGTCATCCTCCTCGTCCTTGGCGCACCGCTGCAGCCGCGCGTCCCGCTTGCTGGCCAGCGGCTTGCGCTTGCCCTGGCTCAGTTCGTTCAGATAGAGATGGGCGCGTGTGGGACGCTTGGTGCGCCCAATGCTCTCGTTGAGATCCTGCCCATCCTCGTCGCCGTCGTCCGGCACATGGAAGAGCGTGTCCAGCAGCTGGCGCGTGTCGGCGGCAAGTGTGGTGCGTGTGACGGGGGCCACGATCATGTCGTCCTTCACCTGGAAGGGCCGGAAGGCGAGCTGCTGGTTGCCCACGTGGCTGGGATCGCAGTCGCTGCTGTTCTGCTCGTGCTCCAGCGAGCCGCTGATGGACTGCCTCGGCTGCTTGGGCACAAAGAATTTGCTGAATGTGGCGGCGGCGCGTTTCTTCTTCAGCTCCGCCTCCTCCTTCTCCTGCTCCTTGCGGCGCCGCTCCTCGTCCTTCTTGCGCTGTATCTCCTCCTTGGCCTCGTTGCGCTTGCGCTTCTCCTCGTTCTCGGCCTGCCGTTTGCGCTCCTTCTCCTCGTTCTCGGCCTGACGCTTGCGCTCCTTCTCTTCGCGCTCCTTGCGGCGCGCCTCCTCCTTGTCCTCGCGCTCTTTGCGCCGCTGCTCCTCCTTCAAGTCGCGCTCGGCCTTCCGCTGCTGCTCGCGCTGCTCCTTCTCCAGCTGCTTGAGGCGCCGCTCCTCCTGCAGCTTGCGCTCCTTCTCCTCGCGCGCCTTTCGCCGCTGCTCCATCAGCCGCTGCTGCTTGGGCGTCAGATTTGGCAGCTTCTCCGCCACGACGGGCGCAGCGCTAGCCGACTTGCCCTCCTCTTCCGTCTCTTTCTCCGTCTCCGATGACTGCTCCTGTTTCGTGTTCTGCTCCTTCTCCGGCGATGTGATCAGCGTGTCTGTGTCCACGTCCACGTCCATGTCGGCGCTGCGCTGCTCCACCACGGCTTCAGCTTCAGCTTCCGGTTCAGCCTCCTCAGCCTCAAGCTCAGCGCTGCTATCCAGCAGCACCACATCCTCATCCTCAACTGCTTTCGGCTCTACCTCCGCTTGCTTCTTGGATTTGCCTTCCTTCTTGGACTTTTCACTCGCTGTCGAAGCTTTCACTTGGACTCCAGCGTTTGCCTTGGCCTTTTCATCCGCCTTGGCTTCATTCGGCTTGGATGTTTTCGACGTCTTGGGCGATGCCATCGACTCCACTTCAATCACCTTGGCTTTTTTCTGTGGATTGAGGCTCTCGGCTATGGCCTCGATGTCATCGCTGGAGTCGCTGCGCTCAGCGCTTGACCCCAGCTTCGGCTGGGGCGATTGCTCCGCTGCCTCCGATTTCTTTAGGGATTTGCGACGCTTGACTCGCTTGTTGCCCAACGGCAGCTTGATTTGAATGGGCGTGTGAGTGGCGCCACCTGTTGGCTTCTCCTTCAACTTCTTCTCCTTAACGTTGCCATTTGCCTGCTTATCTTCTTCTTTCTTGGCGTTGTCCTTCTTCTCGTCGTTGTTGTTGTCGTTGTCGTTGTCGTTGTCCTCGCCCTCATCGTCATCCAGCTCGATGACATCGTCGGCATTGGCCTCCGTTGTCTTGGGCTTCTTGTAGGTCGCAGTGGCCGCAGCGAACAGCTGCATATTCTCTTTGCTGTTGGAGCGACGCAGCTGCTCCGTCTCCGGCGGCGACTCGCTGCCATAGGACAACTTGCGCTTGCGCGGCTCAGCGCGCGGCTCCGCCTCCTCCAGGTCCAAGTCCAGTTCGACAGCCGACGAGGTGGACGCCGCTGTCTTTGTCGCCGCTGCATCTGCTGCGCCGCCCTTCGCCAGCGGCGCTATCAACTTAAAGGGCAAACGCGTCTGCACGAATTTCTTGCCGCCGCTCCCGGTGCTGCCATTGCGATCCGCGGACTTGGTTGCACTTGCATCTTTCGCGCGGGCCGTGTTTGGTGTTTTCACTGCGCCGGCTGGCATCCTGGCACACTTGTTGTCGATGTTTATCTATTTATGTGTTAATTGCAAACGCAGTTGCCGCTCCCAACTCTCTCGCCTCTTCGTTTACGCGCGCCACACACACAACGCACGCACAACAGTGTGAGAAATGCGCGCCAAAAACAAAACACGCACATATGTTTTAGTGGCTTTGAGCAGCGTTGCTCTGATCATCGATCGGAGCCATGCGATAGTTGTGCGTCTGCAATAGTTTGCAATGGTTGGCAATGCGCCGGCTAAACGAATTGCACTGCTCACATGTAGATGGCGCTTTAGAATTGAATTGAAATTCGGTTTTCTTATTCCTGGAAGGTGCGAAACTTGAATAAAAAAGGTGATTTTCTAGTTTCTAACATAAATTGTATAAAATGGTATGAAACGTCCAAATATTTGAAGCTTTTAAATTTCTTGACTGTGATATATTAAAATTTATTTTAATTCATTTTAATTTTTATTAATACGTATTTTAGTCTTTTAAAACATTAAAAGTTGGTTTGTAAGTTTAAAAATGGTTATTTAAACAACTGAATAATCCTTTTTTTTTTTATTGTTATGTAAAGGGAGAATCCATTAATGATTTACTATTTATATTATTTCTCTCTCGCTCACTCTCTCTCTCGCTCACTCTCTCTCTCTCTCTCTCTATTCCGATCTCTATCTCTTTCCCTCTTTCTCTCTCTTTCTATAATAAAAACTTATATTGTTACCTTACATGTTTTTTCCTTTATTAAGATTTTTAGTTCATGCTGACTTGCCATACCCTGTATTTATTTAAAACGTTTCAAAAGGGTATAATGGTTTGGTGCTAATGTATGTCACATGCTGAATGTGGCCTGACAGACCCGCCTAAGGTTGTATATTTTGGAATAAGATACCAGCTGAGCCTAATCTGATCTTGTTCGTCCATCTCTCATTATTTCTGCCTGTGTTGAGGAATTTTGTGAGTGAGTTGCTGCCAATCGATAAAAGTTTATATATAGAACTGATTTTTTTTTTTTTTATTTAACTTAATTACACTATTCTATCGTTTTTAGTGAATAAAATTTAAAAAGTTTTTCTAATAAATTTAATTTCAGTTTAGAAAAGCAGACCGAAATATCGATTATTATCGATATTTTTTAATTTGTATAGCTCGCTGGATTGCACATAAAAAAAAAATATAATTAGAGATTTGTACATTTCATGAATTGTTTGCATCCAGAACTTGAGTAAATAATAAAGCTAAACTGAGTTTGTGCGTGGGTGTGTGTCTGTGTGTGTGTGTGGATGCACGTAAGCTCATATGTAGGCGTATGCGTAGGTGTGTGTGTGTGTGTGAATGCATGATTCTGTTGATGCCAGTATGTGGGTGTGTGTATGCAGCTGTGTGTGTGCCTTTGCATGTGTGCATACATATGTGCGCCCGTGTGTGTGAGTGCATTAGAAGTCTGAAATGTTTTTTAACAATTCAGTGTATTCGTTTTTTATTTTCTTTTCACAATTTAGGGTATTTGGCTAGTCGAGCACACCTCGTGCTAATGCGATTTTCAGCCACTCCAATTTAATTGAACGAAATGTTTCATGTTGTTAACTGGGCCAACACAATGTGCACGAGCTAACGGTTTCTTTGAGCCCTTTTCGCATTAATTAAATTAAAATTTTTGCACGGCAACAGAATTTATTGGCGTATTTTATTTTTATTTTTATTTTCAATAACTTTTGTGGGATTAATCAAACTTGGTTTCAATTTTAATATTTGTATTTTTTGGATTCATGCAGTAAGCAGAGCGAACAGGCCACGCCCACTGCCCACTGCCCACTGCCCACTGGGTTGACATGGCGACTGAGCTGAGCGGCTTTGTTTCATTATTAATAATAATTTGTTTAAGCGAAATATGTTGTGAATTGCAACCGATGCACAAGTGCCCTAAATGCCCTTCCCCTTCCCCCATTCCCCATTCCACCATCCCGTCATCATCTTTAGCTACGGCTGTTCATGCTTCACCATGGCTCATCATTGTCAGCGCCCCCATCAGCGCGCTTGGCTTTAACCCATTTAACTTTCGCCCAAAATCGTAAATCTAATATTGACATGTGTAAGAGAAATGCCGCCCGCTGTGTTTGCGGTCGACCGCTCGTCCGCTCGTCCGCTCGTTCGCTCGTCCGCCCAGTGGCCCAGCGGCCCAGCGGCATTGGATTTGGTTGGGCTGGCTCTGATTTGGCAACCTTAAATAATGATGATGATGATGACGATGATGATAGTAATAATAATAATCAGTTTGCCTTGATGCTGACTCCGCTGGGAGTTGTTAAATGAAAATTCGGTCATGCATGTGAACGAGGGCAGCGGAGGGTAGAGCGCGAGGCAGAGAGTGGGCGCGGGGGCAGAGCGGATGGGTGGGAGGGTTGCTCGATGTAGGTAATAGAAAATCTATTAGCGCGCACAAAGCGCTAAACTCTCTAGAGAATAAGCAAGGGAAGGAGTTTGCTGAACGGACACACTTACATTCAATCATTCCTTCATTTATTCAGTTCAGCCTTTTGATAGCACGCACTGTCGATGCAAATGCACAAGCGCGAGCGAGAGGCACATAGAGGAGGCGGAGACGGACGCGTGACTGTATGCGTGTGTGTGTGTTCGCCTGTGTTGTTGCTTGAAATTAGAGACCTGTTGGCGTGAAGCGTGCATGACGAGCGACTGACTGACAGACAGAGAGGCAGCTAGACAGTCATGTGACACACACACAAGCAATCTTGCAAGGAAAGTGCACGTGTGTGTGCGAGTGTGTGTGCGTGCAATTAATGAGCAGCTTGCACAGTGCGCGATTAATGCTGCGCCTATCGATAGTTAACCCGCTCCTTTTGCTCATTTGCATTGCCTGCCTATCGATATTTATTATGCAAAAATGCGATCACTTAAAAATTATGTAAATAAAACTCGCAAGCTGCATTTTTATTGATTCAATTGCCGATCTTAATGTGATAAAAATGAAAAGGCATATACAAAATACTGCAATAATTATTATATATAAAATCTATACCGCACACACAGACAGCAAATTGGTATTTGCAATTTTTTTAAGTTTTATAAATCCATGACTAATTAATTGGAATTATGGAAGCTAATTGCGTCTTAATTATTTTCAAAGATTTCATCAAAATCCAATGCGACACTGTGGCTGCGCCACAAGTCTCGTGGCCGTTGTTCCCTGTTCGCTTGCCGTACCAAGCCCACGCACCGCCCCGCCCCGCCCACGCAGCCCGCCCCCCGATGGACGACAAGCGCAACGAGTATTGTATTTAAGTAATTGGAGGGTAAAATGTGTTTCCAATTTGTTGTGCGTGTGTGGGCTAGTACAAATATATGTATTTATGTGTGTGTGTGTGTGTGTGTGTGTGTGTGTGAGCTAGCAACAATTTTCGCTACGTTTTTGTTGTTCTCTCTGTTATGGGCTTACTTACTGTCAAACAACAACAACAACAAGAACAGTTTCAGTAACAACAGCAACTGGAAGATTGAAAAAAGTATTGAATTACATTTATACAACATTTGGTTGAATAGCTCTTGAGAGGGAGCCCCCTTAATGCTGGCCGTGTGCTGCGGTTTGTGTTTCCTTTTGTTGAGCGCTTGCCGTCGCATTTTGTGGGTGGCTGGGTGGTTGGGTGCGCCGCACTTGCCCGTCTGTCTGTCTGTCTGTCTGTCCGTCCGTCCGGCTGTATATTTGTGGCTTCCATGGTGTGTCTACGGGCCACTACGTCAGCAAGCAGCGATACAACGTTGAAAGGTATTGGCATTTCCCGCAGGAATCGCCATGAAAATTCATTAGTTGCCGTTAACTTTTTGTTGATGGGTGTGCGCTATTAGACACACACACACACACACACACACACACACACACACACATATATATATATATATATATATATATATATACATACACATGTATATATAATATATAATATTGCTATACGCACGCACGCATGCATTCAATGTGTTCCATTCAGAGCTCTATCTCCCTGCGTGCGTGTGTATGTGTGTGTGTTTTCTTTCTTTTTGTTGGGATATGGACTCGCTTTATTATGCCGTTTGAGCCAGAGACAGAGATACGCATTAAAATTGTAGCAGGGAAATGCGTATGATAAAAGGCAATGTCAAAGGCGACACGGCTGCAGGTACAAACGAGTCCAAGACTGAGCGAGCGAGAGGTTGACACACTTGCTGCAAACGAACACAACGTCCTTAGCACAATGCGACCTTTGTCTGGCTTACCGGATATTTCGTAGAAAACGCATTTCCCACACTTTTCACTCGCCGAACCGACGGCCTCTGCTGTCCGTCGTTGCCCACGCTTTGATCTGTCGACCTGTCGATCGACAGTCATAAATAGCTGTCAAATTCAATTCCCTTCGTCTACGCCAGTGGCACCACCAGCATCAGCATCAGCATCGGCATCGGCATCAACGTCTGCTGCTCATTCTGTAAGCTCCATTGCAGCAAATTAGCTTGATTCCACTTTTGATGCCATGATCATGCAGTTTCCACAGCTTCCGATCTTCTGCTGCTGCCGGCAGTTCCACAAGTCATGCTCACAAATTGCTTCCAAGTCGTTTGTCACAACGTCTGTTCCGTCAGCGCCAAGCTCGATCACGGCGCAGTGCGTAAATCCCCCATTTTGGCTGATCGAAACCTGTAGCACAGTTTTGGGGGCAGCCATTGAACAGCTCTCTATATAGAGAGATTCGTTCGGATCTTCAGCATTTGTGTATTATACTAGTTAGAATGTTGAATGGGAATAACCGACTGCATAATACTCATTCAAGAGTTAAAAAAGGAATAAGCAAGGAATCTACAGTCTTTTATCTTTTCCATTTTGTATTTAGCTCCAATTCTATTACGCCCCCATATGTTGTTTGGCCAATTCTTATAACTAGCTTACATTGTTATTGGATGAATTGGGCCAAGGCTCAAAAGCTGTGGAGAATATAGGGTACAGATATGCCACGCCTCCCAGAAACATTAAACTTATTTTTAGATTACCGATACACTAGAGTAGCAATAGCTTAATCATCGAATTCTTTGATTGCTCGAAAAGATTTGAGGATATGCCAAGAGCTCTGAGAGCATAAATATTTAAATATTTAAATATTCCACGCAAGCTAAAAGTCTCTAGTATTATCTAAAATATCATTTTTGGGGTATACGATATAGTAATTCCCGATTTGTCTCGTCGACATATCGGGGAAAATCGTGACACTTTATCAGACGAGAGTACCTAAGAGTTCGGAAACAGAAAGATGAAGAAGAAGAAAAATACATAAACACTAATAAATAGTAAGAAATTCAGCATCGATCAAGTTTAGATAATGATATTGGTGTCAATATACGTATATATTATTCAAATAAATAAGAAATAAAAAATATTCACATAAAACGACTTTCTAGCATTTCAAAGCAATGCAATTCCTTTTTTAGTTAAATTCTTAATCCAAGCTCTCCTATATATATATAATATATCATATTTTTTATAGTTCATAGCATAATGAAATCCCCCATCGATTACTTTAGATCATATACGCAGATCAAAGATCATCTATCTACCATACTCTACCCTAACTCTATCGTCATCAGATTTGGCACAGGGAAACTTGAACTGCATTAGGTCCCAATTAGTTAGGCCTAATATATTCCATTCTGCATTTGGGCGACTTCCTCAGTTTTTGAATTGTGCCGTTTTGGTCGGCAACTATCAAAACAAACTGCACTATGGAGTCTGCTCTATATAGAGACAATGCCCGAGATGCGTAACGAAATGTGTTTTGATTTCGCATTGTGAGTTGTTTTACCCAAATAGCAGGAGAATTGAAGGAGAGCAATTGCTATGCATGAAATTAATATACTGCACAGAAGCAGTCGAGCAACAAACGAGATGGACAGAGTGTGTGTGTGAGAGAGAGAAAGAGAGCAAGAGAGAGAGAGAGAGAGAGAGAATCTCTGTGTGCTGCATTGATGTCAGCAAGGGGATGGGAAAGGCCACAGGAAGTCAAAGTGTCAGCCGATGTCGCTGTCGATGTCGATCGGTGCGAGGCGGAAATGCGGCTAATTTGCGCCCCTCCTCCAGCGCCTCCTTCTCCTGCTCCTGCTCCTCCTGCTGCTGCTTTGGTTCCTGAGCCGTGGCTACTGTTCCGTGTGTTTGTGCCTTTTCTGGTTGCTCAGCTTGCTGTCTCTGTTGCCTGTTTCAATAATAGTTGTTTGTTATTGTTGCTGTTGTTGTTGTTGTTCGGCTCTGTGCAAAATTATTAATTTACGAGCTGTCAACAGTTATTGTTTGACGGGTCGGTGTTTACATCCAGCGGGCCGAAGGTTTCCATCGTTAATACCTTTGACAAATTTAGTTTCCATTCATTTTGTACCCCCTGCCTAATACCTTTGTACCGTCTGCCTCTACCTCTGCCTCTACCGCTGGCTGTGGCTCTGCCTCTGTCCCGACCTCTGACGAGCATCATCAGGCAATTATTCTCGATTAGCCAATATCATGATGTCGACAGTTTCTCTCCATGTCACGATCGCTGACCAGCTCTCGATCGCCGGCTCTATCGTTCGCTTTCGGGTTCTACGCAATTAACGCGATGACTTGGTTAAATATATAAAAAAATTTTCATCTATTTTTTTTCTCCCTTTTTTTTTTTGGCCGAAGCGCGACTTAAATTAGCGGCTCGATCGATAACGATGACGATCACGATCACCTGCGATCGGTTTGATCATTAGCGCGCTAATTAAATCAAGTGTTGAAAGTTTTTGAACGTCGTCATTGTTTGGACAATGGCTGAGTAATTAGCCTGGGCCAATGCTCCGGCCAAGAGAACTTGCGCTTAGATCAGTTACAGATGTATATATATATATGTTCTGCTCGTTTGCGAATGTATATACATATGTATGCATGCCTAAGGAATTCTTCTCTTATAATTATTACTTAAAGTTGGGGAAACTTAAAATATAAAATGCTTTACCTTATTGGTGGGACTGAAAATTTCTTCAGATTAGATAAATGAAACTCTATTCAATTAATATTTAGACATAGTTCCAAAGAAAATCTGTAAATTTCATGTAAAATTTAATGAAAAATCTCAAAATTTCAAGTTGCTTTAATTTATGTTTTCATATATTTGCTTTGATCCAAAGCTGGGATAGACTTTTCCAATTATGTATCATCAATATTGTTATTATTATTTTCTTTATGTTATCCAGACCTTATAGTAAAATGCTGCAAATTATATTAAAATTAAGCAATCAAACAAAATCGCAAAAAAAAAAATATTATAATAAAAATTGAGAAACAATACAAAAAGTTGCAAGATCAAAAGAGAAGAGCTTAAACATAAGAGAGTGGAATGTGTGAGCGAAGGTATAAATATGATAGATGTGGGCGTGTAAGGTTGGTTGATGCTACAATAAAAGAGAAGAGAACTTGCGCACTCCGAAATTGGCATTTCTAAACAAGTAAGAACGTTGCAGTCGGGCGTTACCGACTGCGGAATACTCATTCACATCCCATCAACAATTTAGTAGCTAAGTTTCGCTCTAATACTGTAGAATATACAGGTTTTTCCGATTTGCCACGCCCCAACTGGGCGTAGACACCTCATTTTTGGTCAATTTTTAGAAAGAGATAACGGTACCCTAACTGCAAAGTTTGAATGCTTAACCTCAAAAAATTTGAAAATTACAGGGTATTTTTCGATATGCCACGCCCCTAAAGAGGCGTAAAAATTATTTTTGGGGAATCGATAGAGGAGGCTACCAGTAACTCAACTATCCAAATTTAAAGCTTCTAGCTATTATACTTTAGGAGATATAAACTTTTGTGGTTTGCCACGCCCCCTGTGGGCGGACATATATCCGACAAAACTTTTTGGTCTTGGGTGATCAGTCCGAGTATATATACAAAATTTGAGGTCTCTGCCATCAATAGTGTCCAAAATATAGGAGAATTTAAAAAATCACTATATCTTCAGGTCCGATTTGCCACGCCCCCAATGGGCATAGACTTATAATGTTATCCTTAGACTTTATAGAGTCTTACCATTAGCTGACGTGCAAAATTTCAGCATTCTAGGTTTACAACTTTAGGAGATACAGTTTTATCCGATTTGCCACGCCCCCAATGGGCGTAGATATATCCGCCATAGCTCGTGATCTTGGGTGGTCAACGCGGACCTACATACCAAATTTCAGCTTTCTAGCTCTTTAACTAACATGATTTCTGGTATATCGGAAAATACATTTTCCGATTTGCCACGCCCCTAGTGGGCGGATCGGGAAAATTTTAACACTTTATAAATCGGAGATATACACGAGTATGTGTTCCAAATTTCAAGTCTCTAGCTTCAATAGCGCCGAAATAGATTGCGTTCATACGGACAGACGGACAGACGGACAGACGGACGGACAGCAAGACGGACATTGCACAAAACCAATATACTGATTCACTTTCGTGAATGAGTATAAAAAAAGTATTTCTCGGTATGGCTAGGCTATTTAAGACTCAGATGGAGACTGAGCATATTAATTGAATGAATTAATGAATTAAATGTGTGCCTAGTCTTTTATAGGATTACCAAAGGTGTCGGTAATCCTATAAAAGACTAGGATTTGGATTTATATAAAAAATACTCATTTCTGTTATCGGTTTATGACCTTAAATTGTGAAACAATTTTGAGCCTTGAGCTTGGCCTTGGCCAACTTTTTGAAGTGGGACCTAATCTTGGGGGAAAACATTAAAAGTGTTTAGCACTCCTATATAAGACATATGATTTAATGTATTTATTTTCTGATATAAACTAGTAAATTTATATTTATATTTACATTTTTTATTTTTTGTCAATTAATAGCCTCAATTAATTAGGGAATCTTCAGTTCTGTTTGCAATACGATTATAAAACTGGGTGCACTGGCTCAATCGAGTCTCATTTTTTTTTTTACAATTTGTTTGTTTGATGTTTAGATTGACGAATTGATGCTTAGTTTGTATTTCATATCGAACTGTTTTCCGGATCAGCCGTGTTGAGTGTGGGTCAGTGGGCCTATGCGAGAGATCATGCGGCAGCGCCGCTTGCTAATCTAATGGATATAAGCCGTTTGGCGTTAGCGCTAAGGCTGCGATGATCGGTGCTTAGCGCTTATCGCATTAAGCCCCGGACTAATCCCGGCCTGCTTTGGCAGCGATCTTAGCATGTTTGGACCTGCCATCGCTGTCTGGCTGCTGATAAAGAGAACGCGAATGGGAACGCGAATGGGATTGGGAGTGGGAATGGGAATGGGAATGGGAATGGGAAAGATGTCGACAGGCAGTTGGATGACAACAGGCCGCAGGAGGATGCCCATTTGATGAGCATGCGGCTGAAGATGATGGCCCCTTAAGCCGCTGGCCAAACAACCGAACGAGCAAATGCCAAAGACAAATATGCGACTTAGGCTGAGGCTGTGACGGAGGCTGCGACTGAGGCTGCGACTGAGGCTGTGGCACAGGTGCCACTTGCTCCATTGGCAGCACGAATCAGGGGACAGATCCACTTCTGGCGTAGTCAACGTTTGTCGTCAATTGTTTGGCATTGTTTTTTAGCGACTCGACTCGAATCGACTCGGCGACTTGTTGGCCACTCGACGCGACGCAATTGTCCTTGTTTTTTGACATGCACACGCACACACACAAACACACACATGTATATGTACATATACATTTATATATATATATATTTATGTATACAGTGTGTGCATACACAGAGCGCCACTCCACGGCGCCTCGAGTGGTTCTCTAAATCTAAATGAGCAATTCATGTTGTTGGCAACCCTACTTGAGAGCCTGTTCGCCTCTACCTCTACCTCTACCTATATGCCTCTCCCTCTCCCACTGCCACTGCCAGTGTCTTGCTCCGTCTCTTTCTCTGTGTGCAGCACTCGGCGTGCTCTCGTTTCTATAACACATCCTTTACGCCCTCTGCTCCCGGCTCTTCGCCTCTGCCATGAATGGGCGTGTTATTGTCGCAGTCGCTGCCTTTGTGCCAGCCAGCTCGTCATTATGATGCTTATTATTATTATTATGATTATTATATATTTTTATTGTACTTGTATTTTTTAATAATAAACTGACTTGACTTTTTCTTCTTGCACTCGCACTCACACACATGCGTAAAAAAGGCAGTCATTATTATTTACACTCCAGCACAAACCGCCCAACCGCCCAGCCACACACTGAAACTACATAATGCCGCCCACATTTATGATAGGTCATTGCAAAAATTACAGTGGGACTGTTGGCCCACATATTAGCCAAAATTGTCACAGATTGCAAAAAATAAGAGTCGCATAATGAATGTTCAATACGAAAAAAGAGAGAAGATTGTGGGATATTTATTTGAGATTTATTTAATTGAAATTTAAAAATTAAATAAGCTAAAAACTACTTTGAAACTATCTTGAAGATAATTAAATATTATATATATTTTTCAATAAATTTAATTTAATTTTAACTATATAAAAAAGGTGTGCGAAATAAGTAACTGGGATAAAAGCTTAGAGCAGTCCATAAAACAAGATTTTATTTTGACTTTACTTTATTTTATTTGTATAATTCCGAGACAATTTCATAATATATTTACTAAGCTTAAATATGAATTTAAAATATACTAATAATACTTATATAGAATTTAGAATCATTTTCTCGTTCATGAAAGTCAAATGAGTATATTGGATTTGTGCAGTGTCCGTCCGTCTGTCTGTAAACGAATTGAGGTCAGAGACTTGTGATATGCTTCAGATATTCCCGATCCGCCCACTAAAGAAGTAGCAAATCGGAAAGTGCATTAATTATTAATTTATTTTATTGTTACAGAGAATTAATTAAAAATAAGAATTTAGCTTAAAGCCAGAGCAGCAAAGGTCTTCGGACAACTGTAATATATGTACTCGGGCTGACAGTCCAAAATGAATAAAATATGGTGTATATGTGCACGCCCATTGGGGGCGTGACATATCGGTAAAAATGCATTTTTTACAGCTTTAGAGTTAGAGACTAAACATTTGATGATTGAATTAAAGTTGATTTGCACAGAAAATACTATAAATATACCAATTAGGTGCGCTATAAATATATCAATTAGGGGCGTGGCAAAGCGGAAAATGAAGCTGGTAGTGCTTGAGCCGTGAAGGACTATGATATCTATTCAAATATATTTTATAAACTAAAGTATTGCCATCAAACATATTTAAAAAAAAAAAAAAACAAAAAATGAAATAATAATACTAATAAATAAATAAATAAAAATAAAAAATATAATAATACTCATGCAATAAAGTAATTTCATGCTTAGTTGAAAATTTTTTACTTTTATGTCTTTTCAGTATTATATTTTAAATTGAACTTTGTCATTAATTTGAATTACAATTTAAAAAAAAAAATGTATTCTAATTAATTGCTAATAAATACATATTTATATTTTAATAAATAACATATAAATTTTCTAAAAAAAATTTTTTTAAATTATTTAAGCCGACTCTGAATACCCTTTTATTAGTTTTGAATATTTAAATAATATTCACTTTGAATTTGAATACCTTTCAGCCCTTCTCCATTCTCATTTTGCCAAGTTGATGGGCCACTTTTTGGTTTATTTGCGCCCATTGTGCGCAGTGTGTGTGTGTGTGTGCGAGACTTGAATGTCCTTATTTCCGTCCTCACACACACACACACACATATAGAGAAGGCGAGTGCAACCGGGTGCGGTTTTTACACTCCAAATATTCAATTACGCCGCGGGCGGTCGCTGTTTACGGGTTTGAGTACGGCTCTTGGTGCTCTTTATTGCCTGCCGTTAGACCCGTAACGCCCTGCCTGATACAGGCACACTACACACACACACACACGCACACACACACACACACACACACATACCCGCTGGTACCGCTCGCTGGCTCTGTTGACACTTGAGCTCAGGCGGTGGTATTTAATATGCGGCTCAACATTCTTTTCATTTCGTTGCGTTTCAAAAAACTTTTTTCCTTTTATTCTTTGCGAGCCAACTACAAATGAATTCACCAAAAAATAAAAAAACAAAAAAAATAAAAAAAGAGTAAATGGAAAAGGCTGCGAAAATGAAAATCGCCCGCCCGCCAACAACGTCAAGTGTCAAAGGAGGCGCGGGGCGAGACGGGGCGGGGCGAGGCGAGGCGACTGCTCCATCGCTTAGAGTCGGCTTTTGATGATGTGATTTGGTGTCCAACCGGGCAAGGGAGCGGGCCAAGGGCCGCAGGGGCTCAGCGCTCGGTGTGATAAGGCAAAGTGCGCGGCAAACTTCCTGCTGATTGCTTAATTGACAAAGAGCATATGCGATGCATGAATGAATAAACGAATATGAATACGAATACGAATACAAACACACACGCACGCATACATATGCAAGCTGTCATTGTTGGTGGCCATAAGCTGCTGCTGCTGCTGCCGCGGCGGAACTGGAGCTGTTTGGGGCCTGGGCCTGGCTCTGGCTCTGGCTCTGGCTCTGGCTCTGAGTTGGGGTCTGGAGCACGCATGGGCGTCCAAAACGCTGAAAATGCATTAAGCAGGCGACACGAGGAGTCAAATTCGAGCAGCTCCACCTTTGGCTTGACCGGCAGCCGCTGCTGCTGTTGCGCCAAAGATTAAAATCTAAAAACTGTCAATTAGAGCACACATTTTTCCTCATCAAAACTCAAATAACATGGAGCGGAGGCCGAGACTGAAACTGGGACTGAAGCTGGGACTGGAGCTGGAGCTGGAGCTGGGGCTGGGGCTGGGGTTGGGGTCGGAGTCGGGGCTGGGATGCCAACCAGCTTAAGCTGCGCTCGTCAATGTGACGCTGACGGCAAATGGCGTCCCACGTTGCAAGCGGCCCGCTGCCCGCCGCCCTCTCTCACTCTCCCTCTCCCTCTCTCTTTCTCTCGCTGGACATTTGGAATATATACATTGACATATTTCTTTTATTTCATTTTGTGTCTTTTTCTTGTGATATTTGGTTTGATTGCTGGCTGCCTACTTGACTCGCATTCGTATCTCTTTTTTGTTCGTTTCGTCTTACTGTTTTTATTATTTTTTCTTTCTGTTGCTTTTTAATTCACTTCCAGTTGACTATTGCGGCGCAGGTTTTGAATTACATTGCACCCACCCGGGTCCAAAGAGCACATACAAAATACAAGTAAATACACATTTATTTAGTTCGATCTGCCAGCGGGCAACGAGACCAACCAGACCTGGCCAGACCGAGCCAAGCCAAGTCGAGTCAAAAACAAGCCAAACCAAGCAACCAAGCCAAGCAACGTCAACGTCAGCGTCAACGCCAACATCTTCGTCGAGGTCTTCTATTTCCCCGCCTTCGTCTTCGTCTTCGTCTTCGCCCTCGTCTGGGGCGGGCAGACAATGAGAGGAAGAGCTTAAAAATAATACCTTGGCCGCTTATGTTGGCGTTTTGCTCGGCCATAGCTACACAAACATTATTACAAGGCCTGCCCCAGCCCCAGCCACAGCCCCAGTCCCAGCCACAGCCACAGCCACAGCTCCAGCTACAGTCGTGGGTCTCTTCCCCGTACCAACTCCAGCTCGAACTATCTGTATCTATAGCGCTGTATTTGTATCCATAGCTGGCCCTGCCAGGTTGTCACCAGATACCCGCGTGCATCGTCTGGCTGGATGCCAACTGTTAAAGCTGCAAGTGCCCTGGAGTTACTTGCAGCAGAAGACAAAGCGAAGAGGAAGCAGCACCAAATAATAAGAAACAACATTGAGATTGCGTTCGCTGAGACACTGAAAGCAATCGGGTGGCCGGGTGGCCGGGTGACCAGGTGACCAGATGGGCAGGTGGGCAGGGCTTGTGAGCGAAGCTAATTGGATGCTTAGCTTTACCGTGGATCGCCAACAGCATTGAACAATTAACTAGAAAATGGCGGCCAGACTTCCAGGACTTTGTTGAAACGGGGCTTAGGAATACAATGCAGCCATAGCGCGAGATTCAAATTAAATGGAACTCAAGATGGAAAATATCAAAACAAGCTGTTCGTAAATAGAGCTCTATTCTAATGCAGCAGAGACTTCTAGCACTATCTCCCCCTCACTCTCCCTCCCATTTATGAGCTTTGTTATCCACAAGGACTCTCCATTAGCATTCATTATTTTTGATTTTGTCAGGGAATGAATCTCAGTTCTTTAACTCTAGCCAAGATCAATGATATACCAATAATAGTGCTAGTGTCAAGCTAAATGCTTCTGGACTTATATTGATGGTTATTATAATTTAGGCTGATTATTATTTCGATTACTTAAGGGAATATTGCATGTGCTTGCAATATTGGAATATTGCAATGTGCCCTTAAATAATCATAATAATAATAATCTTAAATTCAATAATTAAGAGATACAATTCAGAAGCATTTACTCTATTAATCTTGAATAATTAATCTATTATCTTTTTTCTAATTAATACTAAATACAAGTCTCGATCATTTGTACCTCGTTAAATCGAATACCGCGATAAATCGAAAAAGAAGTCTATCCCCATGAAAAAACGAAGTCGTTCTACATAGTAATTCTCGAAAATTTGTCCCCTTGCCATTTCGAATTATCGGTACTTGACTGTACTTTGACGAAATACAATTGCACATATGGGAATAATATATTTTGTTATATTATTATTATATGGAGGTATATGCAAAGACCATCAGCAGTATGTATATACATCTATTTAATAATAATATATCCTACTAAATGATGATCATTGCAATGGCAAAAGAGTATCACTCAGTCGGTAAGCCCCGATTGAAGATTCATTCCTATCTAAGTGAAATTTTTATGAATAAATTTCAAAAGCTTCTGTGCGGTATTTGCAATCAAATTCCAATGGATCACACGGAAAACAAATGGCGAACAGCTACTTAATTCGACTTCTCTCTATCTCTCCCTCTCCCTCTCTCTCTCTCTCTCACTCTCGCATTATTTCTGCCTCTGTTTGACGCTGAATTCCAAGTCTCTGACAATCAACACCTCGATCCCAAAGTTTTGCTGGCTGGATTAACCGATCTCTTTCTTATTATTTCATATGCCTGCTGATAGTTCCAATTTCGTTTGCGCCTCCGTTGACTGCTTGACTGACTGTCGGACGGACGGACAGACGGACAGACGGACTGGCTGATTGGCTGGCTTGGACGGGGCCTGCAAGCTGTCAATCATGCGATCGGCTTTCAAAAATGCACTCAACTCATCTGCCCAGCGCCCATTGTTTAGATGTTTTGTGTGTTGGGCTCTGTTGCTTTGTTTTGTCTGCTGCCTGATGCCCGATGCCCGATGCCTGATGACTGATGCCTGATGCCGACACGATCGCCATGGTTGATAGGCCCAGCCGAACGGGCGACTATTGAATAGGTGTTTCGGGCCCATTTGGCTATTGCCATTGTTTTCGATACGACGGTGAGCCCAAATCTTGCATTGACATTTCTCACTTGGGCGCGATAAGCAATCTCGCTCAACTCTCTCCTGCTCGCTCTTTCTCTCTGGAAGGAGTCGAATACGAAACGCGTCAGCGAAAAGGCCATCGAAATGGGCCAAACATTTCAATTAGGCAATATCTGGTAATTCAATATGCCAGCCTCTCCTTAGGCGTCTCATCTGAGTGTTTGTTATGTAAAATGGCGTCGCGGCTGTCGTTGTCCACGGACTTGACACTAGCAGTGCTATCGATAACTTGACCATGGCGATCGATGACTGTTTGCAGTTGTTGAGAATTTTTACCCAAAGCCCCATTTTTTTTATATAATAGCTGTGCATATAATATGCGTTACAATTTATCGATAGGTGCTTACCATTTACACTTACTTGCTGGGAAACTGTAATCGCTAGGAATGGAAAACATGATAAATCAGTTTGGTATGTAATCGATAACAAGTATTTGCTTTAAATACAAAAATAGAGACATACTATACGTATGTGCGTACGTTATTAGCGAAACTTATCGATAACAAATATTAAATTCATATTACGTATTTGAGTTTCAATGCAGATTCATATATGGAATTTGAATTCCATTTCAAATCGGGAGTATGACATTTGCGATGTATATGCAATCGATAACAAGTATTTCTTTTAACTACAAAGATCGAAACATAAAATATTTTTGGAACAAACTTATCGATAACAAATAGCAATAGCAGTATCATATATGAAGTTTGAGCTTCATCTCAAATCGAAAGAGTTATATTTATTATGTACATTTAATCGATAACCGATGTATGGGGTAAACAATAATTCCTAATCGATAGCTGATAATAAATAGATATTATGTTTTCGATCCTTAAGTAAATTTCATATATGAAACTGAAAGTGCATCAAATGTGTTGATGTTAAATTTTGATGTTAAATGTAATCGATGAAAACTATTTGGTTGTACCAAAGAAATCGATAACAACTATTGGCTAGAGACATAGTTAAGATATAGAAACTTATGGATAACGAAATGTTATCTGTTTTTTTGTTCTTATATGGAATTTGAACTACTGTACACCCGAAGTTGGAAGTTAGATTTTATGCATCCATAGGCGCCAGTCGATTCCTAGTGCACCAAGCCACCCACCGCCCACCGCCCACTATGCATACCGAGTGGTATCCACGCTACGTAGCTGGATATAGAAAATGAAAGCTTAGACTGGATTTCGTTTCAATTATGAGTTGGGCTTAGGCCTGTGTGAGGTGACAGGAAGTGCTGAGGCAGCTCTTATCCGATATGGCTAATGGCAGTCGGCGAGGATTGGCGCTCGCTTCAATTAGTCCAAATGAACTGTTTGTTTCCTTGATCTTCAAAGAAGTCGTCTTCGAGCAAATGTTGACATGTGCAACAATATGGATAAAAGGTGCTGCCTCAGCATTAAACGCACCCCAATCCAGGCCTCGTACCCCTTGGCTAATACAATTTAAGTTCTTTTTTTTGTTGTTGGTTCCTGTCTTTTTTCTTGTTCTTGTCTGTTGTTGTTGTTGCTGCTGTTGGTTAATGCCAGCGCCTAGCAACCGAAAATGCAAAATCCAAGTTTATGCAACGCCTCACCTCTTGAATTATGTAGTTACCCCGATCTAATCAGCCGACAAACCAGGAATTATGTGTGTGGACCGCTTGTTGCCCCGGGTTGCGTCAGCGCCTAATTGAGCATATGCCAATTAGCATAACGCACAGACCGTTTGCCATGGCACAGGCTGCAAGAGAGATGGGCAGCACGATAGACAAAGAGAAAGCGTGAGCGAGAAAGAGAGAGAGAGAATGGGCATTGGGGTGAGCCAAGTGCAGAGGCAGAACTAGCAAACGGCAAACGGCAACGGATTGGACGCATGGGGCACGGGCATTCGGCATACGGCATGTGGCATGTGGCATGGGGCCCATGACCATCATTACCCATCAGGATGTGCGTATTATCAACGTCATTATGAACGTGCAACACAACAAAAGAAGAGCTGAACAAAACCAAAAAACACAAAAAAAAAAAAAAAAAAAAAAAAAAAACCAAAAAAAATGCTCATTTGTCTGGTTGTTTGGTTGTTCGGTTGTTCGGTTGTTTGCCTCTTGCCAACTACCCCCGCGGGCGGGCTGATCTCTCAGTCGTCGTTGGCTGACGTCGATGTCGCCGCCTGATTATAGCTGCGTTTCTGGCTCTGCTTGACTACCGTATTACTACTACTGCTGCAGCTACTACTACTACTACTACGGCTCTACGCTCTCTCCTCTGTCTGAGTGCTTAATAAATATTCCGTTTTTGTTGTTATTGCAGTTGCTACTGTTGCTGCTGCTGTTGCTGTTGCTGCTGCTGCTGCTGCTGTTGCTGTTGCCGGTATTGCCGCTGGCTGCCCTCTCCTGCATTTAATTAATTTAAAAGCGTGTGGATAATACCCTGGCATTCGCAATGAAAAGTCAAATGAATTGAAAACTCAAAATGTTAATGCTTAAAAGCAAACATAACAATAACATCAACACCAACACCAACAACAACAACAACAACGGCAACAACTGCTGAGAACTACTTATAATGACAGGTACAGGTAGCCATCGAGGACAACGACTGCCAGCTGCCCCGCGCTGTCCAGCTGCCACGCCCTGTTTGTTATTTTAATCAGCAAATTACAGCAAAATTAAATCAACAACAACAACAAGAACAACATTGCGTATCAAAACAATAAACAACAGTTTAGCTGCGATTCATGTGAACAAACAAGAGCCAAGAAAACAACAGAAATTTATATATACATATATATATATATAAATAAATAAATATATAAATTTGGTGTCAAGAGTCGAAGACTCGATTCTCTTGAGTGCTCTGAATTATTCCGATTAAGTCTCCATATTAGAGCGGCTAATTTGGGATTGAAGATATTTAACAGTAAATTTGCAAGTGCGAAAACTGTCTTTGCATTTATTTATTTCATTTTGTGCTTTTCTTTTCAATATTTAATATATTTGGCAAGGAAGAAAATAATAAACTCTGCACTAAATCATTAATAATGTTTTCCGAATATAAAATAACGAAACAATAAATAGATGCAAAAAAAAAAAAAAAAAAAAACTAATTATTTAATTTAATTGTAAATAGAAAATAAAAAATAATAATATAAAATAAGAATTTTATTTTGTTGCTCTTATAAATATTCTTTTCAAAGTTTTTAATTTGAAAATAATTAATGAATGGTAATAATTCTTGAGACATCTATTTATTATTTTTTTTTTTTACCTTAGAGATAATATATTTTCAATATTTTCATATATAGAAATAAATGATAATAAATGATTTATTTAGCAAAACTCGTTTTTATAACAATAACAGGAATTTACATTCCTTTATAGATGGAAGCTACAATTTTGTCTGACTTGCCACGCGTCGTATGGACTTGGATATATCCACCATATCATATTAATGTTGGACTATCAATCTGAGTATATACTCCAAATTTCAATTCCCTAGCATTTCAATTAGGATGGTTTCTATTATGCCGGAAAATGCATTTTCCAATTTGCCAAACTCGAAAACCAAATAGTGAATAAAGAAAAGAATTTATAAATAGTTAAGCTACTCTATTTCAAATCACTGAGAACTATATAAAATATTTAAAATAATAAGAAAGCAAAAAAGCTAAGTAATACAAAATAGTATGGAAATATTTCATTAAAAGTTTTATATTCTATACATTCATAATTTTTTTTAGCTGCTTTCAAGTTTTTTTTACTCGAAAATTGATACGTTAATAAACATATATTTAGTAATATGTTTTTTGGACTTTAATATTAAAACAATAGTTTCATATTTAATTGGTATATAATCTATTGCAGATAATAGATAACGAAAAGATAACAATGATAGGTAAACAAAGGATAATAACTTGATATAGTTAGAATCGCAATCTGATATAGGGCACGTAAAGTACATTGAAGATTAGAGATTCTTCATTTTCCACAGTGAGTCGCTTTTCATGGGGAATTATGTAATGGCTGTGCCCAAGAGTATTAAGACTTGAATCTTGTCTGATTCTATTTGGCGTTCGTTTTCGTTTTCGTTTTTGTTGATTTGTTGTCGTCTTTGTATATAATCAAGTGATTATGATGATGTCGCGGATACAGTTTGCTTGTAGAGCTGAGGCATGAGGCAACTTTTAATTGGTGCAGTCGTAAGTAGCTTAGACCGAGATTTCGATCTGGAGCTTAGCCAAACTGAATAATCGAACCGGTTCACATTTGACATTTTCGCACAGATTATGGCAAGTAAACATGTTCATCTACGGCTGCTGGCCGGGCCTAAACAGGTGACAATATTTCCACTGATATAGCCTAGAATTGAGCTATTCAGAGGCTAATTTGAATATGTCTAGCTGATGTCTAGATGTCATATGTGATATGTATGTATGTATATGCTTTTATAATGATGTAATCAACTAATTTAGTATTTGAAAAATATACTTGAAAATTGCGTATATCTGCGACAGTACTGAGAGCTGATGCTCCATTCTCTCTATAAGGCTCAAGAGTCTCCACTAATTGGCCATGCTTTCAAATTCCCAATCGCCATCGTCGCTGCCAAATGCTGGCCGGCCATTCACAATGAACGTGCCTGGGATTGTGGGCTTTTGTCTGATGCATCGGTGCAGTCGCAATGGCATTATGCATAACGCCGCGTTTAATGAGACTGGCCAAGAACTGGAGCACCCAACTGGCCCTGATAGCTGCATCGAAACACAGCTGCGGTCACACACACACACATACACACACAGATGCAGATGTAGATGTAGATGCAGATGCAGATGCAGATAGGGAGTGATGCATGTACAGCTGGAGCTGGTGCTCTATGTGTTGGTTTAGAAAGTAGCCATAGATAGTGGGTGAGAACAAAGGAGGGGGGTGGTAGGCGGAGTGAGCGGGCTACGTTGGCGATAGCGCATTGATATCAGTATTTGTTCGTTAGTTAGTTCGTTATCTGCTGGCTGGCCATGGAACACAAGCCGCCAAAAGCCCCTCCTCGTGTGCCGCCCTGACGCGTTCCATTGTCAACTCCAACCCCAAGCTCCAACCCCAGCCTCAGTCCCAATCGCAGCCCCAGCTCCGATCCCGATGTCCGTTGAATCCAGCAGCAGCCCCATGCCGCCCCATTTGGTAGCAGCCACAGCGCCCTCTGGTGGCCGACGAGTGCAGTGTGTTTTATATATATATATATTATATTTTGGGCTATGATACGGGGCTAGGGGTTGGCGGGCCGCCCGCAGAGCTGAGGGTGGGTTAACGGAAGCTTATGTACGTGCAAAGGCGAGCGACGAGCGAGTTTTTGGCTCGTTCGCAGATTCGGGTTTGGGTTCGGGTGCAGATTCGGGTTTGAGCTTGGGTCTGGGTCTGGGTTTTGGGTTAGGTGCCTCTGGTGCTTGATTGGCGTTGCTTGGGTAAATGAAAAGAAAAATTGCCAGCAAATGAAGAAAAAAGAACGGCGAAATTGCGAACACATGCCAAAGAAAAATTCTTGGAAAGACGAACGACAAAAAAAAAAAGAAAAAAGAAAAGAGAAAAAACAGAAAGGGAAAAATAAAATAAATAATGTGAATACGAAAAGAAAAAGTTTAACGGAATATCCTTGGGTTGGGCGGGCAGCACACTGCAGAACCAGCAGCACCAACAACATCAACAACAACATCATCAACAACAACAACAACAACGACAACAGCAACAACAACAAGGGTAGCCAAGTTAAAGAAGAAAATTGTGACTTTGAAGTGCGAGGTGAAATGCTTGTTGTTGCTGTTGTTGTTGGGTGTTTCGTTGGGTGTTCGTTGGCTCCTCTGGTTAGCCGTGTATTCGCCCATCATTGGGGCTGGCTTGGCTAATGGGGTCGAGGGATGGGGGTGAGGAGGGGTAGGTGGGATGCCCTGCTTGTCGATAAGCGGGCCAGGCATGGATACAGCACATTAATGTAAGCAACGCAAAGGCTATCTATATGTGTGTGTGAGCGTACGGCGGCTGCTATAGTCGTCCTGCTCGCACGCACGCCGCGCCAAGCGCAACAACAACTGCAATGGCGACAATTTAACGGTTGCGTCGACGTCGACGCTGTCGTTGCGCTGCTGGCAACGCCCAACGACTCTGTGCGAGCGAGACGGCCGTTGGTTGGGTGAAAAAAAGAACAGCAAGCGCGGTGAGCGGCGCTGGCGTGTGGAACGCATGGAACCCATGTGGAATGCAATACAACTGGGAACAGTTTTCTCAGACGTACTGAGTTTGGTTTTTTGTTATTGTTATTGTTTTTTTCCACTCTGCTTCCTCTTCTTATTTTGGTTTTTTTTTTTTTTTTTTTTTTTTGTTGAAGCCTGTCTGCCTGTCCGGCTGCTGGCTGCTGGCTGTCAGCTCATTTTCTTTGTCGTGCGTGTTTTAAAAACTGAAATTTATGCAATGCCAGCGGAGCGACAATGCATTGCATTGGCCAGATTCAAATCAAAGCGAAAAACGAGGAAAAATTCATGACAAAAATATGAAAAAAAAAACCAACGGCATTATTTAACGTATTTATCGACGAGTCATTTAAATATGTATTTAAAAAACAATAATGCCAGCGCCGCCGTTATTGTTGTTGTTGCTGTAAATATAGCAGAGCAGTTGACATCAAATAAATATTTCAATCTTAAGTCTCACGCTTTATATGCATACTTAACCGAATATACATACATGCATACATACATATATGATATTTGATTATTTACGCGAATTTCGATTCGAGCGACTCGCTCTTTTGTCGTGGCCATTTTTCAACACAAGTAGCACATTCCAACATACTTAATGCCGCACACACACACACACACACACGCACACACGCACGCACACGCATACACTCGGTGTGTATATAGATTATTTTGGGCATTTCTCAAAGCATTTTTAATACTAATTAATCAAATTAAGCTGCGCCTTTTGTTGCGCCTCTTTGTGGACTGAAATCAAATCAAAAAAAAAAAACTAAAAAAAAAAAAAAAAAACTTAAAAAATAAATAATAAAAATTTTGCTTGTTCGCCTTCATCAGCTGCAAACAGAAGCAAGCTTATCATATCTAAGAGATCTTATGGGCATTTACATAGATAATGTCTCACTTATATTTTATTGTATATTATATACGAATAAATATGTATACACATACATATATGTATATACATTATATATATAGATATACAGATCTGCCTATATATCATTGCTTAATGTTTGTCTCAATAGATTTTTAGCTCTTTATAAATTGTTAAATGATAAACGCGATTTAACGGAGTTGAGACTGTTCCTTATACTTATTCAAGCAACTGAAATGAGTATATTAGGTAGGTCCAATGTTCCTCTTGCTGTTTGTTCGTCCGTTTGAATGCGAGAGACTGGAAATTTTGAACATATACTCGATTTTATCAATCGGAAAATGCATTTTCCGGTATCTGAGTAACCATAGTAGTTGAAGTACTAAAAATTCGGAATATATACTGTTATACTGTTACACTGTTACTGTTATACAGTAATACTGTTATACTGTTATACTTTCATTCCTTTTTTTTACTGTTTACTGCTATACTTTCTTACTGGTACTTTTTTTTACTGGTATACTGCAATACTGTTATACTGTTATACGTTCATCTTTTTTTAATGTTATACTGGTATACTGACGTACTGTTATACTGTTATAATGTTATACTATCAGACTATTATAAACTATTTAATATATAATATATTATGTATATCAAATTGAATACGTATAGCAAATTTCTAAGAAATTTCCACGATTCGCCACACAGGTGACACCCACCTAAGGCATCTAACCTGATGATGAATCGTTCACCTTGAGCTGCATTTGAGGATCAATTCAGTCGCTGAAGCTGTGCGACTTATGAGAACTTTCAAAGGGATTTGAATATATTTAACAGAAACTCAACACATAGAGACAAGTGAAACTAATTAGTAGATCTGCTTTTTGTATAATATATGATTTTCGCTGTTGTTTGCGAATGCGTTTTCTTGGAGATGCTCGTACGGCTGGCATAAGCCATAAGATTGGACTCGTGCTGCTCCTGCTTGATGGCGAACGCATGTCAAATTAATCAGGCTGAATGACAAGCGGAACAAACAGCTGAACGATTGCGAATTGGGAATTGACAATGGGCCCAGCCGTGGCTCAGGCCCACCAATAATTTATAGTATTTTCATCATTCGCTATAAAATTTCCCAATGCCCGAACAAAAAGCCATCAAAGTGACAATTAATCAGTGGAAGCAACTTGTTAGAGACTGTTTAGCATAATGTGGCGCAGCCCTTTGAGATCCCAGTCGGGCCACATCAAACGAGTAAGACAGAGAGAGAGAGCAGCAAGTGGGCGGAGGCTGAAGTGGGCCGTAGGGCGTAGGGTTACGTGCTAGAAATCATAATAAACACACACGCCGCACACATTATCAGCAAAGTGCAGCGCGCTGTCCATTAGCCGAATCCAAAAATTAAGTTGATAAATAAAATGGCTAAAAGGGCGCTCAGCGTGAGAGATGAAAACTGAGCTGATCCACTGGCAGCAGGCGGTAGACTCGGCAGCGGCAGCGGCGGCAGGCGGTAGAGGCGGCAGCCAAACGAGGACGAGGCTGCAACGGCGCACGTGTCGTCAGTCAAATCGGCAGGCGCCAGCGACTGCGGCGGGGCCAACCACCAGCAGACAACCACCAGCAGCAACAACAACAACAACAACAACTACAACAGCAACAGCAACAACAACAGAAACAACCACAACAAGGGCAAACAAACTTTGGCATTTTGAATTATAGACGAAATGTGAATGCTCTGACCTTGTCTTCTATATGGCAAGCAGGCTGGGCGTTACCGACTGCAGAATACTCATTCGCGGCTCAAACACTGCCAGATCCACTTACCGATTCGACTTACCACGCCTCCAATCGGTATATTCAGGACATTCAGGACATTACAGTTGTATCCAATTTGCCACGCCCTCTTTATATTTAATATATCGTAATGATTTTGGACTGTCGACGCGAGTATCATGAGTTATGGGACGCCGGAAAAGGCATTTTTCCATTTGACCCGTACCTAGTGGACGGATAAGGAAAATCTTGTCATTTTATCAGTGCATATGTGCATATGTTCCAAATAACAAGTCTCTCGATTCAATAGCGCCGAAATGGCTGGGAGGTAAGGACATTGCATAAAACCAATATACTCCTTTCATTTTCGGGAACGAGTTTTAAAAATATATAATTTTTTTTTTACATATATATATATATATATATATATATATATGTATTTATTTATTATATTTAACAATTGTTGTTATACTTTTATTACTTTTATTATATTATTTAGTTATTCCCTTTTGTTTCAATTTTCAACTATATCTCTATAATATCTCGTTGAACTTTTTAGCTTGACATACAACTGGTATATATAATATTCACCTTATCAAGTCTACATATTATATAGATAAACTTTATAAAGTTACATCGCCGAATACTTTATATCAAAATCTCTTTTTGCCTCTCTCAAGAGAGAAAGAGCTGCTCTTAAATGCGACATACTCCACGAGGAATGGATAGTATCTAGTAAATACTCTAACATCGATGCCCACAAATAGCTAAAAATCAAAATAATGAGAAGGGCGTTTCGCCCTGAGAGCCTGGCATAAATTTCGACTCTGGATGTTTTCTGCTTTGATGGCTGCTGCTGCCGTGTTTTTTCATCATTCAAGAATATATTTTTTTGCCTTTCAGCTGGGGTTACGTGCCGTTAAAAGGCGCAACGAAGTCGTCGCCCGCTGCAGATTATAAAGACTTTCTAGCCGTCGAGCATCTCAATTTGCAGGCTTCCTATTCCAATTGGCAGCCAGCCGTGTGTGGTGCGCGGCAAGGCCCACGCCCAGGCCCAGGCCCACGCCCACGCCCAGGCCCAGGCCCATGCCAATTGCTGGGCCGCAATGCACTCGACGGCGAAGCCTCATAAATACCGAATTAGTTGGTAATTCTATAAGCAACACGCGCCCATTGATGGATTGGCTGGGCAGCCAGGGCCGCTCGCTCGAACCGCTCGAACCGCTCGAATCGCTCGAGTCGTGGGCGCGTGCTAGATAGATAGATATGAGAAGGCACGAGCGGCAAATTGTATCTGCGAGATACACGCAAGTCGATGCGATGCGCATCCATCGGCTGCGATTGCGGCCGTCGATTTGTGGCACGTGCCGCTGGCTCCGCATGCGACAATTAGCCGCAAATGGCAAATGAATTTTCACATTTAATTATCATAATTAATATGGAGAAAAATGCGATGAAAAGCTGAGATGGAATTTTCATCAACTGGCAAAGGCAAAGGCAATTTGAAAGGGCCCGGGCAAGGATTAACTGAACATATTATATATATATATATATATATATATATATATATATATATATATATATATATATATATATATATATAAATATATTGACGTTCATTAACAGAGATGGGCGTGGCAACTACGACGGTTTATGATCTGAATTAATGGCTTATGCTGTCGATGGCCGCCAGCTTCGCTGACTTTGCAAAAGTGGGCAAATAAAAATAAAAATTAATAAATAAATATCAGTAAAGACGGCTCGCCCTGTTGTCCAGTTGCTGCTCCGAGGAGTCGCCGATCCAGTCGCATAATCCCAACAGAAGCCGCCGATCGAACGGCGTTCCACACAGTTCATGCCAAGGGTCGCGTGCCCTGGAACTGTTCTCATTCTCTCTCTCTCATTCTATTCTTATTCGCCCCCTTCTTTCCCGCATAGCTGAACAGCACAGCCGATCAGTTACTCTCTATCTTCTGTCGACTGAGAGAGTAGCTTGTGAATACCCAAGATCAGGAGAGCGAGTAAGTTGTACGACTTCTAGACAGTTGAAGTGAAGCAAAGACCTTGTTGAATATCCTAACCAAAGTCCTCTTGTCCTGGTAGTCTCTACTAGCCTTTAGTAGCCTCTGGTAGCCTCTGCTAGGTAGGTAGGTAGTCTTTGCTAGTCACTGACAGCCTCTGATAGCCTCTGGTAGCCTATCCTCTGTATCCTCTCCTCTCCTCTGATACACTCTGGTAGCCTCTGATACCCTATGGTAGCCTCTGGTACCCCATGGTAGACTCCAGTAGTCTCTGGTAGTAGTAATAGTAGTATACTCTGGTAGCCTTGAGTAGCCTCTGGTAGACTATGGTAGCCTATGGTAGTCCCCGCCAGCCGTGGGTAGTCTTTGCTAGCCTTGACTAGCCTCTGGTAGCCTATCCTCTGTATCCTATCCTCTGATACACTCTTGTAGCCTCTGATACCCTATAGTAGCTTCTGGTAGCCTCTGCTAGGTAGGTAGGTAGTCTTTGCTAGCCACTGACAGCCTCTAATAGCCTCTGGTAGCCTATCCTCTGTATCCTCTCCTCTCCTCTGATACACTCTGGTAGCCTCTGATACCCTATGGTAGCCTCTGGTACCCCATGGTAGACTCTAGTAGTCTCTGGTAGTAGTAATAGTAGTATACTCTGGTAGCCTTGAGTAGCCTCTGGTAGACTATGGTAGCCTATGGTAGTCTCCGCCAGCCTTGGGTAGTCTTTGCTAGCCTTGACTAGCCTCTGATAGCCTCTGGTAACCTCTGGTAGCCTATGGTACCCTCTGGTAGCCTCTGATATCTTATGGCAGCCTCTGGTACCCCATGGTCGCTTCTAGTAGTCTTTGGTAGTAGTAATATTAGTAGCCTCTGGTACCCTCTGGTAGCCTATGGTACCCTCTGGTAGCCTCTGATATCTTATGGCAGCCTCTGGTACCCCATGGTCGCTTCTAGTAGTCTTTGGTAGTAGTAATATTAGTAGCCTCTGGTACCCTCTGGTAGCCTTTGATATCCCATGGTAGCTCTAGTAGACTCTGGTTGCCTTAAGTAGCCTCTGGCAACATAAGCGAATTTCTATTTGATCTGATTTGCCACACCCCTAGTGGGCGGATGTCACTTTCCAAATTGAGGCTATACACGAGTAAATGTTCCAAATTTCAAGTTTCCAACTTCAATGATTGGGAAATGGTTTCCATTCAGACGGACAAACGGATTAGCAGCGAGAAGAATATTCAACCCAACCAATATACCCATTTCAGCTTGTATGAAATGAGTGTTATAAGAGAAAAGATATGTATTTTGTTGTTTTTTTTTTTTTTTTTTTTTGGTTTTTTTTTTATATATATATTATTCATCTGATCATAGTTTTGTGAACTTTTTACAATTATTTTAGTTAATAATTAAAAAAAAAGAATTAACCAGTTTACTTAAATGTTAGCACATTTATATATATGTATATATAAATATATATATATACAAATATATAAATATGTATATATATTTGCTTCAATATATGTTAAATATAATATAAATCGATGTATATATATATGGATGTGTCTATATATATATATATATATATATATATATATATATATATATATATGTATATATATGGATACTCACAAACACAAACATATACATATACATTTACATATATATGTATACATATATGTATTTATAGTTATATATATAATTATATCCACTTAAATATTATCAACTAATTTTGTATGATCTTCGATTTGTTTTTGTTTTTATTTTTGTTTTTCATTTCGACTTTGCTTAAAATTTATTTGCAAAAAAAATTTCCTTATATTTTAATTACTTTCTAGATGTTTTTTGTTTCTTTCTATTTATAGCGTAATATTGTTTAAGTGTGTGTGTGTGTGTGTCTGTGTATGTATGTACGTGTCTCTGTGTGTGGGTGTGTGTTTTTCAAACAAAATGTATACGCTTAATTTTACAATTAAATTGAACTTAGAACTAAACAAAAAATTAAATTAATTTATTAAAAAAAAAAAAAAAAATTTTATATCTCATCATCAAGCACATTGAACTAAATATATATATATATTAGATGTGTGTGAGTGTATGTATATATATATATTTATATATAGATATATATGTACATATATGTGTGTGTGTGTATGTGTTTGAAAATATTATTACTATGTGTATTATTTTATAACATTAGAAACGATAGAGATTTTCATTGTTGTTAGCATATTGTATTATGAACATATACACACATACATATGTTTATATATATATATACATATATATATATATATTTTTTTTTTTTTAATATGTTCAAAAGATGTTTGACTTTAATTGTATTTTCTTTTCAATTGTATTTGTTTATAGTTTTGTACATTTTTTAAAATTTTTTTTTTTTATATTATAAATATGTTTTGTTTTTTCGCTTCATTTTGGATTGTGGCATTTTCTTTTTTCAATTATGTTTTTAAATTGATATATACATATGTATATATACATACACATATAGACATTATAAAGTCATTGTTATTCCGATTTAGTTTCTTAAGTTCTAATACTTTTTTTGCTTTGCTTTGAAAGTCTGAAATGTGAATTCATTTTGAAGGTGTTTTTTTTTTCGATTTAAGTTCTCGCTTTTGTTTTTCTTCTGTTTATAATAATATTCACTCTATATGTATATATATTTCAATTTAAATATGTTTTATATAAAGACGACAAAATGATGCTTTGAACTTTTAAACTTGATGTCACAATGAAATGCATTTCAATATATTTACAATATATATATTTATTTATTTTTTATTTTTTTTTAAACTTGTTTTCTTTTTGTTTTTCGTGTTAGCTATGAAATGTGATGTTTCTTTATATATAATTTAATTCTATTATTATTATTATTTTTTTTTTTTAAGAACTGTGTACTATATATATGTTCATTAAAACTTCTATTTCTGATATGAGTAGCTGGCCAAGCGGGGCTCTGGAAAACTCTTCGACTCCACTAACTGATAGCTAAAGAAAATTGGAAAACTTTTGTACAAATCGAATGGGAAAAGCGAAACTTATTTGGCAGACTTCGGCGCCCCGCTTTTCGAGCCAGCAAAATATTTCACACGCATCTCTCTCTCTCTCTCTAAATATATTGCATCGTTTATCTCCATATCGATTTCGATCTTGATATCGATCTCGATTTCGATTTATATTTTAATTTTAATTTTTACTCGCTTAAAAATTAACGCGAGTTTCAACAAATGTTATTTTTTTTTTTTTTTTTAGTTTTTCAAGTTTTTGTTGTTTTTTTTTTTAGTTTTTTCTTTTTGTTCTTAGTTTATCACTCATTTACTTCGTTGATCCTGGCGGCTTAAGCTATTATGTATATGTACACAAATATATATATATATATTTATATATATATAGTTCTATATATATATATATAGATCATACATACATATGTATTGCGTGCGCTAATTGTAATACACACACAGAGCAGTATTAAAAGTAAAAAAAAAGTATTAACTAGCAAAAAAAAAAAAAAAATTAAAAAAAAAATGTATATATAAATTTTTGTTAAGAGAATGCAGCGCCCGTCGGTGAGTGGGAGTGGGGGAGGGAGAGGGAAAGGGAGAGGGAGAGGAAGAGATATGTATGTGAGGAGGCAACTAGCCATAGCTGGCATGCTCATGTCCATGCTCCTGTGCCATATCCTGGTGTTGATCCTGCTGCTGCTCATGTTGCTGCTGCTGGTGATGTTGCTGCTGCTGCTGCTGCTGCTGCTGCTGCTGCTGCTGCTGTTGCTGGTAGCTCGGCAGCTGCAACTGCAACTGCGACTGCGACTGCGACTGTGGCTGAGGCGAGCGTCCGCTGCTGGCGCTGCTCCCGCCGCTGCCGCCGGAGCTGCTGCAGTACTGGAACAGCAGATTCTACACCATGTTCGCATACTTATCCTGCGGCGACATGTAGTCGAGGCTGTTCTGTGAAAAGGCCTGCGCGGAGACGGTGCCGGTGAACGACGGCGACGGCGACAGGCCAAAGTTGGAGGCCGTGTAGCCCGAGTGGCCCATGTTGTAGTTGACCTGGTTCTGATTGCTGAAGTACTCCATCTGCGAGTAGTAGCTGGGCGCCTGGGCGTAGTTGTTCGGGTACTGCTGGTACTGGTTGTGCCAGAAGTTGTACGAGTCGTGGTTGGACATGTACGCCGAGTGGGCCGAGTGGTGGGCCGACGCCGATTGCGCGGATTGGGCCGCGTGCGCCGCCGCCGCCGCCGACTGTGGCGACATGGGCGTTATGGGCGGAGAGGGTGTTGTGATGCTGCTGCTGCTGTCCATGGGCGTGATGTTGCCGCCCGGCTGCAGCAGCCGCGGATTGCTGGCCGCCGCCGTGCCATAGATGCTATGATGATGATGTGCACCCGCGCCAATGTCGCCGCCCGCATCCTTCAGCGTGTCGTACGGCGAGCGCAGCGCATCGCCCGACACGCCCACGCCCACACCGACGCCGACACCAACGCCGCCCACACCGACACCAGACCCGTTGCCGCCCACACCGCCGCTGCCGTAGCCGCCGCCCAGATGCTCCTTCTTGCACACAATGCTCACCGGGCTGACCGACGTGGCCGGCGTGGGCAGCAGCGGCGAGGAGTTCTGATGCGCTGCGGTCACGTTCAGTGCCGCCGCCGCGGCCGCCGCTGAGATGTGCGCATGCGAGTTGCCGGCACCGCCGCCGCCGCCGCCGCCTCCTCCTCCGCCGCCGCCGCCGCCGTGGCTGCCGCTGCTGCTGCTGGGCGTTGAGCCGCCGCCGTTGTTATTGTTGTTGTTGTTGTTGTTGGCACCGCCGGCGCCCGCATTGAGGAAGGAACTGTGATGTGACTTGATGGACTGCGCCGCCGCAACAGCCGCAGCGCTGACCGCGGCCGCCGCTGAGCTGCTCGCATTGCCGCTGGCGTTGCTCGAGCTGCTCTGGCCGGAGCCGGTCTGCTTCTGGTTCGATTTGTTGGCGCTGTTGTTGCCGCTGTTGTTGTTGTTGCTGCTGTTGGAGCTGTTGTTGTTGCTGCTGCTGTTGTTATTGCTGTTGTTGCGGCCGCCGTTGCCCGAGCTGCTGCAGCTGCCGCTGCCACTGCCATTCTTGGAGCTGCTCAAACTGTTGGACTGCTGCTGCTGCTGCAGCTGCTGGCGGCACTTGGCCCGTCGGTTCTTGAACCAAACCTATAACGGAAGAAGAGCAAAATGAGGAAAAAGACATTAATACGTGTTGTATAAACAGAAGCTATGATGAAATTGAGCAAGAGTTGGGAAAGGATGAGCAATGCTTGATTCGACAGGGTGCTCTATGAGTTTGAGAAATGTTTAGTCAGTGAGAGAGACTATTCGTTAACATATATATCTTATATATGATACAAGAAGAAGACGTAAACAAGTGTTGTATAAACATTTGTGAAGATAGAGAGGATGAGCAGTGCTTGATTTGAAAGGATTTTCTGTGACTATGAGAAATGCTTAACAAATCTGTTAGAGGGAAAAAACTAAAGTATGTATAGATCTTTAATGTATATATTGCATCATATGTAAACATAAATAGCAATTAAAGCAATGGATCATAAGTTATAAGGGTTGAGCCTGAAAGGGTTTTCTCTGAATCTATGATCAGGGTAACTTGTTCCTTGATAAGCTTGCCTGCTTTAAAAGCTATGTATTAGAGAGGAAAATCTATAGGCTTTATATGTATTATACTTGTATAAGATTTGTAGAAAAAAAAAAAATATATATATATATATATATATGTACTATATACATAATCTTAAGAGAATCCCAAATGAATGTATATTCATATGAAAAATTCCTATATATCTATACATTTATTAATCTGTATATAGCTAGACAGACGCATATATTCATATCCACATATAGATACATATATTCATTTGGGATTCCCTTATGAATGCATAAACTGCTCTACCATATTCCATCAGATCTCCCATAGTTCCCAACTATTTGCTCTAATTTATTTGCGATATTCAAGCATTTCAATTCAGAGTTCTATATGTCTATATGCATGAATGCATATATGTATGTATTTGCCATTAAACTTTAAGTGTAATGGCATTAAAAATCAATAGCTCAAGTATCAAATTGTCACGTGCTGGACGGCAAGTATTTGCTTAGTCAAGTGCGAGCGTCTGTCTCTGTCTCTCTCTCTCTCTCTCTCTCTCTGTGTGTGTGTGTGTTTGCCAGCGGCTGCAATTTTCCCACATCAATTAGTTTGCCGGGCTGACAATGAATAAATTATGTGAGCCGAATGGCAACGGGGCGTGGCAGACGACCCACAACTCAAAACAACAAGTGCAAAAAGTCACGCGCTGCCGCCGGCCCAGAAAGCAACCAAAAAAATAAATAAATAGGAAAAAGTTACATCAACAGCCGACGGCGACGGCGACGGCGACGATGATGGGCTCGAGAGTCGAGTCCGAAAATTGACTCGATTAAGTTTGTACGTCGCCCGGGCGATATGCGACCACATGCCGCAGCCCGAAGACAACAATAAACAGCCCATAAAGCGGCACAGTCGAGCGCAAGGAATTCACTTAGCCTTGTTTGTTATGCTTAAGGGGCTGCAAACAATCCGCTAAGTGCAGGCGGCAGCACCCGGAACCCCAGGCTCAACCCCCGACCCCCAGAGCTCTCAGCTCTCAGCTCTCAGCTCTCAGCTCTCAACTCTCAGTTCTCAGCTCTTGGCTCTCTCATCTCTCATCTCTTGTCTCGAGCCCAATCCAGTTGAGCCCAAATGTTGTTTCAGTGATTTGTTATTTGGGGTTGGTGTTGCTTGCTAATGGCTTGTGCTTTGGTAAACAGCAGAATTTATTACCGTACCGACATAACCACCGCCTCGCCAACGGTACTCCCCACCCTCCCCTCCCCACGACACGCCCTCCCCATCCATCCATCCATGCTTGATGGCATATTTCCCAAAGTTAACACTTGCCACGCGGCGGCTGTGGCCACTCGAGCGTTTCATTGCAGTCGTCGTAACGTAATGTGGCAGAGGGCAGCGGGAAGGGGCCAGGGGCGAGCAGGGGGTGCTCCCTTTTGAGCGCGTTGCGCTGATTCCGCCCGAGGCGTGGGGCGAGCTACGCACTTGACGAAAAAAGAGCATTAAACAAGGCGTATCAAATTTCATTATTTGTCAGCACCCGGACCGCTTCCTGCTGCCCCCCTCCCCCCAACCTACCGGGGCCCTGCTTCAAATTCAATTTCAATTTCAATTTCCAATTGAATTTTGCATTTTGGAGAAAATCTACTTTGTGATTTGACTTTGACGTGTGCTTCTTTCTCTCTCTCTCTCTCTCTCTCTCTCTCTCAATTTCTCTGCCTTTTGCTTTTCCTATTCCACTTTATTATTTATGTTTTCGCTTTTGAAATCGTTTAATGAGCTGCACAAATTTCGTAATATGCTCGCCGTGGCCTGGGAATTTTTGCTAGTTTTAGCATAAAATTTTTGCTGAACGGCGAGTAAAATGTGAAAAATCACAGAAATCTTTAAATGCAAAAGATTTGATTGTGTCCCTAATGAACTTTGGCCAAAACATCAAAGAGATTCTCGCTCTCACTCGCTCTTTCTTTCGCTCTCTCTGGATTTTTTTTCTATAGCTGAGTCTATAATTATAATGTTAATGAAGTTGATTTTAATAGCTTGATTTTCATTGATGTCAAACTCATGACAAACGGCTGCCCCTTGAATAGCATCAATTGAGGCTTGTTCGAGTGGATAATGCGACAGTTGATATACCAAAGATGTGAGACGAATAGCGGAGAAAACATCAGAGAAATGCGATAGACCCACAGTTGAGGTTATATAATAGCAATCTCGATCGATATGGAGGTCGATATGGATATAGATATGGATATCGTAATCGATATGAATGTGGATATAGATATGGATATCAAAATCGATATGGATATGGATATATATATATATAGATATGGATGAGGATATAGATATGAATATGGATACAAATATAGGTAGATAGATACGGTTATGGATATGGATATGGATATAGATATGGGAATGGATATGGATCTGCATGTGGATAAGAATATCGTAATCGATATGGATATACAAATACAGGTTCAGATATAGATTTGTACATGGATAAGGATATGGGATATAGATATGGGTATGCATATGGATATGAATATAGAAATTGCTATCATAATCGATGTAGATATGCATTTACGTATAAATACATACATATATGGATACATAAAGCGATATACATAAGGATGTTATTTTAGGTATTGATATGGATATGGATATGGGTATGGGTAAAGTTGTGGATAAGAATATAAAGATAGAGGCATGGATACGGATATGGCTATGTGGGTGTACATATGGATATATAGTATGGAGGTGGATAAAAATATAAGTATGGATATGGATAAAAATATGAATGAGATCTAATATATGGATATAGATATGAATGTGTGGATAAGGATAGTAATATAGATATGGGTAAATAAAGAAATTTGTTAAGGATATACATTTGGATAAGAACATGGATATATAGACATATAGATAGATGGATAATCTCACTGGAGCTCGCCATCGAATTGGCAAAGTGAAGAACTTTTTGCTTTTGGCATTAATCAATGCGAAATTATGCGGGACTTTGCATAATAAACATTTCATTGCGCATTCGTTAAATTCAATTCAGATGAATTTTTGTATTTTTATTTTTTTTATTTAAAAATGTTTTTTTTTTCTTTCGATTTTTTTTTTGCCTTTGGTTTTTGTAGCCTCTAGATGGGAATCTAAAAAGGAATTCGAGTGTGTATTATGTGGCACTGGGCGCATTGAAAAGCGACTGGAAATGTTAATCCGCAATGGGAAAATTAATTTTATAAAACAGCTGTGTGTTACACACACACACACACACACACACACACATGTACATGGGAGTGAAACTTTTCAGTCGTCCTGTGGCACATCCTGGGCCCGTTGCATTGCGCTATCATGCGGCAGCGGCAGCGGCAGTGACAACGAGACAAATCCTTTTATAACAGCGAACAGCAGCAGCAACAACAACAACAGCAGCAGCAATGTGACATGAAAATGTGTGAGGGGGAAATGGGAAAATGCCAAGCAAAGAGTTGCTCTGAGTTATGCTTGGGATCGGCCACAAATTTTGACTATTGCTGTTGCTGCGTAATCCCGCTCTCCCTCTCGCTCACTCCCCTTCACTTGCCTAGGTGCCCGGATCAGCTAAAATGGCTGCCTTTTTGTTGTTGTTGTTGTTGCTGTTGTTGCCGACGAGCAACCGCGAAACTTGGTCGGCTGCCGCTGCTTCAACCCCCGACGGCAAAAAAAAATCGAACAGCTGAATCGGAGGTGACAATGGCTTGGCCAGTCCACTGGGTGGAGGGCAGAGGGAGAGACACAGATAGAGAGAGAGAGAGAGAGAGAGGCAAGGCAAGCTCCTGCTTGTGATTTATGACTGCGATGGCAGCCCTCATGCCCCGCACCACGCACCGCGCACCCCGCCCTTGGGCGAGCCGAATGAAAACATTAGGGCGTAAATGTTTGCTCTGTTCTGGTGCAGATAAGCTGCGTAAAATTATTACGTTATTTGTATTGGTTGCAATCAGCAGCCGCCCACCGACCGTCGCGTCGCCCAACCCCTAGACACACGCACACACACACACACACACACACACACACACAGAGAGAGGCCACCCCTACTGCGCGTGTCATAAAGATGCCTATCATTCAATTAATATTTGCCCGGGCAAACGAGTGCGCCGTTAATTTTTGCCATTTGTGAGAAATGATTATTTATGTGCAACGCGGCCAGCCCCCCCCCCCTGCCTCTGCCCGGCCTCGACTGTGTGTGGTAGGTGGAGCCATGTGGGGCCGCAGCCAACTAGTTCTGCCACCGCGCCCTGCCTGCTAATTGAGTTGCTTGGCTTCCTCTCGGCTGTCGGGCCAGGCCAGACAGTTGCATGCAACACTCGATTTTCGTGTTGCTGCCGCTGGCGTCGCTTTTTTTTTTCTGCTTCTTTTTTCTGGTGGCTTTTACGGCTTTTCTAGCTGCAGCTGTAATTCAATATGCGCCACGTTTGTAGGTGTTGCCCCAACACACGGCCACTTGGCACAGTGGGACAAAGCCCAAGCGAAATTTGCATAAATGCCAAGCCTGATGCTGATCTAGTCTATGATAGTACAGAGGCATATATATGGGCATATATCTATAGATATATCTAAATATTCAAGTTAAAGTATTCAAATGATTTTATGATGTAGAAATGAATTTCAGCTATAAATATATATATATATATATATCTATATTCAATTAGAGTAATTAAATGATTCTATCTATTCTATTCCATCTGGGTTTTTCGACAAGTCAATTCAATTCAGCTTCAAGCTTTGCTGGTAGACATCTGAGTAGTGCACATTTCCAATGGTGAACGCGGCACGGTGCAAGCTCTGGCACCGCCTTAAACTAGATGTAGAGAGCTGACAACAGTAACAACAGGAGGATGACTTACAAAGCGCACTGCATGAAGGAGAAGACAAGCAGCGCAGAAGAGACAAGACTGTGGAAAATCTATATATGTAATTGTCAATGCACTTTTCCAATGCCGCCCACGCGCAATGCAACGCCTGCTGACCACCCCTTCCGCTGCCATTTCCACCCGTTCCTCGCGTTCGCTCAGCCCAAGAGCCGTGTGCATTTCAAAAATCAATTGTGTATGAAACGTAACGGCAACTGTCCACATGAGCTGTGTAAAATCAAACGGAATATCCATTCCATTCGAGTCGGTCCTCGGACGGGCCGGTGTCCTGACTGTGCCGCGTTACGTGTCGTTTTTCACTTGCCCGGCCACTGCAGGGGCTTCATGGCCATGGGCCAACGACCGACCAACCGACCAACCAACCGACCGACCGACCGACCGACCGACCGACAGGCAGTCCAGTTCCCTTCGGTACCCTCTTCCCGGTCACGTCCTCGTTCAGTTGTCAGCAGCGGAATGCAAACAAATCAATGAACATGTCAACAGAGCGCACCGAACATGCGGCTGTGTTTACTCTGGGCATTAGGTGACAATTCTATGCCAAATGATCCTCAATAGAGACCCGAAATGTTGTTTCTCGATCGGCGAATGAATGCGGAAGGCCTTGTCGATTTTGGCCATTTGGCAGTTGGGCCGACGGCGCTAGCAACATGTTTGCTTAGGCTGTCAGCACAGCCAGAGGGAGACGGACAGGGAGAGGGAGAGGGAGAGAGAAGGAGCGGCACCTAAGCAAATAGGCAAGAATCTTGGCGCAAATTGAGTTGTTGTTGGCCGGGAAATGCGAATGAGGCAAAAAATTAGCGCAAATTATGCGCTGCTAATGCGCAAAGTAAACTCAAATAAAGCAGCGCACAGCCGTGTGCTCTGTGTCCTTGTGTGTCCTGTTTCCTCTGTTTGGCCAACCCTCCGAGTGATGCGCAGCAAATGCCTTGTGCAAATAGAAAAAAGTCGACACTCATCGTTCATCTTTCCGCTGCTTTTTTCGGGCACATTTGACATTAAAAATATGCCATGTCTCTAGAGTCTAGCCATCACCCTCACTCGCTGCCCCTCTCCCTCTCCCTCTCCCCCCTCTCTCTCTCTCTCTGTGGCCCACTCACATTTCAAATTTCTATTTGCATAGCGATTTTCTTTGGGAAAATCTATGCATTTGCAACGCTCACGCGCTCCCATATGCCATACCAGTTAGACACCAACATACACACACACACACCAACACGCACACACTAACACACTCACATATGGCAAATGGGGCAAATCTGTTGGCTGTTTGTAATTTGTTTGTTTTATGGATTTGGCAACTTTGATTTTCGAGGGCGTCTTTCGGCTCGACATATGCTTAATTAAACAATTGCCACTGAGTCTACGCAGTGCAAACAAGACTTAAACCAGATAAATACACGCACGCACGCATACAGGGAGAGCTTTGACTTGTTCCTCAGAGTCACACACACACACACAGATACGTTTCCAGGCGTTGAGCCATACGAAATCAAAGTCAATTCCAATTGGCAAACATCAATGTGAGCAGCAGTCAGCGGGTCAAGAAATTGACTTCTTTTTATAGGTTATTTAGTTTTAACTTAATTGGAGTTCACAAGACTCTAAGAACTTGAGTTGCAGTTGCAATGGAGCTAAGACAGCGAAAAAGTTAAGAATGCTTGAGATTGCTTAAGATTGCATTGAAGATCTCGAAGCAAAGTGTTGTAGGAATATTAATCTAGCTGATTTAAAGAAGATATGAGGAACCTATATATATATATATATATATAATACATATATTGCAACTTATATAGATATTCCACGAATCTAAAGAGTTTACTCATAGCAAAAACATCGATTCAAAAATAAAAATTCAATTCAAATTGATGTACAGAACTAATTGGGCAAAAGTCTGTGGCATTTCCATAAAAAAGGAGAGTTTATCTTTAATCTCTCGACTAGCATACGAGCTGTTAGCATAATACATTTGAATGACATTGATTCAGCACTTAATATATACAATTAGAAGAGACTATAGACTTGAAACTATACTTGAGACTATAGACTAAAGCATTTCTATAGACTACACACTAGAGTCTATAGAGTTTATGGACTTTTTTTTTATAGCCATTAGACTATATAGCTCAATCCTCAGGTTTGTAAAAGCGTTTACGTATTGTTTTACTTTGACAGCAAACGAAAACATTGAGCCTAAGCCGAAACTCTCTCATAGGCAAAAGACAACAAAAGGTAATTTTCAGTTTTATTATGCGATTTATATAGGCGTCTTGGGTAAAAGGCAAAGCTAATTCCGAGCTTTATTGTGCGATTTATATTGATATCTGTAAAACGAGTAATAAAACTCCAACATGGCTTTGCCTTTTTCGCTTTTGTCTGAATTTCGCTCTTAGTCTTAGAATTAGTTCAATGATAATATTTGAAATATGCACAACAGTTGTGCTGAAATAGGCGAATATACAAATCGAAATGAATTTTAGTTAGATCTATTCTTCTCGAAATACGTCATCAAGTTTGACAAATATCGGGCTATTAGTTTATGAGATGGAGCATTCAGAGTGAAGCCATTTTCGTTGGCGTAGAAGAAAATGAATAAAATGAAAGAGCAAACCCGAATAAATGCTGCAGCTAAATCTTGAGCTGATAGATATTATATATATCATTATTGTTTTATAATCATCTCTCTTTCTCTCTCCTTCTCTCAGTCTTCTAGAAACGAAACGTTTCGTGCTCAACTGCCATTCGATTCGTTAACAAATTGAGTTGAACTATATATTTGATCAAAAGACTCTAGGCTAGTATAAATAGTATATTTAGTCTTAGATATACTGCATTCCACATATCAAGCTGCTATCCCTACTATTCGAATCAAAGAACTCAAGTGACTTCAAGTTGCTTCAGTTATACTACATATATATTCGATTGATCTATGATTCTAGTGACTCTATCTTACCTGTACTCTGGATTCGGGCAAATTGATCTTGAGTGCGACCTCCTCGCGCATGAATATGTCCGGGTAGCGTGTCTTGCCAAAGAGCGCCTCCAAAACGTCGAGCTGGGCCCGTGTGAATGTTGTACGCTCGCGACGCTGTTTTCTCGTGTTGACGCCTGCAAAGATAAATAAAATAGCACGCAAAGAGAGAGAGAGAGAGAGAGAGAAGAAAACAAAATGAAATTAGCCAAGTTTCGATAGTCAGTGAATGCCTAATCAAATGTGCTGAAAGTTCTTGCATTTTTTTTGGGTGGTGTTTGGCTTGGGTCTCGAAGCTCTGGCACATTGCGCATACGCCGCGTGGGCCAAACTTTAATCAACACACACACACGCTTACACACACGCATACGTACGTACTCTCGATGCTTTTCCCAGTATTTTGCCCCCATTTTCCTTTTCTTTTTTTAGTGTGTGTGTTTCTTTTACCGCTGCTGCTGTGGCAAACCGTTATTCTTAGCAACCCCCGTCGAAATGCCAACCCTAAAAAGCATTTGCTGCGCTGAACCAACCCCGCACAGCGCCGTCCAAAAACTTCTTTTGTGTGAGTGTGCATGTGTGTGTGTGTGTGTGTGTGTGTGCGTGTGTATATAATGTATTTTATACATATGTAGTGCGTATATAAAGGCAACGATGTATGTGTATGTGTGTGTGTGTGTGTGTTAAGCCGCGGCATTGTTTGTTTTTGCCGGGGCAGCCGTTGTCAGTGCGTGGCTGCTGCTCGCTCTGCCTTTGTCCCTCTCTCTGCCTCTGCTGCTGCCTCTACCTCGGCTGCTGCTGCTGTCCCAAATATTCATCGTGAGCACCCCTTTTTATGCCGCAATGCCTTTCGTATGCGTACCCCAGCAGCCACTCTGCCTCCTATGCCACTCACTACCCTGCTTGCACCCTCCCTCTCTCTCTCCCTTTCTCTCTCTCTCTCTCTCTCCCTTGTTCTCTGTGCTACTCTATGCCCATCTCTGTTTGGCTCTATCAAAAATTAATGAGTTAGTCATTTTGGTCATGAATTTTTAAATTGAATAAAAAACTTCAACTCAGTTGGCTCGCGCGTTGTCGTTGTCGTTGGCTTTGCAGCTGCCGCTTTTCGTTGTTGCCTTTGCTTCTTGCTGCTTCTTTTTTTTTTTTTTTTGTTATTTTGACTGCTTTCAAAATGGTCGCCGGAGCAGTTGTTGTTGTTGTAGCCTTAAAGCAAAATTAATTGCAATTTGTAGTTTGCCTTTTGCGTTAAATTTTTTTTTTTCATATTTATTTTAAAAATATATATAGATTTTTTATTTATTTATTTATTTTTTTTTTATTTTCGCATTGCCCAAAAGCCTTGGCAGCAATCGCTTATGACTTGTTTCATTAACTGCACCTACATATATTTTTTTAACTGCTTATATTTTGGATTTTCAATTTTTGTCAATGTTTTCGAGTGTTTCTTATATTCGCCTGAATAGCTCGCATAATTAAGCTGTCATTATTTTGTTCAATTACATTTTTAATTAGTTTTTTAGCTAATTTCGCGAATCAGTCAATGACTTGTAGAAGTTTTGCATTTGATCTCAATTATTGAGTAATGCGTTATTTATCTCATTTCTGAATGATTTCAGTTGAGTTCCGGCTTGTCTATATGTACGTACATACATATAAACAGAATAATATATATGTATATATGAAATCAAATATTCATAATATTTATATTCGGAAAGTTTCTGCTATTTTTTGTTTTGTTTTTTTGTAATCAAAAATTTCCATTATTGTGAATTATATATTTATACTATATCAACTTCATTTATTCAAAATCAAAATTCTAGTTTATTATCGCCGCTTCAGCTCGCTCCATTCTCAGCTGCTTATATAACCCGCCTGACAATATCTTCCATCGAGAGATTCTGCTATAACTTGGCTTATTACAAGCGCGACAATGTTAAAGGTAAATAAATCAAAAATCAAAATTGATTACATGCGATTGTTTGTATTATTATCTCTCGCTCTCTCTCTTCCTCTCTCTGTCTCTCTTTCTGTGTTTTCTCTACTTTTTTTTTGGCATTTTGTAGCATTTTTGTCAGTTTTTTGTCATTTGCAGCGTCACCGAAATGAGACAAATAACTGGAACCTGACAAGAAAAACGAAGAGAGGGAAAAAATAAAGCAGCGGACTAAAAAAACTGAAAAAAAAAAAAACTTCGACTCATGCGTTCCCAAGCGCGCTGCGACGGCCACTTTGGCTCCAGCTCATTATTCATTTTGACAATTCAACTGATAATGATGCAATCGATGCGAAACGGCATTGAAAAGCATTTTGTGCGACAACTGAACGGCACACAGTCAACTGCCCCCGATCTGCCTTCCATATATCTATATAGTAGCCATATCTCTGCATTGTCCCAAATCTCGTTAGCTCTCTCTCTGCCGATCGTTCTCTCTCTCTCTCTCCCTCTCTCTCTCTCTCTCTCTTTTGTTCTCTCTTGGCCTGCGCATGCAAATTGAGTTATCAGCCAGCGAGTCTGATGACCGGCCATATATCATTTATCATTCGAGTGGGGCCCGTTTAGGGTCTGGCTCCCACAGCTGGCTTTCAGCACATTTGTTCTTACTCGCTTCTTACGTGAGTTGCAGTCTACCAAAATTGTTTTGCGATATTTACCCCACATACCTTGGGAGAACCCAACAGCCTCCAGTCCGTGTGGCAGGCCGAAGGGACCCAAAGATGGCATCGGCATGCCCGGCGGCAGCGGTCCGTGCGGCACCGAGTGGTGCGGATGTGGTCCGCCATAGCTGTGCGGATGCGGGCCCAAATCTCCCGATTTGAGAAAGCCCGCCGCCATCAAGGCTTCCGTTGAGTGCAGCGCCACGTTGATGCTGTTTATGGTGTACACCCGTTGATGCTTCAATTGGCCAAAATTGATTGACGGCTCCGTGTGGACGTGGGCGTGGGCCTGGGCGTGGCAGTGGCCAAAGCGCCGCTAACAGTCAAATGGCGTTTATCTAGACGAATGAAGAGAGAGCATTGTTAGAAAGTGTTTTAAAAATAGAAGATATGTAGTTGAAGTTTCAAATAGTAAGTGTTATACGTATGTTAGCGATGTATTAGAACTGTTATACTTATAACTATGCAAAAAGAGAGAGTGGAGAAGTGCAGAAATAGGACTAATCGCGAGTGTTATCGAGGTAGAAGAAGAAGAAGATGTGTCAAACTGTAGGAGTTCAAAGAACTGTTATACATGCATTAGAGATATAGTAAATATAACTCTTATACATTTGAATATGCTTAAAGAGAGTGTGGAGTAGTGTAGAAACAGGATAAGTCGCGAGTTTTATCGAGGTAGTAGAAGAAAATGTGACAAACTGTGTATATAGAACTGTTATACATATGTTAGAGGTATAGCATATATATCACTCTTATACATATACTAAAAGAGAGTGTAGTGTAGTGCAGAAACAGGATTAGTCAAGATCGATAGAAGAAGAGGAGGTAACAAACATGAGTATACCTGGAATTCATGGAACTGTTATACATATTTATATATTTATTGAAGACTAGAAATAATACAAAATAGAGACTAAGAATTAAGCACTGGTAAGTGCGGCCTTTGGCTTACTGCTATATGTATATAACAGATATACTAAGTGGAACTGTTATACACATTTGATAGCTATACTAAACAGAACTCTAATACACATATCATAACTATACCGAGCAAGAGTTTTGGGTCATATATCGTTCTAGTTTTCGCTGCCCTTCGCTATCAATATCAAGTAACTCTATGTATTTCATTTAACTGTTTTCTATTCGCTTTCCAATCACTTCAAAATCTCTGCCATATTTGCCGTCTTATGTGCCGGTCCTTGAGCCTCGGCTCTGGCTATAGATGTGGCTGTGGCTGTGGCTGTGTTTGTGGCCTCAGCCTCAAATTGGGCCAGATGTGTTATTAATTTGCGTGTGCGCGTGAGCATGTAATTTGGAAGCGTGGTTGGGGTTCGGCTTTGGACAGCCTCTGCATATACAGATATATATCTCTACCTATACATATGTGTATGTGTATGTAGGGACTCTGGCTCGAGTGGCTGCTGCAATGTTGTATTTGCGGCTTTGGGTTTTGGCTTTGCCGGTTTCCATTTCGCTTGCACTCGGATGCATTGAGCCATGAAAACGACATGACAAAACAAAACAAATTTGCTGTGCTCGGTGCAGGCTACTTTACCCTATATATGTATATCTGTGTGTGTGTGTGTGTGTGTGTGTGTGTGTGTGTGGATTTATATTGGAACAGTCGATGGTCGTTATCGGGTCGGGTATATATGTGACAAATAGCTGGCTGCATTTTCCAATTTCAAAACAATGAGAGACCTCCGAGGTGTCCGTGCTAATCCCGCAATTTCACTGCCTCTCGCTTCTGCGCCTATTTGCCGTCTCATTTGCACTGGGCTCACTTATTGCTAATTTGTATTTTTCGCACGAAACCACCGAAAAATAGAAAGAATAAAAGAAAAAGAATGTGGGACAAAAGAGTTTCGAACTCGTCGCACGGCATATGAGTATTAAGCCAGGTTCAGCTCGAGTTGAAGGCCGAGTTTGGTCCGGCCTAATCTTAATGCCCAAGCCATTGTCCCATCATGCCCAGTGCATGTGTGCGTATGTGTGCGTACGTGTGTGTGTGTGTGCCCATCCCATTTCGTCCTTTTAGTAAGTGTCTTGCCTAATCCAGTGGCTAAGCACAGATCAAAGATCTTTAAACCGCAAGACTGCCCAAGAACTAAGTCTAGGCGGTTCTCCTTTCCGTTCCCGTTCCTCTAGCAAAAGGCGTTATTACACAGTTGGGTAATCTTGCGATGGTAAACTCTAAGCAAGGATCCCTACAACAGGCAACGGGATTTGCCACACACACAGACAATATTTGGGCTAAACTATGGACTAGGCAAACTTTTGTCAATATTTTTGTGGCTTGGGCTGGGTTTCCGAAAGGAAAAATATTCATGTAGGGCTTATCGTAGAACAAGTCTATTCTAAACCTAATGAGCAACTGTGAATGTTAAGATTTTATGTGAGTCTTTATAATATCAACCGAATGCCATGCCATGCCATGCCAGAACTATAGAGTTTTGATCATCATTATACTAATAACAAGTTTAATGATCATAATCATATTTATTATGATGATAATGACCAATCTGTATGCTAAAAGAAACAAAATACATATACTAATTTCCAGTATTTTGTTTTACATATTTCAGTATTAAAATATTTATAGACGGATCTAAAAGTGATATACTGTAATACAGTTTTACTGTTATAGTGTATAATGTTCTACTGCTATATTAATATACTTGTATACCGTTATACTGTAATACTGCTATACTGTTATACTGTTATACTGTTATACTGTTATACTGTTATACTGTTGTACTGTTATACTGTTATACTGTTGTACTTTTGTACTAATATACTTGCATACTGTTATACTGCTATACTCCTGTCCTATTATATTGTTAAACGTTATATACGTTTATACTTTTATGCTCCTGTACTGCTATATGGCCATACTAGTTAACTGTTATTCTGTGATACTTTTAAACTGTTATACTCTGTACTGCTATGCCAGATCTAGCTGTTTTATGGCTTGCCAGGCAGGTGGGCTGGGGGCAGCTGTGACTGTGACTGTGATTGTCTCTGTGTGCTGTCTCTGATTTTTTTTTTTTTTTTTTTTTTTGCCAAATGTGGCACATATGAAGAAGAAGAAGGAGAAGGAGAAGAAAAAACAACAAACAAAACAAAAAAACTAAAAACTAAAAACAAAATAACAACAATATAAAGAGCTACGTGATTTTCTTGACATTCGACGCTGCTGATTATGAAAAATCATGGCAAAAAAGCGAGAGATAGAGTGAGAGAGAGAGGGGGAGAGGGAAGCAGCAGCAGCCGAGGGAGGCAAAGGCCCCGCTGGCCTTTGTGACGGTGCGCCTCGGGGACTCGAAACGCTGGGACTCTCGGCATGTCGCACGGGCCCAAAATCATTTCGGCTCGACATATATCACGTACACGCACTTTCATTAAAAATTCAGTCGGTATTCGGCGAGCGACAATCTGCATTTTCATTTTCACTTTCAGTTTCCGGGCGTCGAGCTGAGTATCTCTTCTTCTCAATTGACTTCAATTCAGAGATTCGGTTTCAGCTTTACCTTTCCAATTTTGCTGCTATCCTGTAGCTATTACGATTGTGTGTGTGTGTGTGTGTGTGTTTGGCTTATGATTCTTGTAATGCATATGTTGTGTCCCGCCTGCCTCTTGCTCGTAATTACGGTCAAAATAATATTTTCGAACTACTGATAAGTGGCGGACAGCGGCGATCCGAAGGTAAACAGCCTTAGGAAAATAAACAAATCGAACGCTACCGAATCTTACGAGCTCAACTGATTGACTCACTGACGGACGGATGGACGGATGGACGGACGGAACATTGGACAATTGTGGACCAGCGCCCGCACTTTAAGTAAGCTGGACAACGATCGAACTACCGAAACGGTAGCCCCAGAAGACCGTGTGCTATATATAGGTCTAATTGTTGCTCTCTCTCTCTCTCTCTATCTCTCTCTCTTTATCTCTATCCCTTTTTCTGTGGCGTTTTTCTGATGGTACCCTGGGAAAGTGTGTAACCAAATATTGTGATCGTTATGACGCTGGCTACTGTTAATTTGTGCCATGGGAATATGTTGTTGCTGTCTTCGACATATTCAAGTTGATCGTTTAATTTGTTGTTGTTGTTGTTCTACGGTTTTTGGCGAGTTTTGTTTGGTTTTGTTTTGGCCAGCCGTGATTAATGGTACCAGCTAAACGAATGTGGCATTCAAATCTATTTCCAAAACCCATTGACTGCCTCTGTGTGTGCATGTGTGTGCATGTGTGTGTGTGTGTGTGTGTGTGCGTGTTTAGAAAGCGCCAGAGAGAGAGATGAGCAAAAATAGTTTGGCCAATGCAGCCGAGACAAGTTCAAAGTCTGGCTATTATTCCACTTCCCGCCAGCGTGTGACAGGCCGCAATATTGTGCAACGCAAATGGCCAAAGCCAGCGGCAAATTGCCAGAGCCGATCGGGCCAACTGAGCTGAGCGAGTGCAACCAGCTGTCAAAAGTGCTCACTTGTCATAGTTGCCATAGACATAGACATAGCCGTTGCCTGTTGCCTGTTGCCTGTTGCAGCTATTAGCGGCCTTAACAAGCTCCATAACAACTTAATATGTCCAGCCGCGTTTGCTACAGTGCACTACACAGCTGGCAACGGCAGGTGCCGGCCAAAGTCTGCGCCGAAATCTGGAGAGGCCGCAGCTGACTGAGAGAAATGAGCAGATAAATATGAGTTTCTTATGAATTTTCGCTGCTGTCAACGGCGACGGCGACGGCGACGTCAGTTGGCAGTTGCAACTTTCTATCGCTTGCAGCACAGTGTAAAAGTGTGAAACGTTTCTCAGGCTCATTTACATAGCGAACAGCTACCGGAATCTGCTTGGCTGCCAGACAGACAGACAACCAACTCAGCTGGCAGACTGCAACAGTGACTCGGACTGGGACTCTAGAGTGGGATTCGGATTGGGACTGTGACTGCGACTGCGACTGCGATTGCGACTGCGGCTGCGGCTGGCCTAGCATAATAAGCTGTCTGTCGAAAATAATGCAACTTAATAAACGCAACAAAGAACGCGCGATGGCTCAGGTGGCACGTCCCGGGCTGCCAACTGGAAAAGGCAGCTCCAACTGCTGCGGGCCGAACTGAACTCGAGTCGAGTCGAGTCGCGTCGAGTCGAGTTGGGCTCAACTGGTAGCCAGTTGTGGATCGTGCGCCATTTCTACGCAAATGCATTTTGACATTTAAATTTGCAATTTTCGCATAAAATTATATTTATTTTTCATTAGGTGGGGAGGGAAAATGCAACCTTGCAGCAACAGCAGCATTAACTACTGTAACTGCAACAGCAACAGTTGCTGCTGTTGCTGTACAATTCCAGCTACTGAGTGACATGCTGACGTTGACGTCCGCTGAAGTTTAATTAACAAACGTGCCAAATAATTGAAAAAGTGTGAAGATTTGACAAGTTTAATACGCATTCAAAATGCGCGCATGGCCTAGAAACCGCTAACTGCAACAGCAGCAGCAACTGCAGCAGCAACAACAGCAACAACAGCAGCAGCAACAACAGCAACAACTATGGCGACAACTTGGCTTTTTAATTAGTTTTCATTTTATTTTATTTTATTTTTTTTATTCATATTCATATTTTTTCTCATTTTGTTAATCATATGCATTACACATTTAATTAAATTGACACTTGAGCACGCTGAAACGAGTCTGGATAAGTGACTTATATATAAGTATACATATGTATATATACCTATATATATTTAAAGTTAATAGACGTACAGTTAGCATATTTTAATCACAAATTGGCCAATGATAGATTGCTCAACAGTTAAAAGTAAAAACAAGTTGCCAACACACACAACAACACGCACACGCACACACACACACACACACACACACATGGAGCTCTCTTTCTATCGACTGCAGTGCGCCCATCGCCAAATGCAAATTGTTAATAATTTTATGTGCTAATTGACGCTGCCAGCAATCAAATGAACAGATAGATCAATTAAAGATTTGCCATGCTCAATGGTTGAGTTAAACGTCTGCAGTCAGTCAGAGTTCAGATCCGTCTGCTAGAAGGATGAAAATGAGCTGAAATTGCTGAAATTATTGATATATTGTGACAAGGTGAGTGTGAGTGCGAGTGCGAGTGTGAGTGTATGAATGAATGAGTGAATGAATGAATGTTGCCTTCGAGTCGGACAAATGATTGCATCATAGTAAAAATAAATCAAACAAACCACACAAATCACAAATCAATAATAGAGTAAAGAGCCCTGACTGGGCACAGAGACAGAGCAATAGCAACAACAACAACAACAACAATAATAACAATAACAATAACAATAACAACAAAACTTATTATTTGACGCATTGTCAATGTGATCTTGATAACTGGCCGGTTCGGCATGGTACGGTTAGGTTCGCTCTGGTCCGGGCCGGGCCCGGCCTTTTGAGTGATTTCTATTTAAATGGCTTTGTCAACGAAATTCGAGAAGCCAAAAAAACAACTAAAAAGTTTTGGTCGGGTACAGCCGCGTAATGAGCAAAGAGTGAAGAGAGATAAAAATTAATAATACAAATAATTGGGAAAAATAAAAAATTAAAAAAAAACGAGAGATATAAATAGGTATATACACACATACAGTGTGTGTGTGTGTGTGTTTGTGTGTTTGTATTGTAGGCAAAGAAGTCAATCGAAATGAAATGAAACCTCACTTAAGGCTAGGCGAGGCGACGCCAAGGCGTCACAAATTGACAAAGACTTGATTCCGTATTAGAGCCGAACAGCGTCGCCGCCTCTGCCTCTGCCTCTGCCTCTGGCTCTGGCTCTGTCACTGGCTCTGTCACTGTTGCTGCCTCCATCAGCATCTCCATCACTGATCCCAGCTACAGCTTTCAGTGGGCAGAGGCAGACATTGGGCGTGCGTCGATATATCTATGCTAAACAATGGAGCTCTACGGTCTGGAAGCTCTCTCGGCTTTGCCTCCGCCCGATAAGCTATCAAAATGTCGCGACGCGATCTTGACTTCAATTCAATTCATGAATTGAAACGGACCAAGTAACGGATGTGGATGTGGTTCTGGCTCTGACTCTGACTCTGACTCTGACTGAGACGGAGACTGTGGCTGTGGCTATGAATGAATGAGCTATAGCAGAGCTCCAATTCAAATTGAAATTGGCAGCTCGAATTCTTGTTGTTGCTGCGTGGGCGTACATGGAAGCTTGACTGTTCTTTTTCTTATTTCTTTTTTTTTTTATTTTTTCTTACTTTTTTATTTATTTTTATTTTTAATTTTTTTTATTTTGTTAATGCTTAACTCTGCGCAGTTTAGACGCATGTGACAAGGGCCAAAATGAATCCGACGCTTGCCAGCTGGCTAAAAACAAATTGCCTTGCATATTAATTTGAACAGAGAGAGAGAGAGAGAGAGGGAGATAGATAGAGAGAGAGAGAAAAACACAATATCTATGCAAATTAATAATAATACAAAACGACGCGTTGAGGCACAAAAATATTAAAAATATATAAAACTATATATACGTATTTATAAATAACACAGAATGTGCGTGTGTGTGTGTGTGTGTGTGTGTGTGTGCCTGCATATACTAACACAATAATATGCTCGATGTTTTAATTTATGACCCAGCCGCTTTGAAATTAGCTAATAAAGCGCGGCGGCTACAACAACAACAATAACAAGAACAGCCTCAAAAATATAATAAAAATATAAGAAGAAGAAGAAGTTGAATCTGAAGAAAAAAAAAAAAAAAAAAACTTATCAAAATGTGTGAATAATGTGACCTGAACGGGTCGCTCGAGCCGCGCTTCGAGAGTTTCTTCGGGCTCCCATTGTGTGCGCTGCACAGTAGTTTTTTCTTGGGGTTCAGGTAGCCCCATCGCATATGAATATAGATATGCATAGTGATATTTAGTATGCTAGTTAGTTGTTAGTTGTGGATTGCCCATGTTTTGCCTTTGACTGTTGCTGCTGTTGCTGCTGCTGCTGCTGAGACCTCTGCCCCTTCCCCCTTGCCCCTTGCCCTTTGCCTAATTAACAAACAGTCCAAGAAAACAAAAAACAAAATATATCAAAGAAAAGCAAAACTGGGCGGCATTAATATGCCCATTAAAATTATGAAAATCCATTTCGGTTTCAATGCGCTCTCATATTATGCACTCATTGGGACTCATCATGGAATTTCCTGTTCAGCTGCAATATGAATTTATCACAGTTTTTTATTTTTTTTTTTATAATATATGTTTGCCAGAGATCAATTATAGAGTTCCTGCATGTTCGTGCTGCCTTTAAAGTTTGGATATTGCTTTAGATATTTATATATGTATATGTGAAGAACTATAACTATTTTCTTCATTGGTCTATCCATATATTATATTCTGATATCCAATACATGTTTTCCTTGATTTCGCAGAGGAGAAGAACAATAATCGTGCTCTATTGGACGCACTTTACGACTCGGTTACAGGCCAACTATAGAGCAGTAGTATATTCATATATGAATGCAACTAAGGTTTAGCTAAAGCCCCTTTCTGCTGTATCTCGGGAACTATAACATTTATTAAACTATTTCCTGCATAGCTTAAGAGATATATTCGCCGCTCAATTATCAAATAATTCCTTTTTGCAATATTAGATGATTTATAGAGATTACTCAATGAGAGACTAGCTATAGACCAGTAGTGTATGCATATATGATTATAGCTGAGTATCAAAAGATATCTTTAAGGCTTAGACTTGAAGTTTCTTGTGTATATCTCGAGAACTCTACCTATGATTCGTATTACCATACTTTCGCTATGTAGTCTCTTATTTTACATCAGTTAAATATGTTAGACGACTTAAGCTCTGTTCATCAAATGAAACGATTTTGATTTCTGTTCTAGTGATATTAATATCTTTGTAATTCTATATAAACAACTCAAAGATCTAATTCTCCCATATTAGCCTTATTCATTCCTATATAAACAAGTAATACGAAGACCTAAAGTTTACTTCTCATATCTGCTAGGAGTATAAGTTCGGGCCGACGGCAAACCAATTTCTTGTACCTCAATTGATAACTAAGAGAACTATGTCAAATTCGAAGAGAACAGATCGATTGGGACATCTTAGTTAAAGATAAGTAAGAATGGAGGACGTTGCAATATTATCAAAAAGTTTCTCAACTAGGCGGCCAAGATAATCCGAGAAAAGAGTGAGACGTGCGTTAGTTTAACTTAAGTATAGCTAAATAGAGATATTGGTATAATCCGTGAGAGTCGTGATGGCATTGGCCGGCGTCATTTGGTTAGTTCATTGAAATATGGGTTATATTATATATTACATTGCTTGTTGGTAGTAAATTTCTGTTATGGATTGATATTGATAGATGGCTTTGGTGCACATCTGGAAACAGCACTCACCAAAAAAAAAAAAACACACACACACCAATATCGCGGAGCTTGAGCGATTCTCGATGCTGTCACTGTCGCCGTGCGGATATTCCAAAAGCGAGCAAAAAAATATACCGTTTAAGGATATCGGATTGCGGATATGTAGATATTATTTGTTATATAGATCCAATTGTTGGCGTCGATCGATGCCTATGACAGACCATATGATGATGAGATCGACTCTGGTCTGCGATGCGTTATTCGGTATTCAGTTATTTGGTAGTTGAGTGTTTTGTTGTTTTAGCCAGGTTAAGGGCAAATACACTTGCTGCGGCAGACACCAAAAAAAACAATGCACAATTTATCGAACGATTTTAGTATCTTTTAGAACTTTAGCTAACGGCTCTTGTTGCTGTTGCTGTTGTTGTTTTCGTTGTTGTTGCTGTTGTTGTATTGTGTTTAGGATTTTGCACACGCACGTTATTTAAATGTTTGTTATTTGTTGTTTTTGCTATGGATGTGTATGTATGTGTGTGTGTATGTATGAGTGTGTCTGTGTATTTTAATGTATATTAGAGTGTGTGCGTGACACGGCGTTGATTAAACGCGACGAAATATAACGGTGAACGGTAAACGATTGAACGTTGATTTGAACCAACAACAAAACGAGCGAGCGGAGCGACGAACGCACAACCCGAGCGGCACGAATGTTACTTTGGAACTGATTTTCGTCGTGACACCTTCAATGCGAGCAGCACCAGCAGAAGCAGCGTTAACAGCGTTAACAGCAGCGACGGCGGCAGCAGAAGTCGTTCGACCAGTCCAATTTGTTGTTGTTGCTGACTGCGCTGCCTTTGCCTTTGCCTTTGCTGTTGACGATGCCGTTGTCTCTGCTCTCGTCGTCGTCGTCGTCGTCGTCGTTTATCGTCGTCGTCAATCGTCAGCAATAGCAACAACAAAAACACGAGTCCAAGCGACTTCCTTTTTCAACGCACGCACACATGCTTAAAGAGAGCGAGAGCGCAATGCTTTAGCAATGGCTGACAGCGAGCGCAAGCGACGCTCACCGTATGTTAGAGCGAGACAGCAGGAGTGCCGACAGCAGCGACTGCCTGGCTGGTTGGCAGCTCGCATTTATAGACTTTAACAGCGCTTGCACTTCTGTCTCGCTCTCACCAGCCGTGCAGCGGGGCCAGTGTGAGCAGGCGCGCTGCACTTGGCAGCTGTATTTACCTATGTGTTGTTGCTGTTTCTGTGTTTTTGCCGAACCACACCCCCAAAAACAATGAAAATTGCTGCTGGTTTGCTGTTGTACGTAGTTGTTGTTGCTGCTGCTGTCGCTGCTTTTGCTGGCTGTCGCTTCTTCGCACTCGGTTCAACAACCAAGCAGCAGTACGCCAATTTTACTTTTTTTTATTACGTTTTTTTTCCTCTCCTTTTTTTTTTTTTTTTTTGCTTTCTTGTTTTTGCACAAATTGTTTGATTCGCCTTAGTTGTTGCAGTTACTGTTGTTGTTGTTGCTGTTGCTGTTGCTGCTGCTGCTGCTGTATTTTGCGCGCGCAATGAAATTTTAATGAAAATGACAGACCAAACACACGCAAAACTCAACTACTAAAGCAACGCAAAATTGTTAGTTAGCAGGAATAAAAATAAATAATAAAATGAAAATCTTGCAGCAGACTGCGCGGGCAGCGCAGCAATGGACCTGGTCAGGAGGACAAACACCAGCACAGCCAGTCAGAGTCCAAAATTGCTGTACACAGGGAGCAACAATCACGCTGATGGAGCCAGAGAGATATGTACATATATTCACACGCATATAAATATATGTGCATATATGTGTGCACTATATACAAAGCACGCCCCCAGCCACCACTCGCAGTTCTGGGCCAGCCTACTTTTGACGAATCATTCACATTTATGCTAATTTAATGGGATAGTTGCAAAATTTAACAATATTTGAAAATGAAACACAGATTTCTATTTGCATTTCGTTTATTACTTTTATCGCTAAATATTGTTAGTAAATTTGAAGAGATAGAGATGATTATTTATGGCGATTGCATAAATAAGTATTAATGCCAATAATAAATCAAACAAATCATAATTATGCCTTCAAAATAACAAGATCAGCTCTGCCCCAAAATGGTTTATCACTTAATTATTAATTTATATATAATTAAATTTCCTGATATGCTAATGTACGTTTCGCATTGAATGGAGCAGAGTCAACTGTTGAAACACAGCTTCGGCTCCACTGTGCATGACAGTTAGCCTGCCCACAACAACAAAATGGTTGACATGGCCCCTCGTTCAGCAAAGGAAGGCAAAAAAAAAAAAAAATAAAAAATAAAAAAGCTTGTAGGGAAAACCTTATCAAATTTTCATGACAATTTCAAATAGCTGACGACAGTATTTTTTTTTTTTTTTTTTTGCATTTCATACTTTTTTTTATCCACACCCACACAGAAAGGAAAGTTGTGAAAATTTTGGTTGTTGTTTTTTTTTTATGGATTTCTCTTGTAAATTTTCTCATTTGACTGGGCCCAAAATAAAATTTTTGCTGCTAATTGATGTATATATCAAACAAGCCGTAATTATACTTACAACGCCCCATGCTCGCCTCGCTGCCTCCTACGCTCTCTGTCTAGCAATTTGCCTGTGCGCTCTCTCTCTCTCTCGCTCTCTCTCTCTCTCTCTCTCTCTGTCTAAGGTCATGCAAATGCAGACAAAATTACAGTTATGGCAGCTTAACATACAAATTGGGAGCCAGAGTTGAGAAAAAAAAAAAAAATAAAGCAGAATAACGGCAAAGTTGAGCAGAAATTTTAATTGTGTTCTTAAAGCCAGAGCGAATTTTACGCTTAAAGTCAAGTTTAACAGTTTTGGGGCAGAGTTTTAATTGAATTGATTTAATTATCAATAATTATTATAATGTTTTATTTAATTACAATTTAATCAATGAAAAATTAAAAAAAAAATTTGCTAAAAAATACAAAAATTGCATAATTTGAGTACAGCAAAAATGTAAAGTAAGTCTATATAAATTTTAATCTATTATATATATAGTTGTATATCTGCTTGTAATAGTAATTTGTATAATAAATTGTTCTTAAACTTTTTAATCGATATTTAATTAGCTCAGTTGAATTTATTAATTGCCTTCGCTTGCCTTCACACCTCGCAATTTCAGATAGAGAAGTTTTAATTTGATTACACATGTGATTCACACTTTACAGCAATACATACATATGTACATGTACATATATTTAACTGTTCCATTGAAGCTGTTGTTTGTTATTTAATGAATATGGCATAAAAATCGCATGCGCTCTAAGCCCATTTACATTGACTGAGCAGCTCTTAGACAGATCTAAATATCTATTATATTATATATGCATATGCGAAATAAAAGTAAAACTATTATTGAACTCGATGCCATTCAGTGCTCGCTCACACAAACTGTTGGGCATCTGGGCATCTGGGCATCTGGGCATCTGGGCATCTGCAGTCGGCGCTGTGCGAGGGCTGTCCATAGATTTCTATGTGTATTTATGTGTTTGCGATTTTTAACTACAGTTCTACAAAGTGCGGTTTAAAAAGCAAACAACAACTCTTTGCTGCTCGTTTATTTGACGCTCACGAATGGAAAATGGACGAGAGAAAAAAAGCCAAAATACAATAAGAGATATGCAGAACAAGTGCAGGCGACTGTCTGACTAGATAGATACCCTTTGAATCGAAGAGTGCCATGAAATGGAGACATCGACTCATTGCAGTTTGTTTAGCTTTGCTGTTAGCCTGGGCAAAGGAGAGACGACGAGGCTTAAAGATATATATACATATATAGTCTATATACCCACTCTGCCGCCATTTATGCAAAGATCTAGGGTATTAGGTAAGGGAAAAAGGCTAAAAATAAAATAGAACCAAAAGCCTGCGCTTGTGTGGGTGTATTGCACACATAGATGCATATGCATGTGTATGCATGATGCATTGTTTTTGTTGTTGTTGCTGCTGCTGTCGTTGTTGTTGTTGCATATGTGCAGGGTTCGACGCCATTGCCCTGCACATTTTTCATAGGCGACAGTTTTGATTGCGGGCGCGACAGGAACGCGACGCTAAGAATGGAGAATATGGGCAAGGTGGAGATTTGCTGTATGTGTGTGTGTGAGCGTGCGTGTGCGTGTCCGTATGGGTGTGGGTGTTTAGCTACTGCACAACAATAGCAACAACATGAGGAGCAACAGCAACAACTTTTACTCGCCGCTCCGTTCGACTTGGACATGGACTTCAACTTCGCCATTCGCCTGAGCGCTGATTAACGACAATTCGTTTGCCTGATTTTTTATTGCCATATGCAGCAGTGCCACTGCCACTGCTTGCTGCTGCTGCTGTTGCTGCTGCTGTTGCACATTCATTAGGCGCTGTCGTAGGCGCGTGTCCAGACTCCAGTTGCCAGTCTTGGGCCAGTAAATTTCATTAGCGCCTGAGCCGTTGTCTTTTATTGTCTGCAACGCTCTGAGCGCGGGGCGCAGCGGGGTCTCAGCGTCGAGGGGGCGTGGCATAAATATCATGATTAAGTTGCATACAACAGCAGCAGCAGCAGCCGAAACTTTGACATGCGCGACAACAACAAATGTCGCAAACACCATCAATTGGCCAAGCGCTGCGTATACGTAATATTTGATGGCCAGATTGACTTTACCGCTAGCTAGCCCGAGGCCTGTAAATTGTACGACAATTGATTGAAAAGAAAGTCGCCAGCGCCACAGCGTTAATTAATCTGACGTGCTATTGGAAATGCCACGAATTTTCATTAGCATCCAGAGAGTCGCACCTCATCTTCGCTCCATCTTTGCGTCGAGTAGGTGAGAGAAAGAAAACGGACAGATTTAGTTTTGTTTTTTTCTTATGAAACAAGTAAAGACAATGTGTGAGTGTATATATGTATGTATATATATGTAGTACACATATATATATTAGCTTACATGCATGTGTATGTGGCTTGCTTTGCTTCTTTCTTTGTATTTATTTCTTCCTTGGCTTTTCTTTTTATTCTAAGTTGAACATTTTATATACTTAGTCAAAAATAATATATATTTTTATATAACATATCAATATAATATGTGCTATTTAGTTAATGAAGTAACGCAAATTTAGTTCATTTTGTGTGTTTTTCTTTTTAGCTGTAGGTTGATCTAAATATCCGTTTGGACTTCATAAATTATTAATATAATATGCTAATATATTTATTATATATTATAATATATATTATATATAAGTCATATTATGGTCTAAGATTTGTTGTAGAGCAAAAATCTATTGGTATTTGAGATTCAAAACAAGTTAAGCTAATATTCTAGATATTTTTATCTATTCTGATCTAGTGCAAAGCCAGCCTCAAGTTGTGTTCGATTTTATGCTTAGCTATATTATATTATACATATACTAAAGTATATATATACATACATAGCCTTAAACATGTTATATAAGAGGCAAAAAGAAAAGCTTCAAACTAGTGAACAAGCAGGAATGTTTTTTTTTTTAATATACCCCATAGTTCCAGCTTAAACTTTTGTACTTGTATACTCGAGCTCGCACTCATTTAATTCATAACTTCTGTGTTGCTTAATGGACTTAAATTAAAATTTGTAGTATATGATTTAGATATTCCATTAAATATTTCTTATTTTTTTAACAATGCATACTCTGTCAGATATTCATTATTTGTACAACTGAACTTAAACTGAAAGACTTTTTTAAATTTTCAACCAAAAATAATATATAACATAATGTTCTATATAAAAAAAAAACCAAATTATATAAATAAACACTGAATGAAATGTAAAAATAAAAATAAAAAGAAATAAAAAATAAAAATAAAAATAGATATATATATATATATATACATATATATATATATATATATATATATATATATAGCTAATCAGATAAGCGATAACATTTCAACCGTTTCATAAGCAAACTCGTTCTACGCCTTCCATAATACAATTTCGGGTCTTTAGATTGACGTGTCCATATATACGGAGAGACGAACGGATGGACGGACAGACAGGCGTATGTCGACTCTATTAGTTATTCCCACCAAGGCAATATATACTTCATGGGGTCTGCCCCGCCTCCTTCTGTCTGTTACATAAACATAAATGTAACCATTCTATCCTGATTTTCCGTTACATTACGACTTCCGATATTCCTATCATCTACATTCATACAAATGAGCAATGCTATATGCATGTATTTATATATATATATACATATATATTATATAGATATATTCCATAAATTATAGTATAAATTATGTTTGAGCATAAGTACAAAACACGTCACATCGCCCAATGCAGCGGGAATAATAAATTATTAGATAAGTGCAGGATCTAGGGCCCCGAGGTGGCAAGTTGAATGGAATGGAAATGCGCGACGCAAGTGAAAATGTGGAAATTCGTGAGATGTCTTGTTAAACGGCAAGTGGAAATTTTGTCAAGGGCTGTGCGGTTCGTTCATTAAAAGGTCGCAGCTCAAGCAAATGGAACAAGGGATCAATGCAGCTGGTGCAGGCAGACGGGCAGACGGACGGACAGACGAGCGGGCGGTGCAGCGGTCGGACAGATCCTAGCGGTCATAGCGGGCGGCGATTGTAGCGAACAAGAGGTAAAAGCCAGGCTCAGACCGAGCCGGGGACCACCGCCGTGCGTTCGTGATGATGATAATGGTTTAGTTTTATATTTTGTGATGGTTTTATGATGCGGTTAAGCGCTCAAACCGCAAAGTGGCCGGCGCGCGCGACCAGCGCAGCTTGAGGATAAGGCCGAGCGAGAAGGACGCCGAGCCGCACTCAAAGAGAGTCGCATAAGCTGCACAAGTTTCAGCCCAAGACGAGCCGGGGCCAGGCCAGAGGCAGAGCCAGAGCCAGAGCCAGAGCCGTAGCCAGAGAGACGAGGGCAGAGTTGAGGGGCAACAGCAGCTACCTGACACCGTCTGTCGGCGGGCCGCAGCGGCAGAGCGCGCGACATAGAAAATAGCAAAAGGATTAACCGCATTCCGAGCGGTTTTGGCTTTGGTATGCGGCACGGATTGGGCCAGCGACGACGGCAGGCTATCGAGGACACTGCGGTTAGCTGGATGAACGCCTTAATCGTGCTCATTGTTTCAGGGCAGGCCGAAGCATGCGGAAACAATAAAAATGCGAGCGCATTAATCTCAGTCGCAACAGGAGCTGGACTGCAGTCGCAGGACTCCAATTGCGAGCCCTAATAATTACCTGAAGACCGAGGTGATTATGAGTTTATGATCTCTCGGCGCGGAGCGTGTCAGGTAGCAAAGTGCAGAAATTTAACTGGAAGCAACAGCAATAGCAGCAGCAGCAGCAGCAGCAGCAGCAGCAGCAGAAACAGCAAGAGCAACGCTTTGCCGATAGTCGACGGCTTTACGCCTTGGCCAAATCCGTGCTGACTTAATAAAGCTGAATCCCCCCGCTAGCGGCAGCTACTTGAGCTCACGGATTTATGGGTTTTTGGTAATTGAAACCCCGGGACCAGTGTCAGATCCAGCCCCGACCCGATGCAGCTACAGATACGGATACAGATACAGATACAGGCGAGATATAGTATACGAGGCTGGGCAGCGGCATGCAACAACATTGACGATTATCACCGATTATCACGTTTTCGATAATGAGATTTCGTTTTATGATTTCGCCAGCACTTTACCCCTTTTGCTCGAATCTCTTCTTATTTTATTTTTATTTATTTATTTTTTTTTTTCACTTTTTTCTTTCGTTACCACCGATCGCTGTTGTTGTTGTTGCTGCTGCTGCTGTTTCAGAGAATTTAAGGGCGGTTTTTGTTTGTGTGTGTGTGTGTGTGTGTTTTTTTTTTTGTGAGCCACTGGGCTGGCAATTAAGTTATGTCAATCCACTTGCCATATGCCAGCAGCGACTTGTGCCCGGGCGGGCTGTGGGGACTCGGACGGAGATTTGCGTTGTAAGTTGGCCCTGATGTTTGCTTTTTGGGTGGTTGGCAGCAGCATTTGGACGCGCTGCGATTAGCCGGTGAGTGGAACGCTCTTACGAATTCATTGGCATATCTTAAGCCAATTGTTGACACACTGAGAGTACCGCCACGCCCATCAGCAGGGTCGAAGCCCTATGGATACCGTTCGATGTATCAATTGCAAATTGCATTGCCTTCGGATATGGCCCGTCATTAGCTCGAGTGCAATTGACTGTGTAAGACTCTCCTCAAATAGAGCAACAATTATTTCCAGATTAACTTTGCCTGAAAACAGATTTCCGATTGTTTATAAGAGGATGCTACTCCTTCGCAGCTGAGCAGACGATGAGAAAAAAAAAAAAAAAAAACATTTTTCTTTTGCCCAGACTAAACTTTGAGCTGCAAAATATCGCATAATATTTGTATATTTGAGAATAAAATAAAAAACTAACAGAAAAAAAATATTTTTCTATATATGATGTAAGAGGAATGGCAAAATATTTATTTGTTTTGCTTGTGAAATTTGTTTATCTGATCCATCAGAATTACTTTTATATACATACATATACATATGTATACATTTTTTAGTTTCATTTATTTAGTATTTTCTTAATTGATATACACATTTTTCTTTATAACTAATGAATGTATATAATATTAAAAAATAAAGAATTATTATTATTAAATAATAATATATATATCATATTGTTTACATATATTTAGATATGTATATAAATAATATGAGGTTTTCAACATTACAAAATAAAATACTAAAAACAAAAATATATTTAGAGTCTTGTGCTAGCTCTCTTACTGTACGCACGTACCTAAGGATTAGCTTGTCAAAGAAAATAAAAATAAAAACAAGTCCACGATTAAAAGAACAAAACGAACTTTATCTCCAGGGGACACCGTTATGTCGCCCAAAGTAAAGCGCACTGCGCTAAAAATAGACACTGGTCAGCGACCAAACGCCAACAAAAACTACTACTCGCCGTTGCAAACACTAATACAACCAAACGACGAGATCGAAATCACTGATAAGAATGAAGATGAGCTCGAGCAAATCAGTTCTAAAAACAAAGTGTATGTTCCCCCAATAACGGTCCTCAAATGCACAGTGGATCAAATTCATAATATCTGCAAACAAATTAATTGCACTAAATATTCCATCAAAAGATTTCAATTGGAATCAAGCTCCATTGCGTCGATATAAATGACCATAAAGCCGCGTGCAGTGTAATGCATGGAAAATTTGAATATTTCTCCTACGCCGATAAAAATGACAGGCCATACAAAGCACTGCTGTTGGGGCTAGATAAAATGGATCCCTCTTCATTAAAAAATGAGCTTATCGGTCTTGGTCTAAACTGTCTAGATGTTAAACTGGTTCAGCGAAAAAGACCAAACAACACTGTCCTAATTCTATACGTGGTCTTCTTCACCAAAAAATCCATCACACTCAATGAGCTTAGAAAAAACCACTCAGTTATCAACTATGTAAGAGTGAAGTGGGAGTATCAAAAGAAATCCAGTCACCAAATAACTCAATGCTACAACTGCCAAATGTTTGGTCATGGCTCAAACCGCTGCGCCGTGAAGTCGTATTGCTCTAACTGCGCTGGACCTCACAAAACCGCTGAATGTCCGGATGGATCTACTGTTAAATGTGCCAACTGTAATGGTTCACATAAATCCAACGACGCTAACTGCCCTAGTAGGATTAGTTACCTAAATCTAAGATCTCAATATCGGTCGCATCAAGTAAGACCCAATCGTACTAATATTTCTTTGCCACCACAGCTTGATTACTCCAATGCGTTCCCTAATACGCTAAGTAAATCAAATTTTCATTCAAGCGCCAGATGGGTTAACCATAATGGCAATCACACTCCTAATGTCAACAAGGATCTTTTCTCTTTGGAGGAGATCAAGTCCCTTACATTTGAGCTTATAAAAAACTTAAGAAACTGCAAGACCAAGGCAGACCAATTCGAATTAATAACATCATTGGCATGCAAGTTCGTACATAATGTTTGATCATCTCTCAATTATAACTTGGAACGCTAGAGGCGTTAAAAATAAGAAAGATGAGCTTTTTGCTTTCTTAAATAGAGAAAATGTAGATATCTGTCTACTAACTGAATCCTGGCTTAACAGCTCATTATCAATTAAAAACAATAACTACTTTTGTTACAGATGTGACAGATCTAGTAGAAGAGGAGGAGGGGTTGCCATTATTATTAAAAAATCTATTCGCCATACCCTGCTTCCCCTCCCTAACACAAATTTAATCGAATCTATTGGCATAAATATTACCATTAACGGAACTACCTGCACTTCACTGTTTTGCTGTTATTTTGGTGGTGGTCGAGCGGACCCCCTTCAAAAACAAATCTTTACAAATGATTTGCGACTATTAACCCGCACTCCTGGAAACTTAGTGTTAGGAGGAGATTTTAATAGCCGACACAGGCTCTGGGGCTGTAACCGAGCAAATGTCTGGGGATCATTGCTGTACAACTTCTCATTATCTCGTGGACTTACAGTTCATTTCCCTAATGAACACTCTTATGTACCAGCGAGTGCTAGATATCAATCGTCTACGCTAGACTTATTTGTTTCAAACAACTGTCAACTGTTATCCAATACTATAGCAATAAATGATCTAGGCTCGGATCATCTCCCTGTCCAAACAATACTGCACTCAAATTACACTAAAGTTAAAAAATTCTTCTATGATATCAAAAACGCAAACTGGACTGTGTTTGGTAGAACAATCAACCGACTATTACCAGACTGCGACTCCTTCCCCGCTAGTTCGCAGGACGACATAGACAATTTAATAAATTGGTTTAGCTTAGTGATCGTTGCAGCTAAAGAGCACAGTATTCCTAAAAGAGAAATCAAATCTTCTCCCAAAGCTCTACCTCCTAATATAATCTCTCTAATAAAACTTAGAAACAGGCACCGTCGAAATTGGTTGAGACGCAGAAATATATGTGATCTGACTCTAGTTAGATGGTTCAGCCAACTAGTTAATATTGAATTATCCAAACTCAGAAACGAGAACTGGAATAATCTCTTATCCTCGCTAGAAAAAAATTCTTCCCCCTTTTGGAAGCTTTCAAAAGTCATCAAGAAGAAATACAGTGGAATACCCACACTCACACACAATCAGCAAAATTTCGTAAGTGCCGATAAGAAAGTCGAACTATTAGCATCATTGTTCGCCTTGAACCATTCGCACTCAGCTAACCTCGGTGATCCATCCACTAGCTCTGAGGTCAACAGTTTCACGGGGTTATTGGACTCCCTGCCTGTTGACCACGACGAATCATACCTGACAAATGTCCATGAGGTATCTTCGATTTTAAAAGAGCTTAAATCCAAGAAGACTCCAGGTCTGGATAACATTGAAAATGTGTGCCTAAAAGCCCTCCCTCGTAAAGGAGTCAAATTTCTTTCATTCCTTATTAATGAGTGCCTACGCCTCGGATATTTTCCACATAAATGGAAGATCTCTAAAGTCATTCCCATCTTAAAGGCAAACAAGCCTCCTGAATGCCCTACATCATATAGACCAATAAGTCTGCTTTCATCAGTCAGTAAAATCCTAGAGAAAGTCATTAAGAAAAGATTAGTTGACTTTACTGAAAGTAATAATGTCCTTTCGCCTCTTCAGTATGGCTTCCGTCGTGAACACAATACCATTCATCCTCTGGGTAGAATTAAAAAAATTGTCAAGGCCAATTTTAGTAGTTCCAAATCTACGGGTATGGTCTTGCTAGACATTAAAGCGGCCTTTGACTCTGTATGGCATGAAGGACTTGTGTACAAAATGAACCTCTTACATTTCCCATTGCAGATTATTAAAATAATACGCAGTTTCTTGAAAGACAGATTCTTTACAGTGTACATAGGCGATGCTCATTCACGTGCAAGTTATATTCCTGCAGGTTGCCCGCAAGGATCCTGCCTCTCCCCAATATTATATAATATCTATACATCCGACTTCCCTGCTTTAAGTGGATGCACGGCATCCATTTTCGCTGATGATACGGCAATCCTTTGCTCTGGTAAACTGGCAACCGATATCTCAGATTCTCTCCAAGCAGCCTTTAACGTTCTAGTTGCGTACTTTACTAAGTGGAAAATTCTTATAAATCCGGAAAAAACCCAAGCAATATACTTTACAAGAAATAGGAAAAATAATTATATTCCTCTACATCCTATTAATCTAAGCCAAGTAGACATTAACTGGGAGAACAATGTTAAATATCTTGGTGTCTTGTTAGACAAAAAAATTAACTTTTTCTGATCACGTCCAATTTATTATTAAAAAAACAAATATATTAATTAAAGTGTTATATCCATTCATAAATAGGAACTCTCGACTAAGTTTAGAAAATAAAATGTACCTATTTAGATCAATTTTCCAGTCCACAATTTTTTACGGGGCTCCGGTTTGGGCTGATATAGCTAAGACTCATATCTGTAAAATCCAAGTCTTGCAAAACAAAATATTAAAAAGAATATTTAATCTCCCGTGGCATTACCCTACTGCGGAGCTACACTATATTGCCAGAGTCGAACTAGCGTCAGATAGATTGACTAAGTTGCACACAAATTTTGTAACCCGTTGTAGTTATTCATCTTACCTACATTTACAAAACAGTAATGAACCCTTATAAGCAATAAGCAATTAGTCTTAATTTTAATTTTAAGTTTTTAGTCTTTAAGTCAATTTACGAGGTTTTTGTTTATACTTTTCCTTCAAAAATAATGTTTCTAAATGTAATTAAATTTCCTGAACAAATAATATTAACATTTAAGCAGAAAAGGTTTATGGCCTGTACTCTTAACTTTCACATGTAAATCACTCACACTTGTGTAAATACTGATATAAAATAAAGTGTTCCTTATAAATAAAAAAAAAAAATATATTTATCAGCTCTTTCACAAAATTGAAATGTGATGATTTGATTGATTAGACGATATGCAAAATGCAAACGTTAAGTGAGCTGGGATGTGATTTATGAGTGTCAGAGTGAGTAAGGTGGAGTGCGGTAAATTTTTATTATGTAAGAGAGCTTCGTAGCTTCGCAGAGAGGGGGAGGGAGAGAGATAGGAAGGGAGAAAGGGGGGGGGAGAGAGAGAGAGAGAGAGAGACAGAGAAGGTAGCATGCATTTATTTCATAATATATTTTACATGCTCTTAAATACTAATTTTAAGCTATATATTAACCTATAATTAGGTTAATTTAAACAGTAAAAATTTGATTATGGACCATGAATTCTCTTAAGCCTAATAGGAAGCCCCTGGTATGAGAGTATATAGGCATTTTTCTATGTCGATGAATTAGTGATCCATTGAACACCTGAAAGTCACAATTTGAAAAGTTATGAGTTTTTGCTATATATTTATTAAATTATATTAAAAGCTAAAGGTTAAGTGTGCCCAGTTTGACTGGAGTCAACCTACAGATATATACATGCGAGGGCAGTTCCAGAAGTTTCCTAAAAAATACTCAACAGATTTGTAAAACTCCTCCTCTATTCCGTACTAACTAACTTAGTTTTCTTTTAGCTCTCTACACTTTTCCTTATATTCCCTGATAGTGATATTAGTTCTCTAGCTCATATATGTATGTATATCTAACTGGAATATATTCACATAAACATTATATTTTATATACAACAATTATATATTTAACATATTTTGTGCATTTTAAATATGTAAAAACAAAAAATAAAAATAAATTAATTAATGTCATTTGCCAGCAAAATATATTTGATTATTTTATGTATAATTTTTGTTTTTATTTTTTAGTTGATTGAGTAAAAATAAACAAATAAATTAATTAAATCAGGCTTGTATATAAAATAAAATACAAATAAATTTGCTTTAATTTGATTTGCTGATTTGATTTTTGTTTTTCCCAGCTGTTTGATTTCCAATGCAAATGAAATTTTGTTACCTTTAATTAATATTTATTAAAAAATACATATTTAATAACAATTTAATAATGAACAAGGAACAGTTCAAATAATTTGATAAAAATAAAATTAAATGCAGAATATGTATAAAATGTTAAATAAATTATTATTATATTAATTAAAGTATATAGTTGGAATCAGGTATGCTCCAAACATATATATTATACATATATTCTGAATTCTATTGCATTAAAATATCTCTGCAGCAACTCCAACTATATATTAAAATTAATATGATTTAACTAATTTATTTACCAGCTGTAATCGTGACAGCTCTGAGTATTTCCATTATTTAATTCCTCTGGCCGTTTGCCATTTCGATTGTTCTTGATTTGGATTTGCTGCACTCCCTGGCCGCGCTCATTTCCCTGCGCAGTTGGCGATCAAAACGTTGTATTTATTTTACCACATTTCCCAGGCCATTTCCCGGCTTATCGTAAGGCCGCAGATGCAGCGATTTTCATTAATAAAACTGACTTAAATTACAAAAGCAAATAAATCAGTTAAAAGAGAGCAGCGACAAACGCGCGCTCTCGCCCAGCAGCAGCAGCAGCAGCAGCAAACAGAAAGAAACAACAACAACAACAATAAAAAATAAATAAAATAAGAAACAAACCAGTGAAGAGGAAGAAACCTGCCAAGTTGTAGATCATACGGCAACCAAAAACAGCAACAACAGCAACCAGTAATAATAACAACAACAACAACAACAACAACATGCCGTCAGACCTCCTCTTGCTTGATCGACAGCCACTGTCTCAGCGCAAGTCTCGAGCCGAGTTTCTCTGAGTGCTTGGAGATTTGTGGCCGTCCGTTCCGTCTAACCATCTCCATCTCCATCTCCAGCTCTCAGCTCTTGGGGCAGTGAGTTGTTGCACGGCCGTTCATCATATACCCTTCAGTCCATTTAACACGTTTCTGACACTAATCCTGCCTTGATGAAACTAATTTTTTTCATGTGGCACGGCCTCCACAGTGCCAGTTGATTTATTTCAGCGTGCGCTGCTGGCGACCAACTTAGACAAAGTATGTAGTATACATATATACATATAATGTATATAGCTCTATATGCATATCAGACACTCTGACAGACTGACTGACGGACCGACGGACTGACGGACTGACGCACTGGCTGCCTGTCTGACAGTCGAAAAGTCTTTGGCTCGCCAGTCTCTCAGCTTCTGCTTGAACTCACACGCAGCCAATTCGAGTGTAGCCAACGTTTCGACCCGTCCCGAGATCGCTTGCTGTGATATGTATGACTATATCTCTGGCATGATCTTGCCACAAATTAGTTTGGTTAGCTGCCGTTGGACGATGACGATGACGATGACGACGTCGTCGTCTCCAACGTTTCTGCCGACCATGTCAATCATTCAAAATGTGTATGCAACGATCCGATCGGATACGATACGATACGATCCGATGGCGATGCCGATGTTGATGTCGATGTCGATGCCAATGCTCTGCTGAAGCTGAACTGCAACTTCAACTTCAACTCCAACTCCAACTACGACTCCGACTCCGACTCCAGCTCCGACTACGACTGCGACAGAGATAGAGACAGTGCAATGTCATGCTTCATTTCCTGAGTTGTCAATTTGTCGGACTTGTTGGAGCGACTCTGCACAGTTTCCATAAGCAGTTTATGGACGGGGCACCGGGATGCACTCGCCTGCGATGAGTAGCCGAAAAAATATAAGAAAAAATACAAGCTGTTGCTGGACTAGCAATACCCTATAATCGAAATTTAGCTAAACATTCAGCTGATAAAAAAATGGAGACTTTCAATAGAGTTCACTGTACGCGAGCTGCACTGTAATGGCTTTTTCAATACATATATAATTATACATGTAATATATAAATAAGTTCGACTCAACTCCAAGACATTACCTTACTTTGACAATTTGTACAGGGTATTTTGAGCACTCTGTTGCTCGCTTTCGAAACACAGCAGCTCCGTGGCCGTTTAGTTAGAAAGCAAAACAATAAATATTAAAAACTAAAGCAGAGAATTACCGCTTAATGCCATTAAAAGAGTAGCAGGTGCGCACCTGAAGTTGGCCGAGCCAAAGGGGCCAGAGTTGAGAGTGAAATCAGTAGGAGGGGCGGGCGGGGGCTTGGTTGCTCTGACAGAGAAACGATGCTCCAAAGTTGTCGAGTGAAGCGATGAAAACAGCATTGCATTATATATATAAGATAAATATTTTAAAGTTGCACTTGATATAACTGGAATAGAATATAATATTCTGATTCTTTTCAAACTGCAAAAGGTCAGAGTGGGAGCTAGAGCACTGCAAATGTGCAGTACTACAAATTGGAGAAGACTCTGCTGATAAGTTTCTGTCGGGGCAGTAGAAGGAAAGCTGACAATGGTCAAGTGTTCCTGCAGCTGGAAGGTTCAAGCAGCTCTAGAGGGGGGTTTGTATAATATATAATATATACTACTCAGATGTCTTTTCTAGAATAAGTTTCATTATGTGCTATGCAGTTGCGAAGAGGTATGAAATAGGGAAGCATGAATGGGGAGACCTTCAGAGTATTTCAAGTGAAGTACATTATTATAAATTAATGGATTGCATACATCTCTAATATATTGTATCACAATACGAAGTTCCCGTTAGCCAGTGCTTAATTTGTAAGTCAGTTTTAATTTAACTAATACTAATACTAACAACTCTAATTAATAATATATTACTCATATCATTCGGATTTATCACAATCACAGCCCGCTCTGCATACAAATTGCCTGCTTCAAGAGAGAAACGAAATGGACGGAATAGATCAACAATGCGAGCTCTTAAAATGGTTGCAACTGAGACGTCAACGCCCAAAGGCAAGCATTGCTGGAAGGACTCAATATATATATATGTATATGTATATATATGTAGGTAAAGTAGCTGCAGAGCGTGTGAGGGCTGAGTTGAGTGCGAAGGCAGCGCAATGATCGATTGAATGCGGATCGATTGGGCGGGCTGCAAGCAAAGTGAGCAGCCACAAAGGAAGCCTCTCCAAGTAATTGCCAAATAATTGCAGACGCACAAAGAAAGAACAAGAGAGAGTGAGAGTGTGAGCGAGAGAGAGCGAGAGGGTGAGTGCGTGTGAGTGAGAGAGCTAGATACACGCTCTTATCGATCGCAGCCTGCAGCGTTTGTTGCTCCTTTTATTTTTTTGCAGTGCTCGCTGCAGGCTATTTGCACATCGGGTTACCATAGAGCCGCAGATAGAGTCTAACGATAGGCACACACGCACACAATCAGTATGTGTGTGTGTGTGTGTGCAATCATGCGCAATTAACTCGGAGAAGTAGTTGGCCCGAGTAATGGGAATGCGAATGGGTTTTGGTTTATGTTTAGGTTTGAGCTTGCTCCCTCTCGTGGTCTTGGTCTTGCGAGTAACTCGGTGCGAGAGGACCCCTTTTTGCCAAAGACAGCCACCGACACGAACAGCAATAACAGCAACAACAACAACAGCAACAACAGCAACAACAACAACGACAACTACAGGAGCAGCTACAACAACCACCGACACAGACAACGTGATGCCCTTGTGAGTTTTTAATTGAATGCATTTCAGCGTAAAAGGTGAAAATACTTTTACCTCCTTAAACCAGAGAAACGAAAAAACAAACACACACACATACACGCAGAGAAAACCAAATAAGTGAAATATAAAATTATGTTGGTAATATCCGCAACTGCAATACCCTCGAATTACTTCTGTTTTACTCTCTTTGTAAATATTTTCTGTTCTGCGGCTTTGTCTCTCTTTTTCTCTTTCTCTCCCAATGCATTTCCCAATTTTCATACTCTATTCATCAGACTACTTGCTTTCCTTTTAGCAATCCTTTTTTTTCTCTCTATCTCTCTCTTTGTCTCTGTTTTTCTGCATCTTTCTCTATTTTTCTGCCCCATTATCGCTTTCTCTCTCTCTCCCTCTCTCTTTATCCTTTTGTCTCTATTTCTTTATATCCTTATCAGGGCCTTTTCGCTGATTCTGTGGATATAAAGGGCATATCTCTATTTATCTCTCCCTATCTCTCTCTCTCTCTCTCTCTCTGTCTCTCTATCTCTCTATCTCTCTCTCTCTTATCTCAACTTATCAAATTTTATACTATCTAAAGAATCATGTTAAAATCATTCATATATCATCAGCTAAAGTATGTCTAGTCTATACAAATGTTAAGAAACGGTAAAGCTCATCCGAGCTTTGATAGGATCACATCCTCCCTCTCTATCCTCTCTCTTGTACTCATCGCTCATCATTCTCTAGCCAGCTGCATATGATGTGCAGCTGGTGTATACAAAAATATAGGATATCTGTTAGTCGAGTACTTTTACTTTTTTCTCTCACTCTCCCTCTCCCTCTCTTTCTCCCTCAATTTCTCACTCTCGGCTTCTCCCCCTCTCTCTCTTACGCTGTGTTTTCTCCGCATAGAGCCTCCCCCTGCTGCTTGCCCATACTCTGTTTGCTTCGCTTGCTTATCAATTTCCATTTTTCCGGTTTTAAGCACACCAGCTCACACACTCACACACTCGTACTCGCACACACACACACACTCCCATATGACTCTTACAGTTCTTGTCGCAGTTTTCTCGTGCATGCGTGTGTGTGTGTTTCTTTTTTCGAGCTGTTGGTCTTTTGCTTTTGCTGCTACTGATTTTTCCATGAAATTGTATTTTACCTTTGCATTTTCCATCAGGTGGCTTGCCAGCTATTACTTATTACTTATATGTTATTATTTATGATGCCAGCTTCCCATCATCTCTTCTACAATACATGCATTAAATAAGCAGTGGGTGTGTGTGTGTGTGTGTGTGATGGCTATATAGCTTGAACCAGGGCAAATTAACAACAATTTGCCAAGCTGATTTTATTTGTTCTTGGAATATTTCGAATAAATCTATTGGGAATATTATATAATCATATTCATTATTGTATATTGTATTTTCTTAATAAGTTCTATAAATATACAAATCAATCGGAGATACTTTCAAATGGCAAACAAAAATTCAAATGATCAAATGGAAGCGAAGTAAAACTAATTGTCTTCATCTCATCTTTTGCTTTAGAGTGATTTGTGTTTTTAAGATTTAGTTGTGACTAAGTTTTCTTAAGGGATGGAGAGAAAAAAAGAGAGAGAGAGAGAGAGAGAGAGAGAGAGAGAGAGAGAGAGAGAGAGAGAAAGAAATATTCCAATGTCAGGATGGATGGACCCTGCCTTAGCACTTTGCATATGTGGATGACATAATTATGATATCTCTTAAGCTCTTCTTCTTCTTCTTATCTTTCTTGATAATATTTTTTTTTGTGAAGCTTTGCCTTGAGTGGAATTTCGCCCTAATGAAAATATTTATTTTTAATTAATTTTCCGGATATTTGAAAACTCTCTTCAAAGCATATTTAATGCATGTGAATTTCAAACGAGCGCGAAATCTTTCATTTCAGGCACTTGGTGAATTCTTAGAAGTCGAGTAGAGATTTGTTCAGTTTTTACTCTACTTCTTATTAATCGATTAGTCTGTCAATCGATGAGCAAATATTTTCGCATTTACATTGGAAAGTCAAGGCATTGCAGTCGGATAATACTCGCTCACGATCCATGAAGCTGCTGCATCCAGCATTAATTAATATAATTAATATAATTATTATCCATCGCCTTGGCATGCCCCAGGGGCAGCTTGATTTGAGGGACGGCTTACGGCAGGTGATCCAGTAGATTTCACAGATCCAACAGTCGTTGTAGGTGTTGAATATATGCATATACAGAGCCACGCCTACGCCCCTAATTTGAGCTTACTAAATGTATATATATCTAATGTTCAAACACCTCAAGGCTAAGCTAAGGCTCTACACCCATTGATCCTAGCTGAAAAACTGTGCCAGATATAGCTACTATACTCATTCACAATGTGAAATGAGTATATTGGTTTTCTTCAATATTTATGTCTCCATCTGTCCTTATAAACGCTATTCAACCCAGAGATTCGAATGTGGAATATATATGAAATACTGGGGGACCCTCATTTGACATCTTTACGCAGCGACTGCTAGGGGCGTGGCAACGAGTATTTGCTCCATATGCTCCACTCTCTGGCTGGCAGAGACAGCCGAAAACCAATATGCTCTGCTCACTCCATAGGCGAGCATAAAATAAAATAAAATCGAAACTGTGAGAGTTCAATAATATGAACTGACTGTAATCGCATTAGCTGCAGCAGATATCGATCTTCGACGGGCGCAGCTAGAAATCTCAGTCGGTGCTAGCATAAAACGTTATGGGAAATGGCTGCTGGAAAAGTTATGTATAAGTTTGAACAGACAAATGGCTGATAAATCTGGCAGCCACATTAAGACTTCAAAGCAATCAAATAAAAGTCAACAGCGAATTGCGCATACGCCGCGTGTTGCGAGCTGCAGGCAATTGTAAATAGCACGTCTCTCCCTCTCTCTCTCTCTCCCTCTCTCTCTCTCTCTCTCTCTTTGTCTCTCCCTCGCTCTCTGTTTTGTATCTTGATGTGTGTCCATTGTGTGGTATTTCCGGTGGCTGGCAAAGGAAATTTTTATGACGTCAACAAGAATGGGAACGTCGCAAACAAACGGACCAACGGCATCGGCATCGGCATCGGCATCGGCAATGCCATCAGGTAGTAGTTCCCCGGCCGAGCTCTGATAGTCTTTGTTAAGCTATCGTGGTCAGCTCGCATAGAGATGCCAATAAAACGCGATGAAAAGACGAAGAGAATATCAAAATAATATCAATAATAGGAATAATACACAAAACTAACCCAAAGCCCCAAAACTCGACGCTTTCTTAGCCCCAACACTGGCCACAACACTTGCTGTTTGGCTCTGTTGAGATCGCCTCAGCAGCAGCTGCTTTCATCTGTCATATTTTGTTGTTTTTTTCTTTCTTTTTCTTTTTTTATACCCTGATTTTTTTTTTTTTTTTTTTTTTTTGGCAATGGGCCTACAAATTGGCTTGCTTGTCTGGGCTGGACCGGGCCATGCATATATTACCCCAGCCCGTAACGACGCCTCATAATTAATTTTTGTTCACCATGAGCTATGCAGCGACTGCGGCCTGACTGCGGCCTGACTGCGGCAGCGCAAACAAAAATCAATAATACAAAAGATCTACCAAAAAACCAAAAGACTACAAAACTTCAGTTTTATGTGCAGGCATATACATACATACATACATACATACATATACATATATGATTATATATACATATCTTTCTTTAACTTCTTTCTGTATTTTGCTTTGCTTTTGGCTTTTTGTTTAATAATGAGACGACATTTCGAACGCATAAAATCGTCATAATAATTTTTGATATATGAAGCAGCACAAGCGCGATACAGCGCGCTAATATCAAACGAATTCTTTTCAAGATATAAAAAAAAATACACACACACAGATACAGAGTGTGTGTGTGTGAGCGAGAGAGAGAGAGAGAGAGAGAGAGAGAGAGATGCAACTGCGTCGCAAAGTCTCGCCGAGAGCATCTTTGAGTTCACTTAACGAAACTTGATTTTGAGGCAGCCACGGTAGCTGAATTCTCTGGGCAGGAGGCAGCGAGGGGAGGGGGGGGTTAGGCTAGCCAATGCCTGACCATTCTTATAAGAAAAGCTATGGCAGAAGGCAGCATGCGAGAGCATAAATAAATAAAAGGCAGCCAGAAAAATCGACAAAAAAATATATGTATATACAACCGCAACAGCAGCAGAAGCAGAAGCAGCAGCAGCAGGAGCAACAACAACAGCAACAACAACAACAAAAAAAGAAGCATTAATCGTAACAATGTTATTAGTCGTACAACAGGGGATTAGGCTACCGATTCGTGCGCGAGGAGCTGACCAGCGAACGGCTCTTGGCTCTTGGCTCTTGGAGCAGCCAGCGTCTTGGTTCGTTTATTGTCTGTGCGATTGGGAACCTGCAACGGTTGCTGCTGCTGCTGCTGCTGCTGCTATTGTTGTTGTTGCTGTTTCTTTCATTTTTGTTGGGCGCGTTTTTATGGACAATCTTATGGCGGTGATTAAAGAGGGTGAGGCTCATTGGTGGCATTGGAGGCGAGGCCCAACGCCAACGCCAGCTGCGCAGCCATTGCCACCGTGTGCCACACTTTGTTGTTGCTGTTGCAGCTGTTGTTGTTGTTGTTGTTGTTGTTGTTGTTGTTGTGGCTGCAAAAGTTTACGGCAGCGCACTATGGTCCCTTGGAGATTTGTTTGGTTTGCCTTCCGTTTAATTGCATTAATTAAATGCACTGCACTCACGTCTGTGCCCTACTGCCCAGCCAGCGTGGGCGTGGCAGCCACAACAGTGCAAATGCTGGCGGCTGATTGTTATAAGTGTTGCATGCCTCATTACATATTATGCACATTGTTTGCCCTTGGCCAACCATTGCCAAAGGCGAATCAAAAGTACTTGGCTTACGGCTGAGCCAGCCAGTCCCAATGATAATTAATAAATGGCATCTGTCGATTGAGGCAGATACTAATCTAGATGTTGCAAATGCAACATATATACATATATATTCTATACTCATATGTATATATGTGTGTGTGTGTATATATTTTACATAATCAATGTTTGTGTGTCACTCCTGCTCTCTATATTAATGATTATGCTGGCATATTAATCTGTAAGCGCATTGTCTCTCGAATTGTTACATTTACAATGCTCTGCCTTTTGCTTGAAGAGGGCTAGCTGCACATGGCCAGAACCAAGCTTGGCATAGCAATTGACTGAACAATGGATTTAAAATAACAACTTATAACAATAAACAACTGTTGGTTAGATGCATTACGAACTAGCAAATTTACATAAATTACAACAATGTTGCCTGAGAGAAAATGGGAAATGAATAATAATATTTTTGAAATATGATATATCTTATAAAAATACTACGTACTTACTTTTTCATTTGTTAAGTATAGTTTTAAATGAAATATATAATAATAAATTAAGTAAATAATTTAGTAAATATTTTAAATTGAACCAAAAGTAAGACTGCTTTAGTCGAAACTGCTGGACTATGAGAGACTCTGAACCCCTTCGAAGAACCAATATTCCCATCATTCTACGCTTCTTTCTGCGTACACAAGAAACACACACACTCACACACAGGCTCAGCACTATGGAAACCTACTTGTTGTATAACTTTTTTTGGTAGATGATCTTTCGTAATGAAACTTGCAGAATATTCTAATGGCATTATATACATATATGTCAAGGAAGGAAAGTGGATAGAATTATAGACAGAAAAAACACGTAGATCATGATTGTGAAGCAAAATTTGAACCCTCTAGCCTTGAAGATGTTCTAGCTAAACCATTTAAATTGACTTTGTATAGGGATTTTAATCGATAACACAAAAAAAAAAAACAAAAGAATTATTATATATAACCATTCCTATGTCATCGATTTTCATACAAAACTATTTTTACTCTAGCTCCTATAAGTTCTGATTCCCCTTTTCAATGGATATAAACATAGCACAATATTTGAAAACAATTATTATACTGAGATGATCTTATATACATGTATATAAATATAGGATGATTTACAGTTTACCACTGGGAGTTGCCATATCGCTGAACTAAGTCTGGCTATGGCCAATCTCTGGACAGGTGTGTGCCTCGCATGCAATCAACAACAATGCGCGGCGTCTTGATGTATGCTATAGCTACGGGTTTGATGTCTGGCCGGGCATATTGGGTGATTGCTGACAAAACATTGACAAGATCAACAATGGCAGCGAACTGACGAGGCGTACTGTAAACGTTAAGCCCTCATTGGGAACAAATATAAATAAAGAGGAAAAAAGTTGCGAGATTTCCCAAACGAGTTGCCAACAATGGCCACGGCTGGGATGGAAGAGAACCAGCGGAGAGACACACCGGTTCCAAGAATGCAGCGCTGCAGTTGGCAATGGAACTGGAGTGGGAGTAGGAGTTGGAGTCGGAATTGTGGTTGGAGTTGGAGCTGGAGACGGTGCAACGGTTTCTTGAGGTACAGCTGTTGTTGTTGTTGTTGCTGTTGCTGTTGCTGTTGTGCAACCTTTTTGATTGACACTGTTTACGTGCGGATTGAAGACAACCAAATATCCGAATCCAAATATCTCCGGCCCACGCACATATGATAAAGTAATTGTTGTTGCTCGAGTTCAAATTGATTTTTACTTTCTTTCATGCTCGACTTGGCGCAGAGAGAGAGCCTGTGTTACCCTATGCCCAGGGCCTGTCTTCAATACCATTCCCATTCCCATTCCCGTTTTCAATCCAAATCCCTTTCCCTTTTCCCTACTACGCTTTATTTTATATATATATATTATATATATATATATTTTTTTTTTCTTTCTTTTTCTTTCTCAATCCCTCGTTCCTGGCTTTGTTTTGCTTAACCTTTCAATTTCTTGAGCCCCGGCTTCGTCCACAAGTTGTTTTCAAGTCTGAGCTGACGCCGCCAACGCCAACGCTGGTGTCTGGGTGTGTGTGCGTGTGTGTCTGTGTGTGAATTGGCCTACTGAATGCACATGCATAGACAACGTGCCCATATTGATATGTCTTCATTCTTTCAATATTGATCATTGCCGGGATAATCCTTCTTTTTAGCTGCAACAACTTGGAATTGAAATTGGGTCTCGGTCTCGGTCTTGGTCTTGTTCTCTGTCTCTGCTTCTCTCTCTCTCTCTCTCTCTCTCTCTCTCTCTCTCTCTCTCTCTCTCTGTCTCCCTCTCTGCTTCTGCCTGTGTCTGTGTTTCGGACCCGGTCTGGTCCTCAGTCGCTGGCTATGGCGACTGCCAGTCTACCTCATTCTGATTTGTGTTTTCCATCTTGGCTGCTGGTGTTGCTCTCTCAGGCTACTTAGAGCACCCGGCTCTGGGTTTGATGTCCAAACAATGCGCCCGTTGAAAGCAACATTGGCATATTGAGATGAATTGTGCCTGGGCCCTTTGATTGCATAGGCACACACACACACATATACAATTATATATATATATATGTATGCATGTTTCATATTTCGTAGCTGATTTGCTGTCGATTTGCTCAATTGTTCAAAATGCCTCAATTGAAGCCAAGCCAGGTCAGGCCAGGTCAGGCCAGGCCAGGCCAGGCAAGGCCAGCTGCCCCGTTTGCCAAATTTCGTAGCGCGCTTTCGGGCGCCACAGACGCACCACATATCGAATTTCCCAGCTAATACGATAGCAATCTGTTCTGCACACCTCGGAGTGCAAAGATCAGACTCCGAGTGAGAGATAGCCATCGAATGGGAGTCATCTCATTGCGCAATGCATCGATATCTGATTATGATGGCTATCTTCGTGTTACATATAACCGAGATATCCGACTCACTTTTGGAATAATAATATTAAACTAAGTTAAATTGAGTGTATTGACTCAAGAAACTGCAAGTAAAACAATTAGTTTAAGCACATTAGCAGAGAGTTAATTGAAGACTCGAGTATTTAGTGAACTGTGAGTGTGGAATGCGGGAGACTTCTTTACGTTTTTGGCGAAAGAAACTGTTGTAGATAGGATTAAGAGAGAGGCGTCCTATGATGTTGTCTAGATATCCAGTTCATGGGAATTCAATTAGAGATCAATGTAAAGGGCTGCCGTATTCCATATTGTCCATTTGCCGTACCCTTAACAGCTAATGAATTATTTTCACTAGAATTTGTAATTTCCAAGAAAATGAAGAATTGTTTTCCTATGTTTGTCAAATTTTGTAGCGGGTTTTGGAGCAAATCAAAATAAGCTGCAATCTTGGATTATTCCTACATAGATAAATAGAATATATATCTTCTCATAATATTTTTACACTGGTTGCCAAAATGAGTGAGATATTCACAAGTGGAAAGTAAGCTTACTTCAAGATATTAAAAACTACAGTATAAGCTGAAATAATACAGATTTCAATTTTACTTTATTTTAAGAAAAATGAAAGAAAATAGAAATAGAAAAGAAGTTTTAAAGTCTAGACCAAATCATATAAGAAAATATAAAACATTAGAGGAAATTCTAATATTTCGCAGTGTATTTACATTGGTCTGTCATATAAGTGGGCATATCATCGTCTTACATACATTTGGAAATATATGTTTATATACTTGAATATGCATATGAAAGTATATGTGTATGTGTATGTATGTATTGTAGGTAAATTTATAAATCTTTGAGCTAAATTTATCTATTAAAATGTCTCTATTTACTACTTCTCTCTCTCTCTCTCCCTTTTTCTCTCTCTCTCTCTCTCTCTCTCTCTCTATCTTACTCTTCCTTTCACTTAAGAAACACAGTTGTTATTATTATAAATATTTACATTGAAGCGAATAAGAACATTCCAGCCGGGAGTTGCCGACTGCAAAATACTCATTGATGGGCAAACTCTGTCACAGTGGGCATGGATATATTTATATATGGAAATAATTGTTGATCGATCTTTATAGAATCGTATCAGCAAATCACGAATTTGCCACGCCCGTAGTGGGCAGAGGGGGAAATCTGAACACTTGATCAGACGAATATATGTTCGAAATATAAATTCTCCAGCTTTGATAGAGGCGAAAGGATTTGAAACGGACATTGCACCAACCTAATATACTCATTTTAGCTTCATGAATGAGTATCAGAATAGATCTTCTGGAATTGCTTCTGGTATATCCACATCTGAGCTTGAACTGATCTTGCAGAGCGTTTGACTTCTCTCTAGTTGGTGAATTTCATGCAATCCAGTTTCCTCATTTCCCACCAATTGCTGCACCTCTTTGGGCCAACAATCGTCGACGCTAAGCAGACGGATTTGGATCTGGAGTCTGGGCATCTGCGACTTGGACTGGGGCTGCCACTGTCAGCCACACCTAGCGGCATGTAACCTGCGCTCCCTGATTGACCCGCTGTGCCTTTGGCTCTTGTTGTTGCAGTAGTTGTTGTTGTTGTTGTTGCTGTTGTTGCTATTGTTGAATGTTGTCTGTTTTGCGGCATTGGCTTTCAGATGTTGGGCCTTTCATGTTGTCACCGCAGTGGAGTGAAAAGAAACCAAAAACCAGAAGCGTAACGAAACAGATCGAAGCAGCACGACAGACAGCCCAAAAGCGAGCTGAACCAAACCGAACCGAGCCGAGCTGAAGCAACAAAACCTCGACCCTTGCACGCGTCCGTAATTAGATGGAGGCTGCGTCGTCGTCGACAGGGATCATGGTTGGGGATCTCTCTCTCTCTCTCTCTCTCTCTCTCTCTCTCTCTCTCTCTCGCTCTGTTCCTCCCTCACTCCCTCGCTCGCACTCTCTCAGCTTACCTTTCTCTGTTGGCCAGCTCGAGTTTTGGGCGTGTTGGCTGAACAAATTTGTTAAGAGCTCCAACAGCGCGAGCGGCCTCCTTTTAGTATGCTGCCTGTTGCCGTCCTTGCACCTTTTGGTATGCAAATTGTCATTGTTGTTGCTGTTACTGTTGTTGCTGCTGTTGTTGCTGTTGTTGGCGGGCAACGGAGGCAGGCGGCAGGAATGTGCATAAATTTTGCCAGCGTTTTTTGAAGGGGCTCCCAAGCAGCTCCCATAAAATTATGAGCAACTGCAGCAACGACACGAACGATGACGCGAAATGGGGGCAGAGGCCGGGCAAGCTGGGCCGCAGGGGCGACCAGCTGGCAGGGTATCAAGGGACACGGACGCACATTGCCTCTGCCTTTGGCTTTGCCCCATCGCCATCGCATTCTCAAATTATATGCGATCATTAAATGTCTTCGACAAAAATGAGCATAAAAATCGCACGCGGCCCAAATGAAAATAAATTCAAGCAAAGCAAAGCAAAGGAAAGCAAAAGCCTTAACTAAAATGTTAAATCCGCCAACGGATCTGAACGAACAGCAATATACCCTAAGATTGCGTGTCTCTAAATACTTCATTTAATATGAATTTAATAATTATGCAAAAATTATAATATTCGTTTAATAATAATCTTAATATAAATTAAATAATAAATAATAAATTAATATAATATAAATTAAAAGAAAATATTTAACATATATTTAAAATAAACATAAAGTACAGTTATCACTAAATGTTTAATTTGACAAATTTAATATTATAAACTTTATTATACTCATTCACGATATTAAAACGAGTATATTGGCTTTGTACGGACATTGCACAAAACCAATATACTCGCTTGAATCCGAATGCAAATGATTTCAACTGGAGACTTGAAACTTGGAGCATATACTCTCGTCTTATAAAGTATTAAGCCTTTTCTGATCCGCCTATTAGGGGCGTGGCAAAGCGAAAAATTCATTTTCCGGTATCTCAGCAAGTGCTGAGATTTGAATTTCTAGAGAACTGAAATTTGGAACCTATACTAGGGTTAATAGCCCGAAATCCATAATATATGACTGTATATGTGTGCCTATTGAGGGCGTGGCAAATCAGCTAAAACTATGTACATATATATACTACAGTTTTGGAACTAAAAGCTCCACGACTGCTGACAACATTTTTCTAATTTATAATATTACTTGTGATTATTTTTCCTAAAATAATAATATATTAATAATTAAAAAAATAATTACATATTTTATGAATTGTTTTTATTTATTTGTAATATTTTATAGGCAATTCATGTTTTAATTACATATATTGAATCGGTAATTGACTTGATTATAGCTTATACTGAAGGTGTTTGAAGTATTTCCAATTGGGTTTATCTTTATTTACTATTTATTTGAAGATTATTGCTAAAAATAATATTGATAATTCAGTTCATATTAATTAAGTTAATTGATTTCTAAATGATCTAATCCTTGAGCATTTTTGTGAGCTGAATCCGACCCGAAGCTCGTATGGCTTTCAATATTCATAATGCTCCGGCTGGGGCATTTCAAAACTCAAATGAATTGTCAGACCTGCTGAGATGGTCGCATTCGCTAGGTGTGTTTTCTGTTTTGTTGGGACCCACATCAAGGCACCGCCAGATGCTACTCCCCCTCTCTCTCTCTCGCTTTCGCTCTCGCTCTCTCTCGCTCGCGCTGTCTTTGTCTGTGCATGAGTCATCGCACCAAGTGTGTCCAACTGGTCAACAGTTCAACTGGCCAACTGGTCGAGCTTCAGCCTAAATGCTGAAAGTGTCGCAGCGTCTTTGCCTGAAGCAGCAGTGGGAGGAGACGGGAGGGGCGGCCAAGAGGCGGGGAGTAGCAACGGTGACTGCATGTTGTGTTCTGATTCCTGTGTGGCTCGGCGATCGCTGTGTATCGCGCTGGCATTCAGAAGCAAATAAGTCACGTGAATAAGATTTCTCGCATAATAAATTATCGAAGCTGGCCACTGTCCAGCAGCAGCAGCAGAGGCAGCAGCAGCAGAGGCAGCAGAGGCAGCGGCAGTCGTGGCAGAGCTTAAGAATGCGCTTCTGTGCAACGCCGCAATATACCCAAATGCCCCTGCGCATGGGATGGGGGAGGGTGCTGGCAGGGGGCAGAACAGATCGGAAGAGCGCGGCAGCGCACATTATTGTGACCCGTAAATGATACAAAAATTGTGTGTCATTAATAAGCGGCACAGCGTGGCATCCACAACGGCAGCGACAGAGTCCGCTCCCCGCCAGCTCGATGCACCCCCCCTCCGGCTGCGCGACGCGAACTGCAACTGCTGTAGACTGGCAGGTACCAGGGACCGGTTACAGCTTGTTACCTTGCCCCAACCACCAAGCCCCAACCCCCAAGCTCCGAGCAGCAAGCTCCAAGCCCCAGGCCATGCTCTAGCTAGGCTGGCACAGGGTGCGCCCAGGGTGGTCGCCTATCGTCTGCCTCCTCCTCGTTTCGTTTAGTTGCCTGGGAACGCTTTTCCAATCGTTTGATTGATTTGCCTTGTTTTTAACATTTTGGGGAAAATTTGATGTCCAATGTCAACGATTTGTTAAATAATTTGGTTAATATCAGCAGCGCACGCGGATTACAAAAGGCTAACAGCCATCGACATGGAACTTTCTTGAGCACCCCACCGCGAGCCCCCTTCCGAGCATGGCAACCGCTGCTCCTCCGGCCAACTGGAAATCGCCGGAAAGTTGCTCGACACAATGTTGACATGAGCACGCAGCAGACACTTTATTAAGTATACCGCATACCCTGTAATCCCCGCTCCGCTCGTAATTGCGAGCAATTGAATATTTCAACTTTTCTGTTCAGCTGCCTGAGAATCGGAGTCAGGGATTCGCGGACTCCGTTGTGAATATCGAATTGTTCATATTCAATTTTTTTTTTTATATATATTTGCAATATGAATTGGCCTTAGTTTAACCCATATGAAAGCTTGTTAATTGACTCAATAAATTATAAATATTAACTGTATTTATAATTAATTAAGTTGATGAACAAGCTTCTACTATTTGTACTACATATACTTCAACGCCCATAGTCTAGGTTATACATATATCTGTTATAAGTCTAGGATCTATGTGTATTCAGATATATATAAAATATCCTTGATCTACCTTTAAGATCTATCTATATTGATATGATATCTATATGTGCATAGATTATATATTCTATATTTATTTATATATTCTATATTATGTAGGAAACTTTGATTATATATGTAGATTATATATTATGGATCTACGATCTATGTGTATATAGGAATATAGGAAGTTTTCTTGTTCTGTGTCAGATCTTTGATCTATGGTTATAAGTATTAACTATTTTTACTATGCTCTAAATTATATATCTATTATATCTATGATGCAAAAGTAAACAAATATGATATCTATTATGTATATATAATCAAAGTATATTCATGTCATATATACCTATATCTATAGTCTGTATGTATATAGATTTCCTATCTAACTGACCCACACACAGAAGAATTTCAGATTTTCAGCAATGAATCTAATCTAAACTTAGATTAGATTATTTATAACAGATCTGTGATCTATATGTAAACAGATATCTATGATCTATAAGTCAATTTATCTACATACATATGTAATATAAAATATCGCTGATCTTTTCGCATGTAGTTTAGAGATTTGTCATGTATAATTCTCATAAATTACATATCTAATATATATTCTATATATACGATCTATATTTACAATATGAATATAAAATATATAATATAAGATATCTTTAGTTTATATCTAATTTATGCGCATCTAGCTTATGTTCTGTGCATGCATATAACATATCCATTCTATATATATGTATATCTATCTATAGTATAGTAACTATATCCATTATATATTTATAATATCTAACTACAATGCCATTGATCTCCGCATATTTAAGGCTCATCTTTGCAGTTACTTTTCGCTTGATGTTCACTCTATACATATTCAGTCTATATATAAACCGTTCTATTCATGCCCTATCTATTATCTAGTCCCCATAAATATCTAATTGTCAGATAATCTATGACATATGTATGTATCTAAGCTATATCAATTGTCTATCTACAATATCTATATCTAGACTATGATCTATGGCATATTTACTCTATATCCGTTATCTATCCATCATATCCAATCCACATAATTTATAGCTCACTTTGATTGCAAAACGCATTTCAGCTTCCTTTTTTTTTTTATCGCATTGGGCTGCAATCGGAAACAGGAACTCGATTGCACAATGGCACCTGAGATGATTCGGACCACCTTGAGCACTCAGTGGCTCTCGGCGAATCTCTTTCTCAGTGCGCCCTCCCTCGCCTCCGGTCAGTGCAGGAGCTGCGGCAAGTGTCATTTAATATCAATTGAATTGAGCTAGGGAAACCGCATGGATTGGGCAACGGCGAACGGCGAGCAACGAACGTCGACTCCAGCCGCAGCAGCAACTCCTGCTGCAACTGCTGCAACTGCTGCAACTGCTTCAATGCGAAGACAATGGGAGAAATGCTGTGCGGCTTCCTGTCGCATTGTTGTGACCAATAATTGGTTGGTAATTGTTAATTTATGATGTGACACGGTGGCAGTGGCAGCGGCAGCGGCAGCGGCACCTGAGCCACTGACCCGCCGTGTGACTGACCTTTGACATCCGCGTGCGAGCGGCAGCGACTCGACTCGACATTTGAAGACCAGTTGCAGTCGCGCAATTGTTACAGCTGACAGCGGCACATAAATTATAACACAAAATGAATTGGCAGCCCCTCTCTCCCTCTCTCGCTCCCTCGCTCCCTCGCTCCCAATCTTCGCTCTGCATCTACATAAGCCCATTGCCCCAATGGACCGTTGTTATCTGAGAAATGTGGAAATTAGAAAAATGAATTAGGGCTGACGACGACGACGAACTTTCGCTCTATCTAAGATTTCTTTCAAAAACATTTTCTTCTTTCATAAAGAATAAAAAAAATAAAAAAAAAATCCAAAAGAAATTTTATTTTTTTTTTTTTCATATGCATTCGATTCATTAATGCAGCGCAGCTTCATCATGACGATGATCGTAATGATGCTCATCGATGATCATCGTTCGTTCGAGATCATGGGGTGTCCCCCGACACGCCCCCTGCCCCTGCTTCTGCCCATGCCCTGCTGGCCAGAGGCCGAGTCGGTAGCCAGTTCGATGTGTGTTTAATATCCGTTTTATTGCCATTGAATTAGTGCCCTTTGTCAGCATTTAGGGATCTTAATTTATATATGAGCAGCAATGAGCGTGACTTCATAACGAGCACGGCTTCCTGGGCTATACGGATGCCCCGACCCCATACCCCCGACCCCCGACCCCCGAGCCCTGCTGCTAGTAGTGCTTGGCCACTGCTACGACCTCTGGCAGATGCAAAAGGTCAACACCAACACACACACACATACGCACACAGAAGCACACGCACACGCACACGCACACTAATCCCAAATGATGGCCGCTCTGGCAGACTGACTGTCGTCGTCTCGGCCGCGTTCACGTCCTTAGCCAAAACAATTATAGTTGCTCATAAAAAAAGAAGCAGAAGAAGAAGAAGCAGCAGCAGCAGCAGCAGCAGCAGCGCTAGTTGATGGAATGCAGGAGGGGGTGAACTGGCCGAGAGGAAGTCGACCAGGCATAAAAAATAGTTTCGTTCGCGTTGTCCCATTCCTCTGCCCCTGCCCCTGCCCCTGCCTCTGCCTCTGCCCTTTCCCTTTCCGTTCCGATTCCCAATTTGATGCCGCATTCCGAATCACGACGAAACGGCGATTCGTCGCGGGCGGCCCAGGACGTGCAAAAAACAACAACATTCGGCGACGGGCCCAAAAGCCATTGAGTGCCTCCGTCCTGTGGCCCGAGTGTGAGTCAACCATATACCATAAATACATATAACCATATATATATATATATATATGTATATCTATGTGCTATATGGTATGTGGATGTGCCCATAGAGAATGAGTTCCGGCTCCGTGTGCGTGCGCTGCGTGCCCAAAGAATTGGCCAGCGATTGGCCAAATGTGTGCGGAAACCAGGCATGGAGAGACCTCGCACCTCAGACGCGGCATTTCCAATAAATGACGACCCGGAGAATCATAATAATAAAGATTCCGACTGATTCATAACATTATAATGTCGAGGGCGTTACAAAACGAGCGAATTTTCTTGCATTATTTGGGATACATTGAGAGAGAGAGAGAGAGAGAGAAAGAGAGAGAGAGAGAGAGAGAGCTTGAAATTTAAATTATGTTTATATTAAATATAATATAATTAAATAAAAAATTTAGTTATTAAACCTATATTTGGGCATCAATTATTATATACACATTTGGTGATATTTTTAGATTCTTGAATAAAATATGATAGATAGATATGATATATAATAGATGTATATAGATAGATATGATATATAATAGATATATGTAGAGAGATAAGATATGCAGAATTAAATATACATAAATCATGCCTCGTACCTTTGTTACTTTCATAGAAATTAATTTCCAGTGTATATATGATTAGGCTTAAGTAGAAAAGGACTAGAATGTCCTGTACTCTTAAGGGATATATATAAAACACAGCACTTTTGTATATCGAAATTATGTTCAAAATAAATTGTCCCATATAAATGAAATGAGTATAAATATTAATTATGAATATATAGGCTTCTCATGAATGTATTGCAAATTATTTTTCCAGTCTAATATGATATCTTCTTTAAGCAGTTTATAATGAGTTCATAGCAAAAAAGAGGCGGAATAGTACAATGAATTTATCAGTTGCAAATATTTTAAAGCCTTTGCCTTTTGCCCACTGCTCAACAATTTTTAAACAGAATTAGTTATATTTAATTAATTCCCCATTTCAGAGCATTGCACAGAACTATATAAGATAGAGAGTGTTGATGGAAACTTATAATATAATTATGATAATAGTGAATTAATACAAATAATATTCATAATAAAAAACGAATATTAAGTGTAATTATGAAAAACAGGAAACAATATTAAAGATAAAGATTAAAAGTGAATGAATAATATAAGCGAAAGTCAACAGAAAGATAAGTAGAATGAGAGAGAGAGAGAGAGAGAGAGAGAGAGAGAGAGAGAGAGTTGGAAAAATAATAGAATGGATTGGCTTATCTGTATATAGAGAGTTCTGTGGGAGTTCTCTTAGCTCACGGCTGTGTGATTTGTAATTAAAAATAAGCCGAAGGACCAGTAGCCAGTGCTTAATTTTTAGATATTTTAAATATTATACAAATTCTTATATCTAAAAAATAAAAAAATATTTAAATATATCAGTTGAAATTAGCTTAGTTGATTTTTTAATATTCCCCAGTAAAACAGAGATTATAATTTATATGTAATATAATTTATATATAAATGAATTCCCCATATGCAATAAAAATAATTAAATATACCTATTTCATACATTAATATTTAAATTATTAACAATTTAATATTGTTAAACAATTAATTTAAAAAAATCACATCTCTTTCTATTTCTATTTCTTAACACTTTTTACTATATTTATATATTAATTAATTATATATAAATAAATATGCAATAATGAACATAATAAATAATTAAATATACGCATTTCTTATCTGTTTTATAATTCCCTCACATTTCCTTTGCTTTCCATCCAATCAAATAGATTTTGTTTTGTTTTTTTTTTCTTCTTCATCTTTTATTTGCTTTGCCCAACTTTGATCTGGGCAATTGATTTCTTGGCTTCAAAGTGATTTTCACATTTTGGCAGTTCCCGAATTTCCGCCAATTTGCAATTCGAAAATACAAATGAAAATAATAAATAAAAAAAAAAAGAAAAGAGAACGGCCGCATCCTTGAATGCTCTGATCCTCGACGTTTCCAGCTCGTCGCTTTCGATTTGTATCAAATATCGGAGGGAGAAGCGCAGCAGAAGCAGCGCAAAATACAAAACTCAAAACTGTCTGAGGAGCTATTCAAACAACAATCAGAGCTGAAAGGTGCATTGCATTGCATATGTGTGCGTGTGTGTGTGTGCGTGTGTGTGTGTACAGGGTATGCATTGTGTATACCCTGGATATAAATATACTATTGTGGAGTTCGCTAAATTGCACTCAATACTGCTGCCGCTACTCCTGCTCCTGCTGCTGCTCCTGCTCCTGCTCCTGCTGCTGGCATAGAAGAAGTCAGAAGTCGATCAAGTGTGGCGGCTCATCCCAAACGTGGAGAATCGAATAGGGATTGCAAAGCTATGCCAAGGACTTAAGGAGCTGCCATATTCCTCGAGCTCTGCTGCTGCTGCTGCTTCGTCTTCTTCTTCTCGATTTGTGTGCGTGTGTTGTTTTGTTGTTTGCAATGGTCTTGGAAAACATTCAAGTGGAAGTCCTTTGAGCGATTTGATTCCCTTTCGGCAGCAGCTGTCTCGCTCTCGCTCTCGCTCAGATGCACCGACTCGCTCCCACCCACAGCCTCGATTGTTGCGCTCTGCATGCAAAATTTGTTTGCAGTTTTCCTGTCATTGTTGGCATTCTCGGCACTCTCGGCATTCACGGCATTCTCATCATTGTCCTGCGCCTCGTCCTCAGCTAAACTCCAAATGCGCTCTCGATGCCTGTTTGTTCCGTTTCGCTTTGTTGCCGAACCGTGTTCTGCTGTGTTGAGCTGTTTTTTGTTTCATTTTCTTTTCAATTGCTGCAATTTGCATGCGCACGATTTCCTCCCCTTCCCTCCGTTCCCGTTCCCATTTGCCATTTCCCATTGTTCGACAATCATCTAGCAAATTGTTTGGCTTATGTTTTTCTGTGTTTTGCCTCGGACGCCACCTAATGAACCCCGCACTGCATATGCACCTAGTACTACTCCCTCCCTCTCTCACTCTCCTAGTCAACGATTGATCCAGAACGCGAAATACACTTTTTCCACTGGCCCTCTTTTCACTATTCTCTATTCTGTATTCTCTAGTCTCTTGCTTGTGTCCAGCCTGGCTTACCGCATCTCTCCTCGTTAAGCTCTCCTAGCACTCCTAATCTCTTATTGATTGTTCCATTTTCATGCATTGCATCCGCTGATGGTATGATGTAGCCTCGATAAGGTCAGGCCAGATCCAGCGGGATCTCTGTTTTTAGCACATTTCCATCATCTCATTTAGGGATTTGCTCAACTTCGACTTATAAAGATTTGACTTTTCCGTCTCTATAGAGATCAAGAGCTTGTCAAGTCTGGACAAGTCCTGACATAATCGAGTGCTGACTTGCACTCTAACAAATATCCTTGATATCCTTTAACTATGCTACTTACAATCGAGTTTTATATTCCCATATATTCCAGCCGTATATACTGCCTCTTTATCATTCACATTAATCAATTCACGATTCATTTAATTTACATACTTATTTATTTATTTATGTATAATTAGAGCTAACTTCAGTTTATGCATCGGCAGCTTGGGCCTTCGGCTTGATGGTGTTTTATAAATTATGTACAGAAATTGTTATGCCTATTTTAAGTTTCATTATTACATTTCTTATTGTTTGTATATATATTTACATATTTAATTTTAATTTTTGGAATTTGTTTTAAAATCACTTCTGAAATGAAGCTAAATGGTCTCAGTACTCTCTCTTTAAACAAAATAATATAAATTCCAATTCATCTTATTGAGCATCCAATGTGAGAAATCCAGCATGAGGATTTGCAGCTGTTCCAAGCTCCTAGCTCAATGAAGCTCTTTAAAGAAAACCATCTATAGCTCTATTTGAAAGCTTCTCTCTCATTAAAATAACGCAACATTTTGTGTTTTTTTTTTTTTTCGGTTCATGTATTCATTTTATTTGATTGTGTTAAATATACTACCTTGATATATACCTCATAGAAAAGGTAATTTTTCAATCTACAATTTAGCATTTACAGTTTTTTATTTTCAATTATATTAATATTACATGTTTTACGTTTGAAGTTGTAAAATAAATAAATAATAATAATAAAAAAACGAATATTAATGCTACTCACTGTATATGTATATATAATATATATATGCATGTACATAATTATGACTATATGCAAAGTGCTGCTAGGTTAAAGCGTGAAGCGGATATTAACAATTTGCGTTTCCCTGATGATCAAACACATTTTCATCAGGCTGTTTTTGAAATTCGCATACATTTTCAAGTATTCGAATTTCAGCTAACACATTTGAATATATAATTGTTAACATATTTTATTCTAATATATAATTGTTAAATAATTGAAGGAATGTCGTAGAAGTGCTTAAGATATGCTACTAAGTATGTCCCATTCCATCTTGGCAAGCTTAAGATCTAGCTGTGACTGTGTATTGAGGATAAACTGATGTGATAGTAAGAAGATAAGTTATAAATAAATAGTTAAATAAATGTGACTTTAGTCCAGTTGACTTCAGCCAATTAGACTCACTCGTTCGTTAAGACAAACCTGACATTTATGCCATAGCAAGATGAACATAAGTAAAAATGTTGTGTATGTACATTATATATAGTAAGTATGAGCATTTATACAATAATATACGGATATGTTTATAGAAAAATGAAATGCAACTGAGCTCACAATATTGGTTAACCAAATGCAGTGATGGATGCAATATTTTGAAACGAATGTGAATATTAAAATAGAAATAGAAATACATGCACACATACCTATATATACATATATAATATATGCATGAAAATTAAATTTTCTTAATTTAGAGTTATTTTCATACAATCTTAGGAGGGAAAGCTTTCTCAGAACTAAAGCAAAAAATGTAAACCCAAGTAGCTCATGAGAAAAAAAAAAAAAATACATAAATAAAAAATATATTTGTTTTTATTTTATAAATATGTATGTAATATGTAAATATGTATATTTACATATACATATGTAAGTATAAGCTCAATTTGTTGCCTATGCTGAGGCGCTTTGGAGGCTATTCAATGCCTTAGACAGTTATATACAAACATATATACATATACATATACACATACACACATACATATGCAAACATGTATATATGCCTAATACATACACACATATATTATGCATACGCTCACACACATCAGCAAATTACAATAAAATATAAAAAATACTAAATAGAATTTAAAAAATAAATAAAACAGAAATTAACATGTTTGGCAGATTAAATCAACTTTATTAATTACAAGTAATTAAAGTTTAATTAAGAGAACAAACGCAGCAGAACTTTTAGCTATTGTTGTTGTTGTTGTTGCGAGGATTTCAAGGTTGTGTGTGTGTGTGTGTGTGTGCGTGTTGCATTGCATATGGAATGCAAATATTTGTTTGCCATTTAACTTATCGATGCGTTCGTATTTTTGTGCAACTCACAGAACAGCAACAACAACAACAACAGCCACAAAAGTCAGCATTAGAGCAACAAGAATATAAATAGCACAATGTAGTGCATTGCAGTAGTTGTTGTTGCCATTTTGTTTGTCTGTTTAATTAAAGCAATATGTGGCCTCGAGGAATGTTGGGTTAATTGACTCATCACTTATACGACAAACGAAGCACAAACAAACAGGCAAACACACACACACACACACACACAGAGACCGCTAGCTGGCTGTCCAAAATGGGGGAACAGCAGCAGCTGCGTCGCAGTTGGCGGCGACGCCAACGCTTACGCACATACCGCTGGGCGTTGCCCGAGCGAGTTTTGTCATTTGTGGAGTTTGTGCGCATCGGCGAGCTGAACGGTGCCAGCCAATAGCAGCTGTGGATGTCGTTGGCATACGCCCACACAAGACAAGGCTGAGTTGAATGCGAGCCACACACACACACATGCACACATTCGCACAACACACCACACATGCACAAGCAAAAACTGGTAACAATTTGGCGGCGCAAAATAGTGGTATTTCTTGCTAGTCGCGCAGCCAACTTCACGTGGGAACAGTCGTGGTTGCATAGCCAACTTCAAGTGAGCGCAGATAGCAGGCGCAGCCAATATAATGCTATTTCAAAATTTGAGCGCACACCGCGTTGCCAACTCATTGTCTGTCAATGTATCGATATATCGATATGTTATAAATAAAAATATGATATTGGTCAACGGCATAGTATGGCTACACTGTTTGGCGGGAAATTTAACATGTGGTTATTTACAACCAAAAGTTTCATACAAAAGTTACTTTACAATTCTTATTATAAGCTACAAGTATTAGTGTATGCATAAATTCATTGTTTTGTATATATATTTGAAAACTTATGCGTGGGGTGTAGGCAAAATTAACAGCCAGTCAACAGATTATGTTATCATCGTTGAACAGCGCAACTAACATAGCTGAGATCAGTTTAGCAGTAACAGCCAGCCAGCTAGCAGCACGTTTTGAGTAATAACATAATGGCAGCAGATCATTTGAGCAACAACAGCGAGTCAACTTAACATAAATAGTATTTTAGCATTAAACAGCAAAAACGCAACATCGGTAACGTCGCAACAAAAACAACAACAACGAAACGGTCCATCAAATGTATAATGGGCAGTCAACAAGTTGTTTGCTGTTGTGCTCTTGTGCTCTTGCCGTGATTCCAACTGACCGACAACTTCGTTTCTGCTCGTTCATTGCGAGAGACTGTGTCAAGTGTGTAGTGTAGATACGTGCGTGCCTATTATTGTCTTTCAACTTTATATATTTTTGTTTTGTTTGTTTTTGTTGTATTTTGTTTTCGTGTTTTATTGAAGCAGTGCATCGAGTATTGTCGCCTAGCGGTCAAGAAACAAATACGCATAATCGCAATCCAAATTCCATTCCGTTCGCGAACCGCGACTCATTTGGCTCGCCAGTGGAACAGAGAGACGGCGGAACGGGAGCGGCGACCTGCTGGTCGTGATAAAAAGCGCTGCGCTAGTACTAGTATTCATGGGGCATGGAAATGAATCATTCCACTCAGCCCGTCTCGTTCCCGTACTAAAATAAAAAAAAATTAAAAAAAAAACAAACAAAACGTAAAAGACAAGAGAGCGAGCACCAATCATAAATAAAGTGTATGTGTCCCAAGCTCAGCGAAACGATAAGAGTAGTTGCAAATACAGCCCCGCGCCGGACCCGGACCCGCTGCCTTTCCCACTCCCGGATTCCCTATGTATCAATTGCTTCGCGTTGCAGTTGCCGTTGCAGTTGCGCGTAGGCTGTCGCAAATGTGGCCAATGAGTGCAGTTCGTTTTTTTTTAATGTGAGCGTAGCGTGCCTCTCTGTGTAAGTGTGTGTGTGTGTGTGTGAGTGTCGTGCACAGGTTGAACAGTTTTGTGTTAAATGTGGGCCAGCGGCGACAACAACAAACAGCGACACAAATTTCGCATAATTGCATAGAAATTTACAGCTGTCCAGCGAAAAGCGAAAGGTAAAAGTTTGTTTTATTTTTGTTTTTTATTATAATATTATCTTTGGCTGCTATTGGGTTAATTTGCATAAATTGTTCACATACATACATACACATGCATGTGTGCGCGTGTACAAAAACATCTGAATGCGTGTCGAAGACAATAACAAAACAAAAACGAGAAAAAGAAGCAGCAGGCATCACAGTTTCGTCTCTCTCTTGTCTTCTCTCTTTCTCAATCTCTGGCTCTACTTCTGTCTGTTAACCTTTAGGCGGGCGCCTGCATGTTTGACAAACAATGCACGTCTTACGGACTGCATGTATGTGTGTGTTTGTGTGTGGTAGTATGCGGATTTTCTGTTGTGCTGCCTGGTAATCCATTATCTAACTCTTAACAGTTGCTTAACACCCGAAAACGCTGAGCGCAGCGCATTCCAGTCAGCAATTGTCTGACGGCGCTCTCACAGCCAGTTTCGTTTTACACTTCACACGCAGTTGCTGCATTCTCATGCGCACACACACACACACACACAAGCATATGAATACATATGCATGTACGCACACGTCTGTTATTGTTGACGTTTTATGTTGTTGCTGTAACATTATCATTTTAGCACAAATTGTTGTTTCTGTGCCCAATAGCTTATACATAACTGCTTATCGGTCCAGTTCTGCAAAGGGAAACAGAGATAATAACAGTGAGACATAGGAGTGTGTGAGCGAGCGAGCGAGCGACAGAGTGTGCTGGAACAAAATGTTAAACTTTAAACGGTGTCATCCGTAATCGCTAGCCCTTTCTCTGTCACTCCTACGATAAGTTTCCAGCACAGTGTCCACCTGTTGCTGCAAAATGGGGCAGAACAGGCGCCGCTTTGGCCATGGGGCAAAATTCGCATTCTGCTTCTCGTTCTCGTTCTTGTTGTTGTTGCTGTTATTTGCTGTTGTAGTTGAGTACGCGGTTTTTTAATTGTTTGGCAATTTAAACAATTATAAACATATTAACTCTGATGCTGCTGTTGACGGCTGACACACATTCTATATCATATGTACATACATATGTATTATAGAAGTATTGGTATGTATGTTATGTATTTGTATGTACATACATATGTACATATTTGTGTGTTGCTCTGTCAAATTGTTTTGCCCTTTGGCAAGTGTCATCAAGAGTTGAGCTCGCAGTTTGATAATCGTTTATTGATATTGTTAATCATAACGGTATACAATATGTATGTATGTATGTTAGTGTCGGACTCTCTAAAGAATATCTATAAGCAGATATTAATTGGTTGCCTTTTGAGTGTCTGTCTATGTAATTATATTTTGACAAAATCAAAGCAAACAAAGAAGAAAGTTTAACAGTGCTTACATACATACATATGCATATGTAATCATGCATATGTATTCATGCATATGTATGTATTTTCGCTTGTTCTCACTGTAAATTTCCATCATTCGCATTGGAATGCCTTTGTATCTTTTGCAATGCGAGATGGCTGCAAATCGAATCGAACCGCAGTTACAGGGTATTTATATGTATATAGGCACGGATTGAACAAGTTGTCATTCTGTTAAGCTGCACACACAAGCGACTCGTTCAACTTTTCAACTTGTGCAAACAAAGCACATCCAGCTCCACAATTGCAGACAAAGACAACAAACAAGCAACAACAACAACATCAATCTGTACGGCTGACAAGCCCAAAAACCAGATGGGTCAGCATTCGCGCGACACGTTGCCTTCAAATGAACAGCGTATTGAAGCAAACACATACTCACACACACACACACATGCATACGTACATACATACAAGTGTATTTGTTCATGCTTAACTGTCTATGTAGTTGCATATCAGCTTTGTTATTCTTTGTCAGCTAATCAAGCAACGCATGCGCCCCCTTGATCTTTTACTCTCCCAATCCCTCTCACCTTCGCTCTCTCTCTATGTGTCTCTCTTTCCCACTCGGTTGTTGATCATTCATTCGTTCGCTCTCTGAAGTGCATTCAAATGCTATGTGCGCCGGCGCGTGTATAAATCAAATCAAAATCGTTAAACCTACGACAAAAATGTTGTTGGGCCACTTCACTGCATCGATAGGATCGATAGTAACAAGTATGTATCGAAAAGTGTACAAATGTATCGATGGCAAGCATTAAGAAATCACTTTAATGACATGACCCAGTGAAAGGTTAATGTAGAAGGAATTGTTTAATTCAAACTACTAGGCAATTTTATATATTATATTATATTTATAGATATATAGATGGTTTTTGGGGTGCCTCCATGCACAATTAAACTTAAAACTAATTCAAGCAGCCCAGCATTTATGACTTGTATTATTTTAAAGTATAAATCTAGAAATATTGTACATAAAACATGCAACATTATAATAGTAATACAGTAATACAGTACAGCACCGTGGCAGTATAAAAGTTCAATAGTATCAGTATAACACCATAGAAGTATATTCGCATATCAGTACAACAATATAACAGCATATCAGTATAACAGTCTGACAAGGCAATAATATAACAGTAATGCAGTAAGACAGTAAAACAGTTTGCAAATAAAACCGTATTACACATAACTGGATGGCTGTATAACAGTATAACTGTATGAGACTAGAACAGTATAACAAAAGAAACCGCAATAACTGTCTCAACTTGAGACTCTCAAGTCTAATTACGGGGCATCATAAATGATGTTGATATGCATGAATACTCAAAATGGCACTTTTTGCTCTTACTCGCGCATACATATTTCAGTCTGCTGCTATCGCCGCACATATCATATACTGTACAGTGGAGCATCGTTAGTCCACGCTTTGCCATATAGTTTATAGTTTTAATCACGTTCGTACTCACATCCCATATCCAGTGGCTCGGAATGCAACTTGAACTCCTGCGGCATCAGCGTTTTTATTCTTAGCCGGACATGCCGGCAGATAAACACGAATGGTATCAATACTCAGAACTGACTACTACGAAATTGTTTATTCATTTATGTATATGCTTGCCTTTGCATACATACATAACGTATGTAACGTATGTGTATGTATCTACATAATTGTAAGCCATGCGAATGATTCACAATTGGCAACAGAGATAGCATTATGCGATGATAGCAACAACAAAGATCGCCACCAGCGAGAACAATCAAATGGAAGGGCAAATGATTCATGCGCCGCTGTCCCACTCGGCGCGTACATAGGCCGTCCTCAGAGGCAGCGCTTACTAAATTCCAGTCTAAGCGAACTAAGCACAGCTCACAGAGTGCAAAGCAGCTCCGACGAACTGTTCCCATTCGACGAACGTTTCGGAACATGCGGAACCACGCTCAATTAGTTCCCATACTAATAATCACGAAAATAATAATAAAGTTTTTATATGAAAATGCGAATTTCGCCAGAATATGACTAAGGGGCATTCCGAGTGCTTACATATACTATGTATATTATGTTCTCTTTGTGTCAATTAAACGCAAATTATTGGATGACAATCTCAATTGCAAAATGCATTGCACAGTAATCAGTTCAGGACTCTCCATAGTAAAATTATTAATCAAGCTTGTATATAGTTATATTTAAGTATATAATGATTCAGCTCACTTTGATCTAGTCGATATATATATTTTATGTGTATCTCTATTATAATTATAATTATTATTATGCGCTTTCTTGTAACTTAAACTGAAGAATATGCGCCGATAGTTCACACTCAACCTGTATCTATCGATTTAAAAATTTAAGTTTGATCTCCCATTCCTCAATATTTACTTTCAAGCTGCTACAAATGGGTGTTTTTTCTTCTTTTTAATGAGTTTTTCGCTTACACTTGTGCATTTGTGTAAATAATTGAAATTTCTCAGCCAATTTCGTTCAGCGTTACATGTACTACATTAGTATTTGTTGATAATACAAATGTTCAACAGCTGATAAGTTACTGCAATCGACGGATTGAGTCGAGGTTCCTTCTGTGCGCCTGGCTCAGCGTATGTCGCGCTGATAACAAAGCTCTGATTGTAAAGCTTAAAGCTGCATTCACAATCTTTCATCTGACTCGAGGGCACTGGGTAAATGTTATGAGCAATATGTTGAGGGAAAAGAGAAACGATGTATTCAAAATTATAGGGTATTGAGCGACGTCTCAATATATTATCTCTCTCTCTAATATATTATAATGAAGTTGGATATATCTATAAAGATATGTACCTTGGTATGTAAAGGTAAATACATATACAAATGTAGTCATCAAAATAGTTGTACGAATGAGCACTACTCTTAGGCATGCATGTAAATAAACTCTAAATGGCTACAAATCTCTGAATCTTCTCAAGAGTCTAAAGCGTATAGAGAAAAAAGAGATTAAAGATGATATAACAGTATAGATGCCCTTGTCGAACATTAAGTGCTTTGTCGCACGACTACTTTCATGAAAACAGCTGCATATGTATGTACATGGATATATAGATTATCATCTACCTGGTATTTCGGGTGGAAACTGTGGCAAATACACATTTTCGCTAGGCAAACAAATCATAATACAATATTTAAGAGTCGTACGTCTATGTATACAAACCTTGGGGTCTAAAACCGCAAATTTCGATTATAAAGACAAACAGCCCGATGGGCGGGGTTGCTTGACAAACAATAAAAGATTTTTTTTTTTTTTTTAATTATTATATTCATGTGAATATAGTTTATAGTTTTTGAATTATATTATTATTATTTTTTTTTTTATATATATTACATTGATTAGAGCTAAAACTAATGTCAGATCTCGACATTGTAATCGCAGTTGATCTAGCTCAGTTTTTTGTATGTTGAATTTTCAAAAACAATTGACCTATTTAAAAAAAAAACTTTCTATGTACAGAGCCCCCATCTCTATGAATAGAATTCCAACAGTCTGAATCGATAAAGGGACGACAACTATAGATAAGTATATACATATATCCCAAGTGTGCCTTAGGAATCTCCCACTAAATCAACTTTTTACCAGACATGCGATAAGTGCAAGATAAGAAAATACTTCTGTAGCTACACTCGTTCCGCTTTTGTCTTTAGTCATTTACTCATATAATGTATATGGATATGTGTATATAGTTCTGGTATATCCAGAACACAGAGTATACGATATACAATATTTATAAATATATAATATTATATTATATGCTTGTGTGAACTGAAGCGAGCGTCATGTGAACTTGAACCACTTTAGTATGAGTCTCTCATGTGTCCCGCCTTGTGCTGAATATTGGCTTTCGTCACATATGCAAGGAATTTGATATGTCATTCGTCAGAGCTGCAGAATGCGCAATGAGGTATAGGGGAGAGCAGGCAATTGCTGCGAGTGCGCACTAATAATGATATATCACAATTGTCTGGGGAGACAAACTTGGGAATGGTTAATGAATTTAACGAGCTGCCATTCATGCCTTATTTGTGATTTATAATTGTCGCAATATCGTTCTCGTTGTTGCTGTTATCACAAAACTGTAAGTGAAACAGCACAGCTCCATGCGATACGCAGTCTATATATGCGATATATGTATATAATGTTTATATACATTTGCAGAGCCATTGATTCATTGGGTCGTAAACCAATTGCCCAAAGCAACTTTACGATTAATCATTCGGCGAACTTTATTCGATTGACGGGGGAGCGGGATCGGATGGCTAGATTGATAGAGATGGATATCTCGGAATGAGTTCATAGAAATTGTCGCCCACTCTGAAGATGTTCCGAGCGTTGTCAATCTATTCATCTTCAACTCTCCCTTCCAGGCAGATGCACGGCCATGTGCATCCACTTATTCAACTTGTTGCACAGAGCAACAACAAGTTTATTAAACATTGTAAACAAAATCATTGAGCCAGATGCCCAGAGCAACTTCCATTTGAAGCCACTTAAGCAACAGCAACTGCAACAACAACAATCGCATTAGCTCCAGCCGTCCGGTTCCCGGTTGACAGCTCCAAATAACAGCTCACAGAGCCGGAGATATCCAGAAATGAAATATACATATAGCAAATAGTTAATGGTGCTGATAAACTATGGCAATCGCACTAATCTATATGAGTTTAGGCTGTGTGGACAAAGTGAATGATCCCTATAAAAATGTTGATACAAATTACAGAATTACAGCCGGTTCTAGGGCAGCTCGCTTCGCATTGAATTTCAGAAGTTATTTGCACGCTGTAATGCCTAAACTGTTAAGCCAATGCTGTGAAGGAAGCGCTGTTAAGTTAACAGTAATGCATTGAAATACTCGGATTCTTATTTCTATTCCCATAAACGAAAATCAAACTATCTGCATAATATACCATACCATATACGTATATACTCTACTATATATATATACACACTATGCACCATCTGTGCTGCTTTGTTTTCGATTTATATCCATCTATCTATGTATATGTATATGTTTTTGTATGTATGTTTGTGCATCTTAATGGCGATTCGCATTGGCTTTCTTTGTGAATTGGCCAAGTTAAAGTGTCATTAAAGACTCTTCATTTTTTTGCACAAAGAAAGAGAGTGGGAGAGAGACAGACAGCGATCAAGCTGCACTGTGAGGGGAGCGAGATGAAAGCGGAAAGTGAAAGCTAAATGGACAATTAATGATGCCTATCGCCTATCGACAGCGATTGCTGTGTTTCAAATTAGCCCATGCTATATTGGCTGAGGGGAAACACGTGTCTATCATTTTTGTCGAATGTTGGTTTTCTTTCATTCGCTTCTGTCTCTATTCATCTCTATTGACCTGGCCATTTCACTTTGTTGGCATAGGGAACTAGATGATGCCCTCTAGTTAGCAATGAGTTGAGGTTCATATAGATATAAATGGATATTCTTGTACTCGATCCTGTTCTAGAGCTGTCCATTGATGGTAAAATTGATACTATCTGTGGAGACTAATCATTGTTGATCGTCTTACTTGGTGAAGAGCTGAAATAACTCTTGGGAGTTAAATAATACATCAGTGTAGTAGTAAGTAATATTGCATAACTTCTTCATGATGTATGTCTTATTGCTTAAATTTTATATTGATAAAAATAAATTGATGATAAAAATTGATTGATAAATTGATTTGAATACCACCAATCTCCGTTAAAGTAAAGAATTATTAAATTCAGAAAGTAGATTTTATTTAATTAGCTTTATCTTAGTATTTATAGGAAATGAATCATGAAATTTGTGGACTTAAATTCTTATATTTAAGTTAAATAAAAATAATCGATAGTATCAATTGTTATAATTATCGTTGGGATACCCCATCGAGCGGATCAATTGCTAATAGTTTTACAGTTGGAATATGTAACGTATGCGTGTTCACACTTAAATTCATTCATGATTCAGTACAAGAAGTATTTCCTGAGAACAACATTCTGTTTGATATATCTAGACAAGATATATTTATAGATCAGCGCACTTTTACGAACTGACTCAGTAGTTGATGCTGACTAAGAATATATATATACCTATGTAGTATAACTTTATTCTGCATAAGATTGAAAGAGTCTACGAAATTTCCATTTGAATCTGTATCTTTAGGCTCGTCTTCAGATAGATCAACTGGTCAACTATTATCTAATTTGATTTGATTTAGATCTGCGTTCAGCAGATTTCATTTGTCGCTGAATCGTGTGTTCCTGTAATTAGAGACTTACTGAAGGTACTTTCAAGTTGCTCTCGCATATATATAATCACTATATATGTATATACAATATATTCTATATATAGCGATGTCTCTGTGCAATGTTCGATAAAGTGCACTTTCATTCCCTGGCATCCAGCTGATAATTGCGTATTTAGTTTGTTGTTTTTGCTGCTTTATTGGTCACTTTGTCAGATCTTCTAGTATGATAATTTCCACTTAAATATGCTAAACTTAAACTACTTAAGAGATAAACTGCGTACGAGCAGAGTGCGCCTAATTGCTCAACTCGAACTCGAGTCGCCGTCGCGCCAGCTCTAGCCTCAGCAGACGCCGCTGCTCCAGCTGCTGCAGCTGCTGTTGCACGAGCAGTCGATGCAGCAGCTCCACTTTCTCATAGCCCGTCGTCGTCGCCGTCGCTGTCGCCGTCGCCGTCGTCTTCGTCTGGCACTGGGCGGCGCGTGGGCGACGCAGCTGCTCTGTGGTCTCGAGGGCCCTTGGCAGCGACTGCATCGTTGTCGTCATGGCAGCACAACTGAGAATCGTACAAAATAACTGGAAAAGCAGGCAGCTCAGCAGGGTCCACAAATTGTACTGACTAGCAACGTGTTGCATGCTACTGCACTGACTGGATTGCGTTGAATGCGCTCCTGCCACAAGCTAGAGCACACTTTTATACGCAACAGGTACGCAACTGGCCGGAACACCGTCCCTGCCTGTTGCCCAATCCCAGTCAATCGAGCCCTTAGCTCCATATGGCCCAAGGTCGGCACAGGCAAAACCCAAAAGGCAAAAGCCATAAAAACTTTGACTTTATTTCAAATACCTAAACTACCTTTACGAGTCTTTGAGGAATCCCTTGACATTTGCAAGTTTTAGATGTTTCCCAAATAATTTCTTTTATTTAAAATAATAAATATTTATTGACAAAGTATTCGTATTAAATATTTATATTTATTTTATATATGTTACCTATTTGTATATATTAATAAATATATTTAAAATGCATAATTTATATGCTGCCATATTATCAGCAATACTTTTTCCAATATGTATATAACAATGTATATATCTAAATATCGCTGTATATTTAAATATTAAATTAGACAAACTTCAACCCATTGACAGCATTAACTAATAAAATAGCCAAGTCCCTAAGTTCAGTTCAGTTCAGTTTTATACGAAAATAAATTTAAGGCTAAACAAATTTACCTAAGTGAAAAGAAATCTAACGTATATCTACCAGGTTCAGTTCATTAACTACATATTGACAACGTCACTATCGTCAGGGAACTGTCGATTAGTATATATAAAGATAAGAGCTTTGTAATATACTTTATCATCTATCATATAGCCATAGAGTTACATGTGTGCATAAGTATGTACATACATATGTATATGTATATGATATATCATTTAACTATAGCATGTATACACTTTTATATATGATAGATGATAAGGTGAATGACACAGTTCATATCTTTAGCTCTTACAGATATAGACAGAGTTATAAAGTTGGCAAAGTCATTGTATAGTTGACGTACCCCAATATCAGAATATCGGAATATCGAAAGCATCAAAATAGAATTTTAAGCAGAATGAAGCGTGGCTGAGCCTATAAAGTATATATATATATTCTTGATCAGGATGACGAGTTGAGTTAATATAGCCATATTCGTCTGTCCGTCCGTCGGTGTAAATATATATGTATATATTCTTGTATTCTTGTATACCCTACGCTTATTTTGCTATTACCCATCCCATTTGATGAGTAATGGTAAAAATTGATTACGTAAACGTAAAACCTTATGCGAATTAAATTTTATTGTATATATGTAGTATATATGCGATATTTGCTTTGCTTAAGTCCGTCTTTTGTATATATCAAAATTTATGCTTATGCGAAACTCTTTTCGCTCTTTGCTCTGCTTTTAGTCCTTGGCCATGGAGAAGGCGGGCACGCAGACGCGTCCAGTGCCGGCACCGCGTCGCCTCTACCCGGAGATACGCGCCGCCAACTATGAGAATATTGAGATCAATGTGGGCAGCAATACGATTAATCGCAGTCCAGCGAACGGCAACAACATCAACAGCAACAACAACAATAACAACAACAACAACAACAACATTGGCATCAGTAGCAATAGCAATAGCAATAGCAATAGCAATAGCAATAAGAAGAAGCTCAACATAAACGCAGAGAATCTGCACGGCGGCTGCGCGGAGAAGAAGCTGCCGGCCAGCGGGCAAAGCAAACTGATACTGCAGGAGCAGAATGTGGAGCAGCCGATCTATGGGCCGGATGCCAATGAGAATGTGCCTGCCGAGCCGTTGTACGCCACGCCCCGGCCAGCGCCCAGGCAGCGAGCGCGGGCTGAGCTGCTGCCAGCGGCTGAGGAGGAGGAGGAGGAGGAGGAGGAGAGGAAGAAGGTGCAGGAGCAAGAGCAACCGGCAGCAGCAGTGCCTCTGGTGACGCGTGCAGCCCCACAGGTGCCATCGAAGCCGCTAAACATTGAGCTGGATCGCCGGAGGCCCGAGCGCTGCTCCATCTCCAGCGAGTTCTCCACGACGAGCGTCAGCGGTGCGAACGGTCAGCCGGAGAACGATTCCCGGTACACGTCCAGTGGGTCGCTGAACTGCAGCGAGAGCTCGCAGAGCGGCAAGTTCAAGTCGCCGTCACCCGGGTACGTAGACGAGGGCGAGCAGGTGGCTGAAGATCAAGTGCAAGATCATGGGCGTGATCTTGAGGGCGATTACGAAACGAACACGGAAACAGAAACAGAAACGGAGGCAGAGGCGGAGGCAGAGGCAGAACGCGCCGCCTCGTCCGATCAGTCGGAGCTCTCCGCCAGCTGTGACGATGACAAGTAAAATTTTATCTACAATTTTCCATTTGTTTTTTAACTCTTCTCTCTCCGAATCTCTGGTGCCTTTTTTTTTATCCTTTTTTGCTAATGGTACTTCCCAAATTGTTTTTTACTTGACTCGCACCCACCCTCTATAACTCTAAGGTATACGAATTGTTTCATTTTGTTTGGCAACTAACTTAAAGTACTGGTTCGGGTCCGGTAAGTAACCCCGTAGAAACGCTAACCGAATCATTCAATCGCCGTGCACCACAAATTTCCCCTAAAAGAAATGAAATACTGAAACACTGAAATACCTTGGTTATGGACTCAATCACAATTTGTGTACAGGTAGACATGGGTAGCTGATAGTTGAAAGCACTGTAAATTAATGACATTCATTGAATGCCCAAAGATCTTTTACGATTATATAATAATATTTACCATACTATATATACTATCTGTACATTTCTAAGATCATAGGTTGGATCTCTTTAAATACGGCCTAGTTTTGTATGATAACAGTTCTAAACACTGTAAATTTCCATAGCTGGCATAATTTGATTAACATAAAAACAATTATATGAATTAACATGCACTTTGACAAGAACTTTAGAAACTAGGCCCGAATACGTTTATCTTGAGATTTTGTTTGATGTGTGTGTGATTGATTCTTGTTATTTCTCTAAGATATTATTGCAAATTGTTAATTTAACATGCATTTCTTATTCCTCCTTATTTTCCTGAGTCAGATGGGTTAGATTCGTATAATCGATGAAGAAAATATATATAGAATTCTATATGTAGCAAATCATATGCTCGATTCATTTATTCAGCAACAATCCCAAAATCAACTGAAAACTTCTTTAATATTCTTTTCGACACGTGCTAAATATTTCTATCTAGTTCTAATGAACCAATCCCAACTGAACAAATATAAGCTAAATTATTGCATACGGAAAAATCTCTAAAAATCGAAATTTTATTATGTTCTAAACACTATTAACATCAGAGATTAAGAAAATGAGAACAAATATCAGAATATATTTATATATATAAATATCAGAAACGAGCACCTCTCAAAAATAGGTTCACATTCGATATATGTATTATTTTACCGAAACGTTGGGAAATGCAATATGAATATTTGGAATTCTGGTATCCGGAATAAATTTCTTTGTTTGTAGAGCAGTAGAAATTGAAAATTTGTTGTTTTGATTACGATCGATAGTAATATTCGTGTTGCGATCTTGCTCCATTCTTGACCCTGGGTCATTGATCTGACAAGTCAAATGCCTTAGCCTTACCACAGCTAGAGACAGGCGACAGCTGAAACTGTTTAGGGAATCTCAGCTCCAATTGCCCAAATCTGGCACGCTGCGCACACTTAACTATCTCTGTGTGTGTGTGTGTTTGTGTGTGTGTGTGTGTGTGTGTGTGTGTGTGTGCAGCTGATCTGCCTTAAGGCTGGCTGGCTTGAGGCTCTATTGTACGCTCTATTTATAGCGTCCCCTGTGACTTTTGGAACTCGAACTTCCGCCGACGCATTAATCACACTCCTGTCGGGCGCATCCAGAAATAGTCGCCCGCCGATTGCCATTTCAAGATCAATGACAAGAGATCTGTGGGCTCTGCTCCGCTCGATCTAGTTCCGTTCTTCGCCTCGGCTAGTTGTGGAGTTTAGTTGGGGCTGAGCAGTTGGGCGCGAATGTTCGATAGCGAAGTGTAGCTGTTATCTGGGACTAACTGTTTTTTTTTTCTTAGTTATCTTTCTACTAACCTCGAATGGACTCTGGGCGACTTTGATCTATTCAAATGAATAACGGAACGAATTAATCTGAATTTATCGCAGAAATTTGCTACGTTCGCTGGGCAACACGTCGAAGCTGCTCGGCGAGGCGATTGGCGAGCGGGTGGCCTTCAAGGCAAAGGGCGCCAAGAAGCGTCTGGACAAGAATCTGAAGAGCTCCACGGAGGCCATAAGCAGTCTCAGCGCCGACGCCAGCAGCCGGCTGAAGCACGCCGGCAAACGATTCGGATCCAATTTCTCGCTGGGCAGGAGGGAGAAGACAACGGGAACGGCAACAGGAGCGGGAACGGGTGCCTTATCCGAGCTGGAGCAACAAATGGAGCTGGACCGACGCTGCACCATGCCCAATACGGACGTCTTCAACACGATTCAGTTTAGCAGTCCGCTGCATCGCAATGCCGTCGGCGGTGGCCAAACGGATCTCAGTGGCGCCGGCGGTGACGGTGTCGTCCGATATGAGAAGCAAACGTTTCCCGATGAGCAGGAGTACGAGGTGCCCAAGTCCAAGGCGAAACCCAAGATCAAGTCCAAGCCGCCCAGCTACGATGAGGCGCTGCGCTCTCGTCCCGCGCCCCATTTGCCGCTGGCCAAGAATCTGGCGCAGGAAGCCGCTCAGGTGGTGCAGTTGCGCAATCCCCAGCCGCAGCGGCAGTCCAGCAGCGGCGACTCCACGGGTGAGGAGCTGCCCATGCCGACCTTTCCTGCGCCGCGCCTCTCGCAACAGTTGGACGCAGTGCAGCCGCCGGCGCGCCATAAGCGCCGCAAGAACTACGAGAACATCCAGTTGCGTCGGCCCAATGTGGACTCGGCCGAGCTGCAGGAGCTCAACCGAGTTGCCGCCGTGGCCGAGCGTGAGGAATCGCTGCTCATCTCTGCCAACATCGCCGCCGAGGAGGCCCGTGCGCCCAAGCCCGAGCGCAGCGATTCCTGGCACTTTTACGGCGACGCAAACGACCCCGAACCTGACCCCAATCCCGACCCCGATGCGGAGCCAGAGCCAGGTGCGGAGTGTGACTCCTGCTCTTCGCCAGAGCCGCTGTACGCCAACCAGGAGGCCACCTACGGCAAGCTCTGCGAAATGGGCACCAGCAGCACCAGCCGCAGCAAGCTGCTGACGCCCCAGCTGGAGCTGGCCTGCATCAGCGAGGACGGGGAGCTGGACAGCAACGATGGCGCCGTTGGGGGCTGGTCGTCGCCAACGCCACAGCCGCCGCCGCTGGAGCTGATCGAGGAGTTCGATCCGCTGATGAGCAAGTGCTCGACCCTGGCCCGCTCCAACAAGAGCAACGAGCTGCTGCTGCTCGAGCACCTGCTCGAGGAGGACACCTACGGCACCATCAAGCGCGAGCAGGACGATGTGAGCATGTGCACCTCCGAGGAGGATGGCCGCAACGAGGCCCCAGCCGCCAATGGCAATGGCAGTGGAGGACCCACGACATCAGCTGCCGCTGCTGCGGCTGCAGCTGCGACAGTAGCACGCAATCAGCCGCAGATTGTGCACCAGAATGCGCAGCTGCTGAGCGACAGCATGGAGAACATGCTGGATGATGCGGACGCACTGAACGTCTCGGAGCTGCGCGCCCGGCCCTATCTCAGTCGTGTGGAGGAGAAGCCAGCGGCCAACCAGGCAACTGTGGACCTGGCAGCGCCGTCGCGCAATCGCACCAATTGGTTCGTGGGCGACAAGGCCCAGGCTCCGGCGCAGGCGCATATCGAGGGCGACAGTCCGCCAACCTACTTGGAGGCCATTGGGGGCGACGGCCAGCCCGTGGCCAGCGCGGCGGCAAGCGGCAGCAGCTCGGAGTCGCGAAACACGTTCGGCTCACGGTTCCGGCAGACGATGAACGCCTTCTCCAATGTGAAGCTGCGCGTGGACGCCATGAAGCGGCGGGCCAGCTTCAAGGCCGCCAGCCAGCGGCAGTCGGATGTGAAGGTGGCGCTGCAGATGGTGCCCAGGCCGAGCCTGTCGCCGCTGCTGGTGCGCTACGAGGGGCCCCTGGTGCGATTCCCGTCGGGCGTCGTCGAGGACATACTGAAGGAGATGCAGAACCGCAAGGCCATATTGCGGGATCGACAGTTCCAGACGTACCTCGACCAGGAGATGAAGACGCCCAAGGAGCTCATTCCCCTGGAGACCATCACGACGATACAGTGCGTCAGCAATAGCCGCGTCACCGACAGCGCGACGCACTTCTACTGCTTCGAGCTGACCACGTCACAGCCAAAGAACGGTGCCAGCGGCGTCGATGGCATGTCCTCCAATCCCAATCTCCTAATGACGAGCAACAACTGCGGCAACGTGAAGCAGCTGCGCGTCGCCCATCTCTACGGCGTTGGCAAAGAGTCCGAGCGCGGCGTCTGGATGCAAAAGATACTCGAGAGCCTCACGAACATTGTGCCCGTGAAATACACCTGCCACTACTATCGCGCCGGCTGGTGCTACTTAAAGGTAAGTCCCCCACTCCCCCACATCCCATCTCCAAGCCCGTGCAGCTAATTGAATTACTTGACTTTGCAGAATTCCATCACCTCCGAGTGGAGCGGCACCTGGCTGGTGCTACGCAAGAGCCAGCGTCGTCTCATCTTTGTCAGCGAGTCCAATGGAAATGTAGAGAAAATGGACCTGAGAAAGGCGCGCTGCATAGGTGAGATCAATGAAATACCCGCGAGTCCAGTTGAGTTGGGCGTACTGCATATGAGACTGCCGTTACCAGGAACTGTACCGTATGGAGAGGGTCGAGCAAACCTAATCATTCGTTGTTCTTTTTAATGTCGAACTTTTGTTCTACTTGGGAAATGTGTTTATTAATTTAATTCCAAATTATGCCAAGTCGAGAATTCCAGCATTGAATACATAGGTTAGGGGGAGAAAGAGATTTAGGGTTTAGAAAATAAGGAAAGAGTTTATAGGACCTTTACCACATTTTTGCTTAAGCCCAGACCCATAGCGGAAGGCCTTGAGGGAGGAGATTAAGTCATTTCCAGCACTCATGCCATAACTTCTCGTATTCCTTATGCAAATTCACCTAATGGGCTTTCCGAGTCTGACGCTTGTTGGCGTAAACTCCATAAAAACAAGTCTGGTATAATAATCGATATAATCAGGTCATCTGATCGACCAGAAACGCGAGTTTAAGCAACCCGGAAATGCTGCCTTCATTTTTCACTCCGTACCCTGCGGAATAAACATTTCCCTTAAAGCACATAATTACTTTTGCCCCACCCTGTAAATGTGTGGAAAGTTCAGGAAAGAATTTACTGGCAATATATCAGACATGTAATCCACGAAAGTTATCCCACACAGATATTAGCCTAGAGCAGTCAGCTTCAGATGGCTTCGACTACTTGTCTACTAGAGGCTAATAGAACTCTATTTCATTTGTCTTACAGCAGGAACTGTTTAAGCCAATTACAATTTTTGAGTCGCCAAGAATCGTGCTAATGGTATAACCATATTGATAAGATTCCGTTGTAGTTTGTTATGTTATAAATGCCCTACCTAGTCGATAATGTTGGAAAAGAAGAAAACAAAACAAAACGAAAATATGATTGATTTGACAAATATTAGATACAGCTCGCCGAGATAATAGATACATAGAAAGAAACTCACGTCCATTGTCTTATCAATAGTTTATTTGTTAGCGGCAGCCGGAATGAGTGAAGAACCGAGCATCGATTAAAGAGGCGACGCCTTCGCCCTCTCACTTCAATTCGATATTCACCTCTTGCTCTTGTCGTTTACAGTTCTGAAAGAGAACGACGAGTCGATTGACAATCTGCACGTGGAGAGCGGGCCAATCCTGATGATCGACTGTCCGCCGTACGCTGTCTACATGATAATGAGCTCGGCGCGCGAGACTAAGATCTGGCGACACATCATCCGGGAGGTGGCGCACAATAACGGCTTCTCCCTGGGCGATCAGCAGCTGACGCGCTACGACGTGCCCGTGATTGTCGACAAGTGCATCAACTTTGTGTACATCCATGGCTCCATGTCGGAGGGCATTTACCGGAAGTCGGGCTCCGAGAACTCCATGCACAAGCTGATGAGCGCCTTCCGTGCGGACGCCTTCAACGTGGAGATCACACGGAACGAGTACAACGAGCACGACGTGGCCAACGTGCTGAAGCGCTTCATGCGCGATCTGCCGGAACGGCTGCTGGGCAAACTGACGGACAGCTTCGTGTTTGTCACCGAGCTGGCCGTGGCCAGCGAGAAGATACCCATCTACAAGGAGCTGCTCAGCCGGCTCAGCACCATCGAGCACGAAACGCTGCGTCGCATTGTTGGCCATTTGGTGTTCATCAGCTCGCAGCAGAGCAAGAACAAGATGAGCGTACAGAATCTTACCATGATATGGGGTCCCACGCTGCTGGCCAAGAAGGTAAGGCCACAGATCCGCTTCCACTTTACCATGTCATGCCTAAAATGTTGCCTCTTTCTCCACAGAGCGACGAGCTTATCTACTCACAGAAGGAGGCCGATGTGCTCAGCGATCTGATTCTTCTCTACAAGAATCTATTTCCCTGCGGTGCGGAAGAAATGGTAATAATCAAAGCAACACTCGGTGCTTTTAAATTGTGATTAATTTTGTATTCTGAATATGACCACATATTGTACTTGTGACTAACCTTCACATTAATGGATATATATTTGAGTATATAAACCACAACGACAATGATTAAGAGAGCTCTAATCGTTGCTGGTCGATTGTTCAATATCCCTAGATTGAATTCTCTTTGAGATACACCTCTGGACTAGAATGAAATCTTGCCTGTAGTTCGATCTGTATGAATCATACAGAATTTAAATCCTCATTCTCATTTAAAACCTCATCCAGTTATCGATCTGTCAGTAGATATAGTGATATTGTAAATCGAATTACCTTATATTATATATATAATTTTAAAATCTCATATCTCTCTATCTGTATGAATAATTAAAAATTTTGAACTAGTAGTATGTTGTATAGACGGAATTTAAATTCTCATCCAAAATGTTTTTTCCGAGCTCTGCAAAGCTGCGAGATATTCTTGAGAAGCATCTGCAATAGTCAATTGCTATCGATATCTCAGTGGTCAGGCGATATCATAATAGTTATATTGCAAATCGAAATCTCTTATATTCTCTAATTAATTTTAAAATATCACAACTTTCCTATCTGTATGAATAGTTAAGAATTTTGAGCTGGTTGTATGTTCTTTATACGGAATTTAAATCCTCATCCTCCTTATTCAGTCATCAATCAGTCAGTAGATATTATGATAGTTATCGAATTCCCTTATATTCTCCAAAGATAATCCTAAGACTGATTGCCAATTAATATTGATCGCATAACTTAATACTATATTTAATTCTGTTTCTAAATTCCGCATTCTTCGATGTTTCTCCCTTTTAGAAAAAAGAGCAAGCGATGTTAATGTGCCTGCAAAAATACTATGCTGCCGCCGAGACACTAAAGGATGCTGTAAAGCAGTCGGGCGACATCAAGATCTGGATAAGTCTCAATCCCAACCCGGACAATACCACAGAGGTGAGCATATATTTAGCATCCAAATCCAAGACCTTACCAAGTCCATATATTCGTTTGCAGGAGAAAACTCAGGTAAATGCCACAATTTCGCCCACAAAGACCGCCTATGAGCTGTGCCGCGAATACTCGGCCAAGATGGGCCTGCCCACGCATCAGCTGACGCTGTACGAGGTCATATTGAACGACAGCCTGGAACGGCCGCTGCACCATGACACCAAGGTGTTCGATGTCATCCTGAACTGGTCCTACTGGCCGGAGGAGGATCGCAAGCACAACTATCTGGTGGTGCGGCCCATCGAGATGCTGCGCGAGGTGCAGCGCGCTATCAAGAATTTGGCAACGGTGACGCCTGGCAAGGAGCTGCGCTTCGCTGACTACCGCACCAAGTCCTTCAAGCCGCTGCAGTGCGAGCTGCGCGACGGCAAAATTGTTGTCTCCAAGAAGGACAAGAACGACAAGACGAGCATTGTCCGCGAGATCTTTCTGCACAGCTCCACGGCGTACTTGGGATGCGAGCGCAAGCGCGACTTTCCCTGGAGCTGGGCCATCACATTCGTGGAGCGCACTCAAGCGCAAATTATGCGGTAAATAACGGAGCTTATCCATTTGTCTGCCAATCTACTGATCTCCCCCTCTCTCTCTCACTCTTTGGCAGTTCACGCGATGCACCGTACATTGGACACGTGTTGGCGGGCAGCGAGTGGGTCGATCGCACCATCTGGTATTCGAGCATTTGGTACTGTCTATACGGCGACAATATATTGCCACCCGCAGAGATTATCATCAAGTGAAAGCTGAACAGCCAAGCATTCGCTTGATTGCCAACCCAATCTGCCTGCTTCAGCATTTAAATGATAGCCAATCATGACTGCAATTTTCCACTTTCTCATTCGTGCGTCAACTATTTTGTATGGCATACTCTTGGCCGCCAATATCGCTGGCGCTTTAACTATTAGACAGTCCGAAAAGTATGCAATACGTATACATGTTTGTAGAGCTCATTTGAAATGGAATTTGCAAGCATGGCTGATATATATTTTTATTACACAAAATTTTTTTTTTTTTTATAGTTTAAGTATAGCTTGCAATATCGCTTAGCTCGTAAGCGCGTTATTTTGTAGATACTTGGAATTTATTTTAGCTACATGCATAGATACTTGTATACATACATACATGTGCTATGTATGTACATATATTGTATGTAAACGTATTTCGTATTTCTACTCAAATTCGATTTTCTCACACGATCGTGATAGCAAATGTACTAAGAACTTGTCAAGAGATATTTGTCATTTGTGCAATGCGAAGAATAAAATGGACCTAGCCTAGACTAAACTTAGATGGTTTAATGCGTGCATACATTACACCAAAACTCTTAAATACTTCGAATAGCCATTCTTCTTTTAATTACTACTATCCAGAGATAGCCTGCTCTCAACTTAACCTCCTAATCAGATCTGTGTACTTATGAGTAATCTGCCAAAATCACGATACATTCAATTCGAAATCTTACAGCAATCACTTAAAGCCCATGCCATTTGTCTTCAATGTAGCTAGTTCTCTAAAGGGAAAGCTCTTTCAACTGAAGATCAACTAGCATTCCGCTTAGCTTATCTCTGTTCTTATCGCCTTTCCTGAATACTTATATGACATACTTACCAATTATAAATATATATATTTATATGACTTTATTTATATGACTGTCGAACAACATTCTGATTGTACGCACTGTAACCATATTGAAAGTTCGAAAAAAATAATCATATGATGCACAACAATTGTTTCATTGCCAATGCAATACGATATTATAAGAAAATAAAATATAAATTTATTAAATACATTGCATGATTGAATTATTTAATTAAGTGAACAAGAAATGAATTAGTTGCTTACCCTACTTGAAATGAAAAAGTAGTAGAGAACAAGGCGCAGTCAGTAGAGAAGTTTTTTGTGAGATGTTGACAATGGAATACTCTAAATTAATTAGGGTACACAAAAGCCTGAAAGACGGATTTAATATTATCTGAAACTCTTGAAAATTGCATTTGACTGTATAAAGATTTTGCGAGAAATGTATCTAACAGGCGGAGTCATGTCAGGCTCCATATGGTATATATGTATATAAATATATTTATATATCCAAGAGTTACCTGACTGATTGCATATCATTCTAATTTAGTACTTTTAAACTGTGCCCAATAACGAATTCTCGGTTTGCTCTCTCTTAAACAATGTGCTCTATGATTTGGCATACACTCCTGGACCAAGTGACTACCCAGACAACTTCTGTCAGACTCCCTATACCTAGTCTCTTCGTTTATGGCAATCATCGTGACCTATACGAAAGTCTTCACTCTTTCGGGACTACGTTCTCAGATGGCTCTCTCTCTCTCTCGCAGTGAGAATAGAGAAAAACAGAATAGAGATGCGTAGATCTAAAACGCAAACTCACTGGGATAATGCGAGCTAGTCAGACTCTCTCTAATACTATGACAACAGCAGGAGCCAATCCCGACAAATTAAACAGATACAGAATATCCTAAGCATCAACGACAAAGCGTAGAGCAACACAATAACCTACTGACTCTGTTTTTAATTTTAAATATCATAAATAGTGAGAGGTCGCAGTCAAATATATGTATATACGTTTTAGAATTTATATTTTTTCAGGACATTTCATTATTATTCATAAAAATTGTTATTTGACTTTTTGAACGTAACTAAAATAACCCAAAAGCTCCCAATGTAAATATGAGGCCACATCCATGATCTGTGTGATCCCATTGGTACTTCAGTGTAGCTAACAAATTAAATTAAAAATTAACTAGTCAAGAAAGCTAAACAACACTTTTGAGATCTTAGAGAAGCTCTTTTATAATGCTGAGTACTATTTGTATTATTAATCGAGTTATGAACTCGATAAAAAGTTTTTCAGATTCAGCATCGCCAATAGAATTTTGTCCTCTTAAAAGTCCACTCTCAGAGGGTAACTGCCAGTCGAATACTCCCGACGGGAGTACTCCTACTTGCTTTCTAATCGCCTTAAGATAATATGACACATTATAAAACTTAGCTAAGCAAATTTCTGGAAAACTCAAATTTGGGTCTTGCGCTAGTTGTTTGTCTTGTTGGGTATTCCAAGAGTTGGCAATTGGTATGAGCCATAGCTGAGTAAACAATTTGGGATTTATGACTGTTGACAGTCGGACGAGTGTGATAGAGGATCTTTCGAGATAAATGATGCGCTTGTCGTAAATGTCTAATTAGCAGAGAAGAGCAAATACGAACTATTAAAAACATGGACTATGACTATGCGCAAAGGAAAAGAGCAGACGGCGCCACGCGCTTAGGCGCTATCGGGTGGGTCGGTTGGCTGAGCTAGGCGTGTGGCACACATTATTTGCATTTGGCCAAAAATAAAGCGCTGCGCACATTGTTTGCAATGGGCCATGGCCCACAATGCGCCCTCACGCCGCTGGTCGTCGAGGTCAAGTCCCACAGGCGCACACGGCAGGCGCGTGATCAGTGCAAACGGATCGATCGACCCACTTGCTCGAGATATGCGTGACATAGTCTCTATCTCTCCCTCTCTCTCTCTCTATATATATATATAGTATATAAATTTATACACAAGCATTTTTGTGTTTTGCATTTGCATGGGGCCAACTTCCGTACAGGACGGCCTCGCTAGCGCCTACGCCGGCGGCATGCCGAGCGCGGGACATCTATTTGGGTGCCAAGCGAGACGACCATAAAATGTTGAGTGCGATTCGGATCGGAATCGGAATTGGAATTGGAATTAAAATTAAAATTGCCATCAAAATCGAAATCAAAATCGCCATCAAAATCAGTGGCAATTAAATGCTAATGGCTCTGGCTCTGTCTCTGGCTCTGGCAATTAGGCCGATAGACGGTGCGATAGCCGCAGTTGCATTCTAATTCAATTGCCGGCCAATTAGTCGCCGGCTTCTAAATGGGCTATAAATGAGCGGCATCTGCTGCAGCCGCACGACGTCCACAATGCTGCAGCTGCGCCGCACTGTCTGTCTGCTGCTCGCTCTGCTGCCGCTGCGAGCTGAGGTGAGTGAGTCTCTCTTAGAGAGAGAGTTCCATTGTAGCTTCGGCTTTGAATCTGAATTTGATTGGCAGCTGGCCACCTACGATGTCTTCCTCGATGAGAACATCTTCCAGGAGTCCTGCGACCCCAACGAGGACAGAGGCAATGTGGCCCTGAGTGATTTGCTTGAAAACAACCTGACGAGTGTCATGGTCGACGACACATCCTACATTACCGGCGAGGTCGTTGTCAAAGTCCAGCTCCCACCCGGCCGCATCAGGCTGGAGGCGGACATCAGGCGTCAGGAGCGCGGCCGCTGGGTGCACACGTTTATTTCCATCAAACGCGACGACTTCTGCAAATCCCTGTTCGATCCGTTCGAGCTCTGGCACATCTTCATCATAACAAATATACCCAGAAGCCAGCGCATATGCCCACCGAAAAAGGGAGTGAGTAAATTATCTATTTATGCAATTAAACATTTTATGGGGGTTAAGCAAGGGAATGGAATTAGAGCTAGAAGTGTCTTTGATCCGTAGGAATCGGGTGGGGGAAAACGCTATACAGTAGAGTCCGTTCATAACGACGCTCAAGGGACCCTCTTTATACCCGGAAGACGCAATAGCCGTATAAGTGGGGACCAGAATCGTTATAATCGGATTCTACTGATTATGCTAACTCAGACGAGTTATATCTATAGATCAGCTAATACATATGTATTCCGATTAGTAACGGAATTTAGAGATAGGTTGGGGGAACATTTTCTAAAAAGGAAGAAAATTTTCTTTTACATATTATTTGTAATAATCTCTTTTTAATATATAGAAAAATGTAATTATTATAAATATTTCACTACATAACATATATAGTTATAATTTGTATATAGTAAAAACGAGCGATCAATAGAATTCGTATTTCCTAGACAGATCCATACATAGATAGAAAAAAAGGCAGTTAAACAAATGGATATACATACAATATATGAATATATGAACACACCCAAGAATATAATTAATTTATTTATTGATTAGACATTCGAATTAATATAAAATGAAGACTAACTAGCTTAGGTACTAAGCAAGTGGAGTCTTCGACATCCAAGACTATTATAAACTACGTATATAAATACATACAGAGAGAGATTTAAGATTCTTACAGTTTGCATGATATCACGTGTATGTATATATCTATTCTGTACATTAAAAAAAATTATATTTTGAATATGTCCTCCTTATAATAGACCACATTAGCCTATCGCCCAGCAATACACTACATATGTATATAAATGGAGTTTCTGTTTCCGTTTCTCCTTTGTCTTCCAGCATGTTTATACCTTTCAGAATATAAGCAATCGAATGCATCTGGAGAACATGCCCCGCTGGAACGTCTTGGGCAATGTCAAGGTTGTGATGCACTTGAGTGTTGGCAATCTGACGACTTGTGTGGCGCTCCACTGCACCGTTAGCGACGATTAGGGCAACCACTTGTGCAAATAGTACACATATAGTTCTTTTAGATGGGACATCAGCTCTATATATAGCCCGTGGATATGCACCATTTTGCTCGCTGGCTTCCCCGTTGGCAGCTTATTTGATGTTTGCACTGATTTAATGGGGCCGTATTATACTTCTATCTAAATTATATGCAAATAAACAAGATTTCATGTTCAGGTACGACAAAAATGCCGCGTAATTTGCAGCCAAAGTTCTCATCCGCGGACGCGATAAGCGGCCGTCGTACATATTCGTAATCCCAGTGAAACGAAATGGAACGCTCTGCTCCCGTAATCCCCGTTGCTATTTGCCCACGGCTCAGAGCCAGCACCATTTCAGCAAACTGAACTCATTCGCAGCGTCTATCTCTGTTCCGTTCCCATTCCACAAGTCGTTGGCGCGTGATGCCCCCCAAACACCCGGAGAATTTATGACATCTATATTATTCTGGCAGCCTGTACTGATTCTATTGTACGGATTCCCTCGCCCATTATCTTGGCCATATCCACGTGGTAGCGCTAGCTGGCACTGCCATGGTCATGGCCATTGTCCCGAGGTCGCTAAGATCCAGCAAAAGGCCAGTTTACAACAGATGAACCTGAACGGATGAATTCTGATCTCAGTACAGTAAAAGATCTAGGATGTTCAGTGAATCACTCAAGATACCTACAAATTTTATCTTGGGCAATATAAATTATTTATTTATATAGATCCCAACGTAATTCCTTGATTCATTTATTTGCTGGACTTAACAGTCGCTTAACATCAGAATTTAAGACTATGAAAAAATTGCTGACACTGATAATGCTTAAATTTTAAATAAATAAAGTCGAGCAAAAAATGGGGAAAAATGAGTTGTCTCTTTTTAGCCTTGACCAAATGACTGTACTACATATGTATATCTATTTGGTTGACAGCGAGAAACTGTAAAACTTAAAATGGAATAAGCAAATATAAACTAGATAAAATATTTGCTTTAAAACTAAACAATACACTTTGGGGACGTGTGACAATCGATAATAATCGAAAACAAGTAAGAAAGCTCTAGTCGAGACTGCTCGACTACGAGATCCCCTGAACCCTTGGAGCAATAGATATTTCAATACTTTTTCGCGACTTTCAGCTTACAAAAAAACACGCACACACACACACACACACGCACGTACGCACACACAGGTATACATACACACACACGCATACAGACACACATACACACACACACGCATACAGACACAAACGCATACACACACACACATACACACACACATACACATACAAGCAACCACGCATAAACACGCATGGGCTGCAGTGTGCGCTTACTATGAGAACTTAATTGTTTAATAACTTTTTTTATGGACGTACGATCTTCATGAAACTTTTAGATTATGATTATAACATGAATATGCATGTAATTGCCAAAGCACAAGTCTCTAGTGTTTGAAATACGCTTTTTACAAAAGTGAGGGTGAGGGGGTGAATTTAGAGGTGGGGGGTAAATTTTAACAAAAACCGAAATTGTATAAATTGCATATAAGCATACATTAAAAATTTGGAGACTCTAGCAATAAAGGTGTAGAAGATATAATTTTATAACTGGGTTTCGATAAGGTTTTTTATCGATAAAAAAAGATCGAGATGAGTTATCGATTTTTAATGATAAACTTGATATGCGCGCTGTAATTACGGACATTTTAAAAAAAATTTGAAGTCTCTAGCTCTTATATCTTCTGAAATCGACGCGTTCATACATACGGACAGACGGACAGACGGACAGACGGACAGACAGACGGACAGGGCCAAATCAACTCAGCTCGTCACCCTGATCAAGAATATATATACTTTGTGGGGTCTGCCACGCCTCCTTCTCCCTGTTACATACATTTCAACAAAACCATTATACCCTGATTTCCCATTGAAAATGGGTTCAGGGTATAAAAAAAAAAAACTTAAGGCCGATGAATATGAATAACAGCTAGAAAAGGGCTAAACATTTTAAGTACATTTGTATGTATGTGCATGTATACGTAAAAATATAATATATCTATAATATATGTATGATGCCGTTGATAAAAATAGTAGTGTTGTAGTCTACAAATCTTAATCTAAATGAAACTGTACCTTTTTCGTTAAACGAAATGTTGCCCATGATTTGCTTGGGAATGCTATAAAAGAGAATTGAAAAACAAAAGTCACTATTTTATTATACCCTGAACCCGTCCGTCCGTCCGTTCGTCCATCCGAATGTATGCACGCGTCGATCTCAGAAGATATAAGAGTTAGAGACTTGAAATTTTGTTTCCTAGGTACGTGTATATCACGCGCATTTTCTCTATATATCGATAACTACCCCCGATATTTGATTATCGATTAAAACCCTTATCGAAATCTAGTTAATTAATTATATCTCCTATACCTTTAGAGCTAGAGCTTCCAAATTTTTAATGTAGACTTATATGTATTTTATATAATTTCGATTTTTGTTGTATTTGATACACGACACAAAAATACTACTGCGCGGTTAGAAGAGCGCGTTCTAATACGTGCGTGTGTATGTATGTGTGCCGAAAAGAAGTGCAGAGTGATTAGAATATCAGATTGGAGGGTTCAGGGTATCTCCTAGTCGAGCAGTCTCGACTAGAGTCTTCTTACTTGTTTTTCCTTTCATTTAGTTTTTAATTTTTATTTTTTTCATGATCAATTAAATTTTTGTTTTCATAATGGTATTTATATATGGGATATCTGGAGAACAGTATTGGCAAATTAATGATTAGAACAAGCTGCTGTAAACTCCTTTCCTTAGACTAGTTATTCATTCCCTGATCAAAACATCATAATTATGTACACATTTCTATAAATAAGAACTGTCGATCAACGAATGAAACCAGTCTGAGGAAAGTTGTTGACTGCAGTCACCTTAATCTAAACACTAATTTGTCACTTCTGTTCCCTATTACGTCAGTTAATCCACTACATACAGTCATTGCTAAAAAATCGTGACTGATAGACTAGAACATACCCTGCAACTTGGCTAGAGTCCTCTTGCAAGTTTCATTCAATTTAAATAAACAATAATATGTATATTAATATATATAAATCGAAAATTAATATATTTGGTGCAAATTATATATTCAAAAGTTATTAGCTAAAGCTCAAATGCTGGAAAAGCTGAGCAAGTTTCTAAAGGCTTAGGTAAAATGTATTTCATAATCAACAAAGCAGAAACCGTTAACTGTCCGCAGTAGGCATAGTAGCACTTCCTTCCATATATTTCATTTATATACCTTGGATAGATTATTTGATGCAGCAATAGCTCTGTCATATACTTATAGATATATGGCCTGGCGAGTGTGTGGGTCGGTGCCTCTGTTTCGCAACGATAAAAATGAGTTGAGTAAATAGTTGAGGCTATTAAGCCTAAGCCCCAACAAATAATAGAATCTATATGCACTTAGATTTTCGCCTATATTGTAAATATCAATAAATTTCGCTTACGTGACGTCTGATATCTTCGCAGTCTATACTTAATTAAAAATTTACATATTTTACGTGAAACATGTGCTGCCTGATATTTTTTAATTTTCTCTAATGATAGGATAATGAACATCTATTAGGTGCACCTATTATAGTCTAGAGTCTCCACAGCACCCTTTGACAACATAAATTGTGCTGTAATATAGAGGAGATGGAGTATATGAAATAAGGTCATTAATATCATTGGATTGAGGTGGGTGAACTCGCATTATGATTGTTTGATACACTTCAGAGTCTTTGCGCTGGAATGTGCCAGACTTCAAAAGTGATTTGTATTCATTTCGTCTTCGCTGGTATTTATAGGGTATTTGGTGGCATATCCATTGGGCACAATGTATACAAAGTTAGTTGAGCGCATGAAAACAAGTTTAGTATACGTACCAGGTACGTTTCGCGACCTTAATATGAATGCAATCCAAACTTCTGGGTAAACAAATTGAGACGCAGACTAGTGTAGGCTATCTAGGGGCAATGACAGTGGGGGGCAGTGGCAGCGCTAGAGAGGTTGACTCTGCCTGAAATTCGATGTGATTGCACAGCTGACATAAGCCCGGCACCGGCGATCATCGTATCGATCGAGGTGGCAAAGGTGTGATGGATGTTGTGGCCAGTCGCCGGGCTATTCGCAATGCAAATAAATAAATAACTTAGAGGCTCTTATGTGTCTTTACAGTCGCACAGTGTAGTGCAGCCATAGTTTCGCATACCCGCTGCCACAATAATATAGTACTAATAATAGAGCCACATGTGAGCTGCCCCGTGTTTACATCATACATACTTATTAACTACTTATTTGCTAGTCGCTCGACTTGCGAGTGCCTCAAACTAGTCGTGACCTGTTATTTGCGGACTGAGGTTACAAAATACAATAACATAAAGCACTCATCTACATATACATATATAATATATATAAAGTATATATAGTCCAACTTCAATATAAAAAATTGCATCTAATTAAATTGTGCTACGATAAATCTACCATGAATGAGCATTAAGCAATATCTTGAAATGAGCGAACACAGCAGAAAACAAGCTGCAGGAAGCTGGGTCTTTGACTGGCTTGCTAACAGGGTATCTGACTGTCGGTCTAACCGACTAGTGCCATCTCACCAGGAACAATGAATCATACTCCCAAATAATGCTTCTTGCCTTGAGCACTTATTTAACATTGAAGTCATATAGTTCCGTTATGAACTGAGCCTAAGCTCCTTGATCTTCACTGAAAATGATTAAGAATTTGAGATTGGAATTGTGTTATAAAGATATTTATAATAATACAAATACTATTAAGAGTATTATTACAACACATCTAGACAGCTCGTATAGACCGTCAACACATCTAATCTGAACACCAACAACAACAGGCGAAGGTTGCAAAGATTACATCTTCCGGAGCGCAGGGGGATCTGATGAACTTGAAATATTGTAGAATAAGATAGTATAAGGAATAAAAGTCTAGATTTTAGATGTACAGGCTTACAGCTAAATGAGCTACAGAGTCTAAGAACAATACGTTGCAACAATATGAGCTGACTACAAGCGAATTAGAACGTGGCAATCGGGCGTTACCGACTGCATAATACTCATTAATGTTCAATAAACAGTTGAATATTATTTGGCAGAGGTGTCTGAAAGCTTTTTGGAATTCTTTCTCATGTGAGTCATAGCTACAATTTGGACCGACCCCAAAAATCATACATATATAATTTTGAAGTAAGTCGATAGAGGAGCTCAACAGTAGTCATGTAGCTTTAAGTTTCTAAATGTCATATCGTGGATGCATATCTTCCCTATTTGCTAAGTTTCCAGTAAACGTAGACATGCAATATTTGGCAAGTCCTTAGAAGGAATCTAGGTGTATGTAATTACATGGAAAATATGTTATCCCTAAACAGTTCAAGAGTAACTAAATTTTAAGCTTCCAGATTTCTTTTTTTCTTTTTAATTAATTAAAAAGTTCTACAAAAAATAATTACAATAAACTAATAATGATCATAATAAATTTGATAAAAATAATATAAAATAAAATTATAAGAATATTCTAAGTAAAAAATAAAAAATAATAATAATAATATTTATATACAATATATAATATTAATATAAAGAATAACATAATTACATTTTTGAAATTTCGAAATAAAAATTTTGTTTTAACGATTATTAAAAAATAAATAAAAATAAAAGAAAAAAAGTACTAATAAATAATAATATTTATTTTTATATCTTAATACATATAGCAAAATTCAAAGGCATTGTTGTATATTAGGTATTGCCTTATTTAGACTGCATCCACTTAGAGCCTTAGTATAACCAAGCCTAAAAGGCTAACCCCTCTTCGCACAGCCAGAATCAGTATAATTTAGCAACTTCAACTCTCAATCTCTCAATCTAGATGAAGTTTCCATCTGGTTTTTATACCCTGAACCCATTGAAAATGGGAAATCAGGGTATAATGGTTTTGTGAAAAGTATGTAACAGGCAGAAGGAATCATCTCAGACCCCATAAAGTATATATATTCTTGATCAGGACGACGAGCTGAGTCGATATAGCCCTGTCCGTCTGTCCGTCCGTCCGTCCGTCCGTCCGTATGAGCAAAAGGATCTCAGAAGATATAAGAGCTAGAGAGCTGAAATTTGGCATGCATACTCGTGTATACCATAGGCAGTACAAGTTTGCTTTATTTTTTCGATAACTTGTCCGATAACTCTTTTATCGAGAATAATCGAAAAATCGACATTGTTTTTTCAGCTTAATCTGAACACTTTTAGACCTGGAGACTTCAAATTTGCGTTGTATATAAAGTTAATAGATACAAAGATTTTGTAATTTACAGATTTTGGATACCACGCCCCCTTCGCCACCAATTTGTAAAAAACGCATTTCAAGTACTAGAGACTTGTGCTTTGGAATGTACACACATTAGCCATATGATTACGCTCCAAAAGTTTCATTAGGATCGTATGTCTACAAAAGAAATTATTCAACAAATAAATTCTCATAATATTGCCCACACTGCAGTGCAGCCCAAGCGCAGCCGCTGCTAGCTGCGCAGTTTGCAGAGCGCGTGCTTATACGTGCATGTGTATGTACATATGTGTGCATAAAAGAAGTCCAGAATGATTAGAATATCAGTTTGGAGGGTTCAGGGTATCTCCTAGTCGAGCAGTCTCGACTGGAGCCTTCTTACTTGTTGTTACTGCTATCTAAATTTTTTCGTAAGCATGAAGCGAGCAGTGTGCAGTCGTGCATAGCCGTTCGCTCTGGTGCAATAATCGCTGTCAACTGATAGCTGAAATCGGTTTCGCCTGCACACATCTGATGTCAAAGTTAGCGCTGTAATCCAATCCACGTTACTCCATCATGGGTCGTCCCAGTCAGTATGTTCAGGAGGCCTTTGCGTGTGGCTTGGCCGCAGCTTGTCCCTCTCTAGGGATAATTTTGACAGCTGGAGCTGCCAGCAATAACAATGGCCTGACGTAATTTTGCTGTTGGCTGATTGCTTTCCCAAGCGCTTTTCATTGTTGTGCTGTTGCGAGGGCTTTTCCAGTGCACTTCCTTTTGTTAATAATTTAGCAAACCCCTTTGTATATCACTCATACGTAGCGTTGGCCCTGCCACGTAAATTGCATGAATTAGGCGCCTTATTTATTGTATTTATATAACTGTTAAGCACACACACACACACACCGAGATAAATGTTATGAAATGCAAATAGAATGTCACTGTTAAATGCCACACACACACACACATGCACGCATACAGAGAAGCGTGTGCAATTGCTGTTGTGTTGTTGTTGTTGCTGTTTGCTTGCATTTTAATTTGTCAAGATTGTCAAGAAGTTACTGCAATGTAACACAACAAAACAAAACAAAACAATACAGTGAGAAATTAAAGAGAATAAACAGCAACAAATTCGCAATATTAATAAAAAAAAAAAAAAAAGGTTGTCGCACCCCGCTGTCAGGCGATGTCATGGCGCCCCCTCCGCTGCCGCAGCCCCTGCCCCCTGATGGCGACTCCTGTGCTGACTCTCAATTCATTTCATTTGATTAAATAAAGAACAACATTTAATCAAATAAGGGGAAACAGTCGAGTGCAACTGAAAAGTGCAAACAAAGCCCGGAGCCAAGCCGAGCGTTTCATTCAATTCATCTGCTTCTACTTCAGCATATTTATTTTATTATTATTTTCCAACTGCTTGTATGTTGTTCTGTAAACATTAAATAAATACAAATTAAATTAATTAAATGAGTAAACAAATGCGCCAGACACGAAAAATGTTCGCGAACAACAACAAAATAAATATTATAATAAATATAATAATTAACTGCCCAAGATGACACGCAAATGGAAGGTTATTTTGCACTCCTTCAGCAGTTCCCCCAAGCCAAAAGCTCAGCTCTCCCCTCCCCCGGACGTCGCTTAAACACGTTGAAGTATGTCAATCACGAGACTCCGTCGCGCTTAGCTGCATTCCCCGGAAGACTGTAAAGGGGATGTTGTGGTAGTAGGGGGAAGTGGGGAGCGGTCAGCAGGCTTACTTACAGCCAAGAGGCTAAATATCTTTATTATTAGCCTAAACTATTTTCAATTAATTGCATTCAATTTATGCATTAAATGTTCGAGATTAGCTCCGGCAAGCGCATGCAACAATTTTCGAAACGAGATGAAGGTTGCCCCCGCCTCCGATAGGCTTTGACTAATTGGAAGCCTTAATTATAACAATTGTGACTTAACAATTATATAATTGATATCATCGCTTAGCATGCACTGTGAGAACTGGCAAAATGCCTAGCTCGATAGCCAAACCAAATTGCTCTATCAAACTACCGTAGTCAGGCCTTAAGTGCCCAGAGGCGATCCGTGAATATTCCAATCAAATATCTACATCATTTAGCCTTATTTATTGAATGCACTACTATCAGACACTGTCCATAACAATGTTTAACAAATTGGCACTTTAGCTGTCGGGTCAAAAGTGAATGTTGATTCTGAATGAATTTGAAATCTGATCTGAAATTTATATTCAACTGTGCAGAATTTATATGAAACTGTGAATGAAAATTTGTTTATGATATTTGTAATTTATTTATGAAATGGTTTAAAGGATTAATAAATTAATATAACAATATTTTATATTATTATACATATGTGTATATAATATTGAGAAAAAGTATATCGAACTTGGTAGACGAAGTTTTTTATTATAATTAGGCATTTTGCCAAGTGAATTCCTCTCAAATTTCTATGGTATGGATTATCTGCAGCATATTGAGAAATGTTATAAATATGCAAAAAATTAAGTCAGCTATTTCAATGAGCTAGACCGTTCCAGCTATAGAATATCGGAAGGAAGGATATCGGAAGGAAATGTGTACAAAGCTAAGTGAGGACAATGTTGAGGAATAAAGAAAATTCGTTACATATTTATGGTGTTTTCTTGGTTAAGTCTGTCGTGTTGAAAAAAAAAAAAACAAAATTTGTAAATGATAGATTTTATTTATATAAATTCATTTTCCGCTAACCGAAAAAGGCTAAAGCCACCTGCTATATATACATACATATGGAATATGTTACTTAAATTTTGGGAAGTCCCCTTTCTTTTATTTTATTATTTACATATGTTGATTTTTTTTTATCATTTTTTTTTTTTTTTTTAATTTTCGTTGACCCCACTATTAAGCAGTACTAGGAGAATGTTGATGTTGACCTCATTTATAATTATGCTAAAATATACGAAAACGGTATATTTTTTGAGACCATCTCTTAAGGCTGCTAGGCATTATATATGCACGCATATTAAAGAGCTTGGATTATCGAAAGAAAAGCATATTTTTTCTCAGCCTTAGGGCTTATATCATCAAATGTGGATTACTGCTGACTTTCTGCAAAGAAAGATATATGTATAAATCCAAAATGATAAATACATTAAAAATTGAATTGCACTCTGGAACATTCTCAATTGTTTCATATCTGTGGAAGGAAATGCAGTTAGAGAACGGAAATAGATCGCATCTCTGTTTTACTCCAGGGCAACGGTTATGTGCTTATATGGATATTCAGCGAAGTCATTTTGAGCAGATCGCAATTCTTTGATGCAAAGATCTCCCATGAATAATCGCCGATTGCGCTGAGAATATTCGACAGAGTCATTCAGAGTCACGGAATGGCGCTGGGGTGAAGGTGAAGGTGTTTTCCATATACATATATGTATATGTATATAGTATATATATTTATAACTATTCGCAAACTCTTATTTAATTACAAACAAGTTCGAAACTAGTTTGGTTAATTAATTTTTGACAAAAATTCAAATTATTCGATTTATGCATTGTTCGCTCAAAGATTTGCGACACATATGGAAACAAAAAGTCGTCGATCGCTAACCAACTCTGATGACAAGGTAATTGTCTAACTAACAAACGCAATTAATGAAAACAAATATTTGATTACTAATTAGACAGAAAGAGAGGGAGAGAGACAGAGAGAGAGAGCTTAGCTCAGAATAAAGTCGATCTTGTTTAGTGAAAAAGTCAACACGATACTGTTTATTTGTCTTCCTTACTTAATTCATAATTTGCATTAAAAATTCCAATCTAGAAAACTAACTAGCATTGGTTAACAAATAGGTAAATAAGCTGATAACCAGATAGACTTTAAGCACAATCATAAAAAGTCAATATAGACCATAAACAGCGAAATTCAAAAAAAAAAAAAAAAAAAAAAAAACAGAACAAAATCAAATCAAATAAAATACATCTTTCTTTTTTATTGATTTGATGTGGATGAACTTTTGGGGTTTTTTTTTGTTTTGTTTTTTGTTTGATATCGTTTATGATATGAACACTTGTTATTCGACTATTGAAATTATCAGAGATTTCTAGAAATGATCAGAGATTCGCATATCTGGAGCGTTTGCTGTTGACCTCAGTGTGGGCAAACAGCCAAGTTTACCTAGCGATGTACAATAGTTGTATTGTGGCCCTACCAAATATTGCACCCGGGCATTAATTGGTGCGCCAATGCGAAAATTCAAATTACTTAACACTCTAATTGCATATTAATTGAGCGCACGGATGGCGCTCAAAACTTTCCACCAACTGCCAAATGTTTGCCGACTACGCGACTTTTCACACGTAAATAAAAAATACTTTTGAATGAGCAAAACGGACAACAAAGTTATGTAAATATGTATAAACGTATGTACATATACATTCATATATTAATACATTTATATGGACCCAGGAAAACAAGCACCCACACAAATTAGTGATAAATCCATAAGAGCGCAAACAAGCGATCGAAATGAAAAGGCCGTAAAATATTAAGTAAACGGCGCGAGGGCGGGCTGAAGTCTATCAATTCGTTGGAGTCCCGCGTGTCCGTGCCCCATCTCAAATCGCACCAGTACCAACCAGTTGAATTAGCAGTGCTCGTCAGTCCACATCGTAAAATCAATTTGCTGCTGTGTATACAAACTTTTATGGCGCACTGTACGCGTAAACGCAGCGCTAATCAATTGGGCAAATGCGACATATTTGTGGGACTTTTTGTTGTTTCTGTTTGTTGCGGTCCGTTTGCTTTTAGCGCCTACAATCGCATCATCATGATCGCCATCGACTATCGCCGCGATAATGACGGTGCTGCTCATCATGATGATCATAATGAAGATGAAGTTGCGTTCAAAGATGACTCCGCCCCCAAAACGGTGGTAGATAAAGCAAATATATTTTGACACCTCGCAAATTTGTTGGCTTGATGTTATTAATTGCGAAATTTCTCGAATATTATTGTTATACTTAATATTTATTGATATGAGTCATCACTCATCGCGTAGACAAATACAAATTAATCATCTCTAAGAAAATGAAAATTGTCATCCAAAGGATATCAGAATACAGGAAACATTAATCATTACTCATTACTTAAGCAATATGCTCAAATGTTATTTATTTCATCAGTCATTACTCATTACTCATCACTAATTACTCATTACTCCTTACTCATTACTCATTACTCATCACTAATTACTAATTACTCATTACTCATTACTCATTACTCATTACTCATTACTCATTACTTATTACTCATTACTCATTACTCATTACTCATTACTCATTACTCATTACTCATTACTCATTACTCATTACTCATTACTCATTACTCATTACTCATTACTCATAACTCATTACTCATTACTCATTACTCATTACTCATTACTCATTACTCATTACTCATAGCTCATTACTCATCACTCATCACTCATCACTCATCACTCATTAGTCACAAGTCATTAGTCACAAGTCATTACTCATTAGTCATTTCTTGAGAAGGATGCTCAAATTTTATTTGTTGCAGCATTCATTATTCATTGTTCATAGCTTATTAGTAACTTCGAGCACAGATAATATGTATTCAAGTCAATATAACAGTGGATCTTAAAGGACTTGAGTTTGAGTACATACTCAATCTAATTCAATGTGATAATATCATATAAATGAAAATATCCAGCATTCATTAGACATTAGTCATCTCCAAAGCCAATTACATATAATGCCTTCAAGTCAACTAATAATAAAATAATAAAATATATAAAAATTATAAAGAATATAGTAAAAATAATAAAAAGATATTAAATATCTCGCATTTGCTCTCAGTATTTATTATAAATAATTCAATATATTTTTAATTACATTTTATTATCAAACTTTACTATAACGAAAAAGTCTTTGTGCTTAAAAAAATCAACACACATACAACAATGCTACAAAAACTGAGGGTATTTCCTAATAGAGTACTAAAATCTAAGTCCAGTTTATTTCATCAATTATTCCACAGTCAATTCCTCATTGTAAACTTTAATTACCATTGCCTTTGACGGACTTTGACTTGGAAAATTAATGGTCGAAATACTTCTTTATTAATCATAAAGTGCATTGGAAAATTTTTAAATTACTTTGACATTATATTCCATACACATAGATATACAATTATATATATTTATATATGTATGTATATATGTAGACTTTTTGATTTCTATTTCGTATCATTTTTGCAGTCACGAGTCTAACTCATAAGCAACCCGTGCAGCTATAAACAGACGTCATTAACGAACAAAATAAGATACAACACAAAGACAAGACAAGAACTTGAATTTATTTCTTAAGTTCGCATCGAAGCAAGAATACGCTACTCAAAAAACAGAGCTCCATGCATAAAAATTGAAAACCGATTTGAGTGGCCAATCAGGAAATAATCCAGATTAGCTCAAGTGCTAAGAATATGTATTAGTATCAATATTAAACTACAGATCATAAAAGGGTCTAAATTATATACATTTAAATTCAATTTAAGTGCTTAGAGATTTATGAGAAATGAATTAGCTATGGCCCTCGAGCTTTTCAGTCCGAAGCCTAGACTAACTAACTAGTTCAGTAACTAACTAGTAATTCACTATTTAAATATGGCCCTCGTGAAGTTTTTCAGTACAATTCCTTAGAGTTTGAGTCGTCTTTAAACTAGAGTTCTATTTATTACAGTTCGCTTTCGATAAATTTTTTTAATATCTATTCACTATCCGATATATATACGCATTATTTTAATCTATATTAGCTAGTTTCTTTGTAAGCTCGGAGCCATATGAAAACGAGTTTTCGACTCGCTGGCAAAACTCTGTGAGACTGTGAGAAGTATGCGATGATAGAAGTGGTTAGATCGTAGGGTGTATTGGCTGAAAATAGATGTTACTCTATCTGAGAAACATGATGACATAGTTATAATATTGTTATTGCTTGTTGGTCTCTTATCAGATTTTGGGAAAGTTTGCTCAAGTGGCTAACGAAAACAAAGCAAAACAAAACAAGAAATGGGGAAGTGAAACCCGATTGCCAGATATCTGGCAATAATTCAACTATTATTGATTGCCGAAGTCTAATGGGTGGTCGGTCCTCTAGATGATTTAATGTGTTGCAAATAGTTTATTAATTAGCCAACACAAATGGAGCGGAACCCCCAAAGCCACAGACTATGCCAAAAAGCGCAACAAGAAACAAATTGTTGTTGCTGTTGTTGTTGCTTGTTGTTGCTTGTCTTGGGCATGGACACGGGCTCGAGCTTGGTCTGGGGCTGTGTACTGGAACTGGTATTGGCTCTGTACCGGTTCACCTTGTAAATCAACGCCACATACTAAAAATACCAGTGATCGTGTGCTGTTGTTGTTGTTGCTGTTCAGCTGGCACTGTGCAGTCGGCAGACTTGGCCAACATGGGCTTTAAGCTGGGCCCGTGAACCGCTTCTAATCGCCGTGCGCAAAAATAATACATCAAAAATTCCACAAAAAAAGTGCACAAAACAAAATTCGAGAAAAATAGTCAAAACAATTTCGAGTAGCCGTCGCCATTTTGTTTGCCATTTTCGCTTGGCTCTTGTGTGTGTGTGTGTGTGTGTGTGTGCTGTTTGTTTTCTGTTGTCTGTTGTCTGTTGTCTGCTGTCGATTGTTTATGTTTTTCTGTGGAGTTCTTCGAACTCTGCGCCGAAGTTCAAAATGCTGTTGACGAAATTACCTGGCCAGCCTGGCCAAATCATCTGAACGATAACACAGCTTGCGGCGACACAGAACGAGACAGAGGCTGAGAGAAAGAGAGAGAGAGAGGGCGAGGGGGTGATGTGGAGGCAAAGTGAGACACAGACGCGCAATGAGAGATCGCAGATTGGAGATTTGGAGACTCGAGCATGGATTTCATTGCGCTGCCATTGCGGAAGCTTTATTCATTTACGTATTCCATTGTGTACAATATCTTCAGCTTGTTTTTATTTCTTTATGAGACGACAAAACGTGCACATGGACCGAGTCCGAGTACGAGTCGGAGTACGAGTCCGAGCTCGAGCTCGAGCCCGAGTTCGATTCCGGGGCGGAGTCCGTTGTCTGTTGTTTGTTGTCCGCGGCTGATTGCCCGCTGACCGATTTGTATTGTCGCAGCCCTCCGGCAGATGTATCTCGAAATAATAAATGCTCATACGTCATTTCGCAAGAAGTCTTTATGAACATATAACATATTGCGCAGAATTTTTGAGTTTTGTAGAACCGGCTGCTCGGATCATGGATGGGTTTTTGCTCATTTGCTTGATTGTTTTGCCGGAACTCAGGGTTGCGAGTTTCTTGACACCGTCGCACAGTTCCTGATTGGCAAAATATGCATGAGAGTACGTGTGTGTGCGTGCGTGTGAATCGTTTATACATTTTTGCTAGTTAGACATTCATTTCTAGCCAAATGCCAGTGACACCTGTAAGTGGACTCCAATTAGAACGGTTCGACTCAGCTCAGCCCGGCTCAGTTCAGTTCAATTCAGCTCAGTTCAGCTCAGTTCAGCTTAGTTCAGTTCAAATGCTCGCTGGCCTTGGGGCCTTGCCGCACTTTTCTGCAGCGAACCTGTTACATTGTGTTGACCATTCCATGCATTCCGCATATTACATATGGTCGCGCCCCAGCGCTTTCCATTTCTAAGCCATTTCCAATTTCAAACACCCTTCCAACCGATTGAAGCAGCAGCAGCAGCAGCAGCAGGTGATTGTCTTGCTTAGCTTTCGCATTATTAATTACTTGAAACGGCATGTGGAATTGTTAATGGTTATGCCCGTGGGTCTAGTAACTGAATCCAAGTTCACCCTTCACTCCGTATAGACTTCGGCCGGTCAGCTCGATTCACGATCTATGCACGGGTCGAGATACATATACATGTGTGACAATAGACCAGGCCTGCGATCCGGTTAAATCTTGTAATATCTGCTCGAATCCGCACTTGCTTCCATCACAATGCATATAAATATATATGTATATATATATATACAAATATGATAAGCTTGCTTATATAATTTATATTTAAATACGTATTAGTTGTGTATTGGGTATTATAACAATATCACGCTTCGATTATCTGCAGCGATAAATCAGTGCTCACTCTGCAGAACCGATCCGAGCAACTTGATTGATCCATACAAATGCAAGTTTCACTAATGAAAAACAATTTTATTATCTTCAACGCATTTTTTTCGATCGTATCAATAGTCGTCATTCCACAAAACTTTATAATACGTAAGCGATCAAATCTTATGAACAATACAAATATCAAATAAATTCCATGGACGATTCGTTTAATTTGCTTATCTTAACACTCGAAGAGTCAAAGAACTTTTGCCAAGCATTGATTGTTTGATAAATGCAGAAGCCGTTCACTCGTAGCACCCTCTCGATTATACCTCTACTTTTACTCGGTAGTTTAATACTCTTATAGCTTATATAGTACAGCATATTTTAAATCATTTTAGTTTTGTCTTTCACATCGACAAAAATTGATATAAACTCAATCTCATTAATATATCTACGAGATTGCACCGAAATTATCAAATAGCCATACATACTTAGAATGAAATCTGACTTCCCCCCATAGAATATATCATTCTATTTATGTTAATCTATATATGTATAAGTTTAATTCGAGCTATAGCTATAATATTATTATTAAATATAAATATATATCAATCTAAGCTATAAATATCGAGTATAACTTAACTGTCGATTCTAATCGCAGCATCTAACAATTACCGATTTGTATGCCTATGTCGATTTCAGTCGCAATATCGATTGTAATCTAAGCATCCAGTATTTCCATCTATCAATTTGAATCGAGATTTAGATAAGTAAAATGGGGAATAAAATAACACATTAAGCACAAATTAACGGACAGAAAGACAGACGGATGGCATTCTGCTAATGAGCATACTAGTATATAATTGATGGGTTCGCTCACGCCTTCTTTTGTCTGTTATAAAACAATTATACCTTACACTGGCAATTTCAATTATTACAGCGCATATTCATATATAAACAATTAGATTCTCACTTTGAACTTAAATAGTGTAGAAAGTCAAAAAATTCTTAGTACCATATGGTATCTGGTATTAAGCATCTGATAGCTATGCACTTACTCAATGGGAATTGCCCAATTAGCAGGCCAATCACATATCTCACATTCCATGGGGCATATTAGCTACGGCACATGAAATGTAATTCGATCGCTATGTGAACAAAAACAAAAACAGAAATGTTATCTAGTAATATATATTATATTTCTTAGTAATAATAATAGACTCTAGTATATTTACTATATTTACAAGTAAGAGTATTTCGGCTATTATTTCAACTAATTAGTGAAATGCAATGAAATGACATGTTTGCATTAATGGGCCTCTTTCACCCTCTCTCTTGCCTGCTGAATGTGAATTGAAATTCACTTGATTGATACGTTAAGTTGATATTGGTGTGAGTGTGTGCACTTGCCAGGAAATCCCTTTAGACATTCATTTTCATAAAATGATTCCCTTGTCAAATCGAGCTATCATGATTCGAATAAGATTAAAAATATATGAAATTAATTCGAATTAGGGATATCTCATTTCAGATAATCTATAGGTGATAAAGCAAGTTACAGTCGAGCTCTAACGGGTGCTTAATACAAAGTCCAAAAACAGTAGAATCTTTTCTGGTAACGGAGAAGGAGGAACCAGAGTTGGAGCCGGAGTAGGAGTCGGAGAAGGAGCCGGAGAAGAAGAAGCAGGAAGAGCTGGAGAAGGAGCCGGAGAAGGATCCGGAGAAGAAGAAGGAGAAGAAGCTGGAGTAGGAGTCAGAGAAGGAGCCGGAGAAGAGGCTGGAGAAGAAACCGGAGAAGAAGAGGGAGGAAGAGCTGGAGAAGTAGCCGGAGAAGGATCCGGAGAAGGAGAAGAAGCTGGAGTAGGAGTCGGAGAAGGAGCCGGAGAAGAGACTGGAGAAGAAACCGGAGAAGAAGAGGGAGGAAGAGCTGGAGAAGGAGCTGGAGAAGGAGCCGGAAAAGGATCCGGAGAAGAAGAAGAAGGAGAAGGAGCTGGAGTAGGAGTCGAAGACAGAGAAGGAGTATACAGTATCTAAGCTGATCCTCTGTGGAGATCCACGGGTTTTTTCCTAGGGAATTTTTTCATATGCTACGTTCCTAACGGGGTGATATAATTATGTCATCGATAGAGGAGGTCAACAGATATACAATTATCGAATTTTTAAGCTCCCAGCTTTAACACTCAAGAAGTTCGTACAGCTTTTGCGGTGGCGAATTAATGAATTCGACTGCATAAACAATTGATTTGTATAGCGGCATTGTTATTTGTTTAATCAATAATTACTGTTTATTGTTGTGCAATGCGAGTCACTGCGTTGATTTGTTCAATCCGCCGTGAAATTGTTTACGATCGCCGACTATGATATATCCATCGTTGGCATCGAGTTTCGTGGCAGGTGCGTTAATAACTAAAGCACGTGTTTCTCATCATTTCGAATTGACAAATACTAAAATACACGCATTCTTATTGATCATTCATGAAGTTTGAATACGCTCGTATGCCCTGTAGCCACTAGAAACGGGCTTACTGTGCTTAAGCAAAGGTATGTAGCAGTTGAAACCATGAAGTATATAATGCTGGATTGAGGAATTTACGACCATGGAGTATGGGGATATACAAAAGATATATAAAAGAATATAGACAAGTTGTGCGGGAATATTAGATAAGAATAGCATAGTTCACTGTAGTACACACATCTCAGGGTATCATATTTTACTGTAGTCGATTCTATATACATTCCTCAGTATCATCCATATCCAGGTTCATCTAGTCCTGATCATTTTAGTCAATACATTTAATAATGATAGATATAGAGGAAAGATTCCATAACATTTAAATTTATTCCTCATAAACACTAGTTCTTGTAGCTCCCATATTTAATCCTTGATTTCTATGTTCGCTGCAGGGCATCTCGCTGTCAGGCATAGCCCACTGCTAGAGATGTTTCTCCTTTACCTTGTTGACAAGGTAAATAGTCAGTGATTCGCTTGCTATTTGGTTCGGTTCATGAACCTGGTTTTCAAGCACGTTTCTTTATTTTATTTGTTAAAATTGTCTTGCAAATTCGCTTTAATCTTAATGCAAAATGTTAAATGAATGTTAAGTAAAAGTAGATTTCCGGACTTGAACCGTTTCTTCAGAATTGTTCCTTAATATATATGTACATATATAAAACATTGTTTTTCAAAGGATACGATGTACAAAAAGTGGGCAGGATAATCAAGAGCTTGAATTTGTTTTCTGAACTATTCAACTTGCGATCTTGATAGACATTTCGAATCCTATTTATAGGACCACCCTACCTAGCATTAACCCTTTTAACGTAGCTCTGGGATATATTAGATTTGGACTTAATATATAATGCTATATTATATAGTATATATATCGGCTTCAGCCTTACATACGATTCTCAATGCCATCCTTTTGCCCCCATTCGACACAATAAACAGTAAATAAGCTCTACTTGATTTGGTTGGGAATCGAAGATCGGAATCTCTTGCATTGTAATTTCCTTTGTAAGTAGCGCTTGCTAAAGAAAAGGTAAAAATTATAAAAATTGTAATTACTCGTATAGTTATTGGTATTACCATTTAAATTGTCTCTCTTGTTGGGTTAGCAAGAGTTGCCTCAGCCTGTTCAGCCGACTGGATCGCGTCCTTGGCCTTCACACACTTTTCGCTTCGGCCAGCAGGTCCCAAAAACTGGGTCTGGGTCTGGGTTGGGGTCAGGTTTTTTGTTGTTTTCATTGTTGTAGTTGTTGTTGTTGTTGTTGTTGCTGTTGTTGTGTGCTTGGGCTCCATTGGGGCTTTGGCCTCTGGGCCTTAGCTGTCCTCCGTCCGTTCGGGCGTTGCTAGTTGGCTACCTGACTTGGGCACCTTGTTTGTTGATTGTTTGCATTGTTGCTCCCGTTAATAATTGTTATTGTTGTTGTTGTTGTTGTACGTGCTGGGCAACAGTGATTTCAATTATGGGACTCAATGTTGCTGTTGTTGTAATTTATTGACTCGGATGCTACGTGAGTGTTATTGAAAATGGTCATTTTGTTGTTCATGTTGCTGTCATTTGTTGCCGTTGCTGTTGCTGTTGCTGTTGTTGTTGCTGTTGCCGTTGACTACATAGCTATGCCGCTACCTCCACCCATATTATTATCATTATGGTTAGTCCGTCTGTTCTGTCCGGCCGTCTGTCTGTCCGTCATTTAATTTATTCAAACATTGAACTTTTATTCGCTTTCAAGCAAGCGAAAAGGTGTCGCTCGCACTACACGTGGCGCCGGGGGAGGCGGTGCGGTAGAGGCGTTCTGCCCTGTGGCAGCTATGCTCACTGAATGAGGTATGTTGCCAACGGTTGTTGCACGTTTTTCATTTTCTTCTTTTTTAAATATATTTCTATCTTATTTTCATTATGTACTTTCATAATTTTGTTGCATTAATTTATTTTAATTTTTATAGTTTTATGCTAAGCTTCAAGGAAAATGTACAGAATACTTTGCATGCGCACATAGAGCAGCAGCTATAACAACAGAGGCAAAACAAAGGCAAACAAACAATATAAATAAATAAATGAACTTAAAAAATAAATATATAAAAAAATCAATTATACTTTGAAAATTTTTATTTTTATGAGGAAAAATTAAAGTTTTTATTTGGGTATTATTTTTAAAGAAAATAATAAAATGTTATTGAAATATATAAGCATGCAAATGTATTTAAATATGCAATAAAATTATATGTGTAAATATAATATATAAAATATATTTTATTTGAGCTGGCTGATTTCTATATTATCTCACATAGCTAGAACTTATGCCTCGAGGCTAATATAATATAATGGAGCAATATTATTGTTTATTATGTTATTAGATAATCATATCAGGAATTTCATATATGTATGTGATAGTTTGATGGACTTAGTATATGTAAATCTTTGCACTGTCTGCGACTTAAAGGGGAGCTCAGACTACTGACAATGTTAGCTCAACAACTCGGAAACTAATTAGCATAGAATCAGATTGACGGACGGACAGACTAAGCTCGACTCGACTCGATTGTATATTAATAGCATCGCATGTGGGTTACACACTTTGTAACAGTTTTAAATGCACTCCATAAGTCTACGGGATAATTATGAAACAATAAACGGTAATTTCTCAAACTCTTCCTAATATATTTAATTTTTCATGAAATTTTCTACAAAATAAAAATTTGGGTATTTTAGATTAGCCAATCTAATCCTTATAAGTAGTAGCAACAGGTGTACTTCCTTATCATACGCTATATTTCTACTTGAAGAGGATTACAAATTAAGTAAACTTAGTCTTAGTCCGACTGAAATTGAAATCTTCAATATTTGTTCCTGCCAGAAATCAATCCAGATCAATACTTCTTATAATTTGTTAGCATTGAGCTCGATATTAATATTTTCTTAAAGTATAGTATATAAATAAAGTTGAAGTACTGCTACCTTGAATGGAGCACGAGTCCTGGCAAGTATGGAATTTCAAGAGCCGGATTATCTTTCAGGCAATCTTGAATCCTCTGAAAGTATTGGATGTTCAGATACATATTCAAGTATATTTTATATGCGAATATTTTGCATTGGTGAGTTTTGGTATCATATATGTACCTCCTGTATATGGCGGTAATTTTTAATATACAACTATTTTGCTTGGATGTGTTTGGACTCGACTTTGATTTGAGACAATTCAAAACAAAACAAACAAGTAAGAAGGCTCCAGTCGAGACTGCTCGACTAGGAGATACCCTGAACCCTCTAAGCTGATATTCTAATCATTCTGCACTTCTTTTATGCACACATATATATGTACATACACATGCATTCACACGCACGCATAAGCCTGCGCTCTGCTAACTGCGCAGTAAGCAGCGACTGCGCTTGGGCTGCGCTGCAGTGTGGGCAATATTATGAGAATTTATTTGTTGAATAATTTCTTTTGTAGACATAGGATCTTAATAAAACTTTCAGAGCGTATTCATATGGTGAATATGTGTGTACATTCCAAAGCACAAGTCTCTAGTACTTGAAATGCGTTTTTTTAAAATTGGGGGGAAAGGGGTGGTATCCAAAATCTGTAAATTACAAAATCTTTGTATCGATTACCTTTATATACAACGCAAATTTGAAGAATCCAGGTCTAAAAATGTTCAAATTAGGCTGAAAAAACAATGCCGATTTTTCGATTATTCTCGATAAAAAAGTTATCGGATGAATTATCGAAAAAATAAAGCAAACTCGTACTGCGTATGGTACACACGAGTATGCATGCCAAATTTCAGCTTTCTAGCTCTTATAACTTCTGAGATCGACGCACTCATACGGACGGACGGACGGACGGACGGACGGACGGACGGACGGACGGACAGACGGACAGGGCTATATCGACTCAGCTCATCGCGCTGATCAAGAATATATATACTTTGTGGGGTCTGCCACGCCTCCTTCTGCCCGTTACATACTTTTTCACAAAACCATTATACCCTGATTTCCCATTTTCAATGGGTTCAGGGTATAAAAATATCCAATACCTTATTTCGATAACTTTAAAGAGAATTCGAGGGTCTTCAATAAATTGATAGTCGTTGAAAGGACACGATACGCGATACTTTTTGGACAAACATCGTATATAACATGAATCCATTAAAAATGAGAATATTTATGATATCGAAAATCTTGTAGTGATAGAACAGGATCAGCTCTGTATTCCACTTATAAGCAATTCCGTATAGCAATTTGAACTTGATTTCCCTAGTTCAGTGAATTTAGCAGGGAAAGACTGCCTCAGGCAATATGAATATGCTTTGTTCAGTTGAAACAGTCAACACTATGATAAATCAACACGTAGATCGATTCCAACTTTTCATTTCTTGCTTAATATTTGCTAAATAGATTGTGACTCACTAAAGAACTGGCTTAATTAAGCGAAATCATAAAAAGAACAAATACATAAATTATTATTATCTAATGATATTCGGCAGACAGAGACAATTATAATAAATTGTGAAGTGAAGTGAAGTATTTGACTTCCCCAGAGCTAAGCCAATTAGCTCAAAATAGAATCGAGAGATTCTAGCGCCATTGCTTAGCCATAAATTAGAGCCCAAATGGAGCCACATAATAAGGCATATTGCCGTCATATTGTCAATAGTAATACAGAGCTTTGGGCTAGGTAAGACAATGTTTTCTCTTGGCCTTCACACGGCAGAGGGGGAGGTAGACACAGACTGAGAGAGAGAGAGAGAGAGAGAGGAACAGAGAGAAAGAGAGAGATGGCAGTGTGTGTGTTTGCTCCGAGACAGACTGAGCTAACAAAAAACCCCCCTCGATTTGAAAGATCCAAATTTGTAGAGCATAAAGCCATTGACAGTGCGATCTCGAAACGATCGTGAACTGCTTATAGTGCCATAAAACACGCTACTTAGCGAAAGAAACGTTTTCTTATTTATTTCTTTTTTTTTTTTTTTCTGTTTATTTTGGGCGGGCAGTTTGATGAATTGGTATGTGTCACGGCGACAGCATTTACAGATATTATATGATATGCTATGATATATGATGTGTGTGTGTGTGTGTGTGTGTGTGATCTATTGGAACTCGTTTGGACTGTGTGGGACAGGCCTCCCAGGTTCGATGAGCGAGCTGATGCCCGCGGCTAAGGCCTTTCGCAATTGGCACAAAAGCCCAAGTTTTTGGACGAGACTGCGACTTTCCATTGATTAACGATAATTAAAGAATTCCGCCCGGCTCAGCTGCTAATGGCATCGATATTGTGTCGCTCTGAATGAAGCGCTTGAATGTGAATTTGTTGATATGGTTGGTATCGATATGGATATGGATATGGATCTCGATGTGGATGGGGATATGGATATGGATTGGCAGCTCACATCTCGAGCACTTAGCGTGTCAGCGCTAATGCCCTCTAATAGAGCACGAATACAATGTGATATTAATTGAAACATGCAAGCAGCCAACTGGCGGGCAGAGCAAACAAACAAAACAAGAAAAACATAACAACAACCACAATGGGAACAATAACAACAACAGCACAACAACAACAAATAATCATAATAATAAAAGCAATAAACAAAATGCTCTCGTCTCGAGGGGCAAATCCACGCCGATGACGTCGACTAGGAAGGCTATGCAAAGTCTAGCTCGAGTTTGAGCTTGAGCTTGAGCTTGAGCCGGAGTCTGGCGAAATTTACCTGGGCGGATGAACACACAATTGGCACTCATAATCAAATGTAGAATTTATCAATTAGAGGAGCGTTTCTCACAGTAGACGCAATGCCTTAGCGCTTCCTATTGCAAAATGCTGTTAATTGCAATTTACAATAAGTGCAAACTGATCGAGCAATAAAAACTCGCATTCAAAACAACCATATTCGTTCACTTAGATACCCTAACCAAACACAGATTTCTCTGTTCTCGAGGATTTTCTCTCTCTCCCTCTTTCTCTCTCTTTTTCCCTCTTTCTCTCTCTGCTTAAGTGATGTTTGCATTTCTTTTGTTCGAATGCGCCGTTAAGCTAAATCTCGCGAGATTTATTCCAAACCGAATCGAGATGTAAAATGTTTCTTATGTTCACAAATATCATTCTCGAGATATCGCAAAATACTCCAATTAATTTGAAATTTAACAATAATTTCTTTTTTTTTTTTTCTTGTGTTTCGCTTTAATCCACATAAGGGCAGATTGCTAAATAAATTTGATACTTAAGCAGCATTTCAGCTAATTTAAAGAAAATAATCGTCTTTATGTCATTCCAAATTTCTGGAGAGTTTTAAAATGCCGTTAATCTGGTTGAAAATTCAATATATATATTATTTATTTTATATATTCTATACTATTTAAATATATTAGAAACATTAATTTTTTACTAGCAAAGAGTTGGTATTACACAAAGAAACTCGTTTGGCAAAATGCTGCAAAGTGGAATGGAAATCGCAGGAGTTTTTAGAAAAAAAAACTTTAGTAGATATTAAAACTAAGTTTTGTACAAAAATAATTGTTGAATTTTAAATAGCAATATATATTCAGTGAATCGAATTATTATTCATAATAATAGTAACAACAATTATTCAACAATATATGCTTCTATTCTAAAATAAATATAAATTTGAGTATACCTACATTACACAAATCTAAACAGAATATGTTTTATATCGAACTATTCGGAACCAACGAAATTAGTTTCTTCTTAACTAAATTTGTGACTATAATTATTATGTTTAATTTATTTATGTAGGTTTTATTGACTTTACCGTGCTTAACAGAGGATCAAAATAACAATGCATGAATAGAATATTGACATCGGCCGGTTCTACGGCGGAAGAGGCATGTCCTGGATGCAGGAATAAAGATGGCAATGCTCCGCAACCTTAACGCCTAATGCGGGATAGGTCCTGTTTCTAAGGTGGGAGGCAGTCTGAGAAGATCAGGGTTTCGGTCATCATACAGAGGAACGACCTGCTAGACCCTACGTCAGGTACATAAAAAGAGGAAACAAACAAATATGAAAAAAAGCTCTGATTTTTTTTCTGAATCATTATTTTATACATTAGCTTAATTATTTGTATTATTGTCAGTCGTTATATTACTATATTATTCATAAATTTAAAATACTTTAGCCACAAAAAAATGTTAGATTTACATATTACTCAAAATGTATTATTTTTTTATTAATAACATTTTTTATAGGTAAATTAAAAAAAAAAAAAGAAATAAAATATTACTAATTTATTATTTAATTTTATTATGATTTTCATTTGATTTATTTATTTATATATTTAAAAATAATAGATGCATAAACTCAAAATTTATTATTTTAATTAATATTTTATAAAACTTTATTGTTCTGAAATTATTATAGGAAAATTAAAAAAAAAAAAATAAAAATAAAATAAATCATTACATATTTTTTGTTATATTTTTTTTTGTTTTATTTATTTACATAATTTATGACATTTTTATTAATAATTTGTTTATTTACATATCTAATATCATTTTTTTAAATATTATATTCTATTTATTTATTTAGGCATTTATTTAAATATTTAATTTGTTATTTAAACCGTTTTTTTTTTATTTGTTAATTATTTATTCGTATATCTACCATTACAACTAGTGCAGTTATTATTGCTACTAGAACTATTACTGTAATTATTAATTATTCATGAGAGCTCATATCTCAACTCATTTAGACCTCGCACGACGACTGTGCATGCGAACCAGGATCGCAGCCCGAAATCATCGGTTCGACACTTGGCGAAGGCTGCCTCTGATTGTTATTAGCCCAAATGTATAATCAAAGGCTAATTAACTCAAAGTTCCTGCTGAGATAAAGCTGGTACTTAAGACCACATACTATCATTAGGCACCGCTGTAAGTACCAGCCCAATGAAAAGGCGCTTAAACAATATGCCTGTTGTCGTGACTGGGCTGCTGGGTATCGGAATAGAATACAACAATTTGAACAAAGCGCGCAAATAATTAAGTGAATATTGCGGATTGTTATACTCCTTTCACGAAAGTGAAATGAGTATATTGGTTTTGTGCCATGTCCGTATTGCTGTCCGTTCCGCCTGTCTGAATTAATTTCGAAAATAAAGTATCAAGAGTGACTCTATCGGCCCACTAGGGGCGTGGCAAAGAAGAAAATGCATTTTCAGAATCCAAGGTAGTTGAAGTGCCAGAGAGTTGTAATTTGGAATATATACTCAGGCTGACAGCTCAAAATCATTTAGATACGGCGGATACGTCTACGTGGCAAATCAGATAAAACTATATATTCAACAGCTTAAGAGCTAGAGACTATCATTTGATATTCTCTATTGATTTGCACAATATGTATACCCATTTGGGGGCGTGGCATATCGGAAATTAGGGCCGCGAATGAGCATTCTGCAGTCGATGAAGCCCGATTGCAACGTTCTTACTTGTTATTAGTTTGGCTTTCGGGAGAGTGTGCGGAGCAGGGGGATGGAGGGAGGGAAAGTGATGACTGGTGGGCGGTGTGCGAGAGGGTGAGCCGTGTGGCCTCAACATCTTCTGTTTAATTTGTTGCAAAAATATTTGTATTTATATTTTTCATGTACTTACCGTTTAATACACATTTTATACGGCTACAACTCGCCTTTTGAAGCACCTGTGCTAATTTTCCCGCCATTGTGCGGGCCAACTAAGGGAAAACTGAGCAACGGAACGACGACGTCGGAGCGCCGCCACGACGAAACGGCTAACGATGAAACGTTGCGCAAATAACAAATATTATATGTAAATAATGAAAAAAATATTTGCCAACTTGTTGCTGTTGAATTGTGTGCTTAGAAAGAGCTACGTCAATTTGATGTTGTTGTTGCTATTGCTGTTGTTGTTGTTGTTGTTGTTGCTGCTGTCTAGTTGTTGGCGTGTGGCATTAGCTATTTACTCCCGAGAAGGTCGCCCATAGAGAGACCGAGCTATTCTGAATGGAAGTACTCATCAAATTCGGGCTGTACGACAGAGTTGAATTGAGTTAATTGTTTGCCTATCCGTACAAGTCTTTTATTGCGGCTCGTTGGCGGTATTATTGATCTTACAATTAATTGGCTTTAGCATTTGAAATCTTGCTGTGCCGGTTCCGAGTCGAGTCTCAGCTGCGATCTTCAATATCTCGCAAATTGCATATTTACATTAGCTGCAAATTTTAAAAGATATTATATGAGAGAGCGGGGTCGGGTGGGGTGGTCCTACAGGTTTCGATTGTACTTCCCAAAGTTGCCAGGTTCCAGTTTGCGACCCGTGTAGAAGGGAGGCATTAAGCACTAAGCATTAGCAATCGAGACTTATACAGCTCAAAATATATTTTGCATTAATAGAGCCCATTTCGAAGCTACAATTGGGGCTTGGGGAAATACTTCCATGAATAACATCATTCAAGATTATTCCTAGTAAACCCAATTAACATCAATTTGGCTCTCTTGGCGAAAGCTCAACTTGTTTACAAAACGTTTTTTAGCCATCATTTCAGATGAAATCAAGTGGGAGTGGTCCAGTCGAGAGTGCACGACTAGGTGATACCCTAAGTCCGTTCGAGCTGCATGAACTTTTTTATTGACTTTTGCATTTCCTTAAAAAATCTACAATTTGAAATCCTTTTTTTTTTTTTATTCTATTTAAGAATGTGAACTATCTTATACTATTTCAGCAGTCGAAGCTATAGAGGTTTTTTTGGTATTATAAAGCTAAATTAGGTAATCGATTTTAATCGATAATAAGGCAATGGAATGGGATAGAGCAGAAAATTATAAAATCACACTATATAGCTCTAGGGCAAACGAATGGACAAACTGCCGAACGGACAGATAGCCTATCGAACTGATTTAGCTCTTTGTTCTAATTAATCTAAATTTCTTCTAGCTTCGTATAATAATTTCTGGTTCTTCTTCATTATTAGCTGAATTCCCATATTGAAAAGGTTCATGAGTGCGTTCAACAGCCATCAAAAGTATTTGTATCTGACAAATATTTGCTGTCAACAACCACCAAAATATTATGAACTATATTATATCTAAATAAAAGTAAAGTAACCTTCACAAAAAATAGAAGACGAGCAGCATAAAGCTGAGATGCTTGCCAAATGATTCATTTTACTGCTCTCGGCTTTCTACTCGAGGCAATTATGCAATATATTCAATAATATAGAAAATCAAATAAGTATTACTAACAAAAACTGATCCGATAAGTAAATGCAAACAGATCACAATATGAATTAATGAAGGAGCTTGAGCATTTTTGATGGAAAATATTAACTAGCTCTATCATTCCATTAGCGTTGGGTATTTATTGCAATCCTCTGGCAATATTTCTCAAAAAGAGAGTTTAGAGCTCAAAAGCATAAAATCCAATAATAAACCCAATAGTCGCCTCAGAAGGAAATGTAAATGTTGGATTACACACTCGATTCGTGTGCGTAAAATGTTTTTTTTTTTTTTTTCTTTTTTCTTTTTCTTTTAGGCCGTTGGCAACGTAATGGCTCGCAAATTATCTGTTGTACCTGCAGGGCTGCTCATTAAGGCCCGTTAAAGTCGACTGAAATCAATGAGAGGATGATTATAATAAACAGCTCGATGTGGACTCCGGCTGTAGCCATTGCATGGGCATGCAAATTATGCAAGAATTAAGTGAGCCAAGCTAAGCAGTTAGTGGGCAAGACGGCAAGCCCTGCTGACACAGAACCAGTGCACCACACTGCACCACTGCACCACGGCACCGCGGCACCACTAAACCACTGAGCCACTGAACCACAGAGATCTTAAGTGACTGCCAGCCGAGCTGTGGGCATTTGCTGATTTGTTTGCTGCATCGATGCACGCGGCGTATGCGCAATATTTGTGCAGCCTCCCGCCTCCTGCCGCCTCCCAGCTGCCAACTGCCAACTGCCATCGACCACACCCAAAAGAATGTCGCGCCTTGCCCGCAATCTTTTGTTCGGCTCGTTTCCAATTCGCCTGTCGAGTTTTTTTTTTTTTTTTTTTTTTGCTCTTTTGATATTTTTTACAGTGTTTTACGCGACGCTTTTTATGAGCCAACAATAAGATTTTTTTTTGTGCAAGGCCGTTGGTGGCTCGTTTTGCTCAATCGTAAAAAGCCAAAATGCGATTGTTGCTGGCGCTGTTTGCCGCTGCGATTGCGCGAGCCTTTTCCAGCCTGGCCCAGTTGCTTGAATGGATTTTTATTGATTTTATCGTTCTGGGCGATCACGTGCCATTGCAGCGCGCACAGTTCAAGCCAGTCCAGGCCCAACTGCAAAGCCTTTGGGCCTGGCCTCAATGCGTGCGTTGTCCGTGAAACATAAAAGAAGCACAGATCAGACAGCTTCCCATACTAGATACGGGATTCGTGTTTAAGATAACAAATGCCGTACATTTCCTTGGGTAAAAGTCAAGACGTGACTCGGCCAGAACAGATGGACCAGTTCCACTTGCCGTACCAGTTTCGTATTGCATTTCCAATTGCAATATCAACACGGCTAACCGCAAAAGGCGCCAGCAATGCGAAAATGCAAGCAAGAGCTGTGTAAACAAGTAAAAGTGATGCTGCAGCCAATGATCGACTAGAATGCACCCATTAGGCGGCATCCGTGATATAAGAGAATCTCACATCGATATGCATATCGATATATATCGAGTTGTATGCGCGAGCAAGTCTGAGTTTTAATTGAGTAGAGACAGTCAGAGATCTCTTTTAATCTGTTGCATGCCTGGTCAAGCTATAGAATTTATGTGGACTATAGGGCATAAATGTTTGCAAGAAATTATTGGTAAACAGCTCAAACTAATGATCGACTAGAATGTACCCAGTAATTAGCAGTCGATGGGCACACTCATCGGGCATGCCTGATATAAGAGAATCTGAGATAGATACATATGTATATATATATATATGTGCGTGTTAGCTTTCATCGATATTTATCGACTTCCCCGATTTATCTAAAAGAGTTTAGTTTTAGCTGAGCAGAAACATATATACCTGGACACATTATGGAATTCATTGTGTCTATAGGGTATAACTAAAAAATAAAACATAATTTATGCTACTTTATTGCTATATGCTCTAGACTCGACTCCAATAATTTCAACTTTACTTGTGCAACATCAGCTATGCATACCCAATCAATACAGTTTATGAGGTGGCAATGTGAGAAACAGGAAAATGGCTAGACAGATAATTAGAAAGCGTAGGAAAAGTGAATAGAATCTCAGTAAATATTTGAATAAAAATAACGATCGTCTTTGTAGCTCGATCATGTTGAAAGGAGGACCAATATCCATCGCTACGAATCTACAGCCAGTTTACAGGGCATGTGGCAGTCCAGCTAGTCTAGCTAGAACTTAACAAGACTTGCCAAAAATGCAATTGTCTAGTGGTAAGGCTGATCGAGCGCCTGGTTAATGCACGTCCTTGACCATCGTAAGCAGCCAATGAGCATACGAGCAGAATTCGCAATGCGATAAATAAGTGAATAACAAAACGAAATGCATAGCGACTTGCATCGTTCCATTCGATTCGATGCGATTCGATCCAAGTCAATCCGATCCGATCCAATCGGATCCAAAGAGGCCATATGCAGCTCAAGATTTATTTATAGACAGCGCGGGCTTTTAGCCTCCATTCGAAGCACGCTGCGTATGAGTTACGCCAAGTGCAGATCGTTACAAATTATTAGCCATGTTTTATGTTTTTTTTTTGTTTTTAACTCTTTACATTTTCATACTCTGTTTATAAACGCGATTGGGGTATATGGAGATTATTTGCGTTGTTCAGCTCAGCTGATGAAGAATTTCAAATTGGAATGTTGACTAATATAAATGAGAATTCTTATGCTAATGATAAGGCTAAAGATAATGATAATGCTAATGTATGCCAATACTAATGTCGATGTTAGTGAATTGATAGACAATAATACTAATGATACTAATGCTAATGCTAATGCAAATGCTTATGTTAATGCCATTATTTGAGCTAATGCTAATAACAATGATTATGATTATAATAATGTTAATGTTGATTCTGATGTTATTTCTAGCCCAATAATATAATATAAATGCTAATACTAATGTTAATGCTAATGCTAGTGCTAGTGCTAATGCTAATACTGATGCTAATGCTAATGCTAATGATTATGCTAATGCTAATGCTTATATTAACGCTAATACTAATGCAAATGCTAATGCTACTGCTAATGTTAATGCTAATGCTTATGTTAATGCTAATAATAGTGTTAATGCTAATGCTAATGCTACTGCTAATGCTATTGCTATTGCTAATGTTAGCGCCAATGCCAATGATGTGTTAATGCTAATGCGAATGCTAATGATAAACGTTAATGATAATGCTTTGTTAATACTAATGGTAGTGCCAATACTACTGCTAATACTGATGCTCATGCTTTGGTAATGGGAAATATTGCTAGTGATAATGATAAAGATTTAATCTTCATTTAATACTTCTTCATTTAATGCCAGTTCAAGGGACGATGCAGTCATAATGATCATAGCAATGCTAATAATAATAATACCTCTTATTAAAGCTAACCCTGTAATAAAACTATAAACGCGCATTGAGCAGTCTGTTACACCCGATAGTAGCATTCTTAATTGTACGGGTTTATCGTGTCTTCTTTTATTTTATTTGCTTTTGTGCATCGTATAGCATTTTAAAGAAAACGATAGCGCTCACTGGGTGCGTCCGAATGCACATGAATTTCGGTGTCGATGTCGACTTAATGCACCTTTCGCAGCAGCCCGCGTGGCTCTTTGTCAAAGAGCTGGCTCAAAGCTGATGATGAAGCTGGCAATCGCTGCCCAGAGGCCCCGTATCGCACTTGGCTGTTAGTTTTGGCTCAGATCCAATGGACAAGCCACAAAACGATTATTGCGCCGATGCCCGTTCAGCGATTCTAGTTTGAACTGGCCCAAAGCGGTTTCAAGCTGTTTAACGGCCGCTGCCATCGCTGCCATCGGCCGCTTGCCGGTTTTTCAAATGGGGGCTTGTTGGTGTCGCCGTCGCTGCTGCCGCCGCTGCTGCTGCTGCTGCTGCTGCTGACGTCGCTGCTGCTGTTGCGGTTGCTGTTGGTTGGCTGTGTTGAGCTCTATCCAAAGCTTGTCGTAGGTACACCAAAGCCAAAGCCAAAGCCAAAAGCAATTGAAAGATTGATGGCTCTACTTCGGCGGGCTAATGATTCAAAGCAGACCGACGCAGCGGCGGCGGCCTCACCGTTTCGTCCCGCTGCTGATACTGAACGCGATACGAACATGCTCCACACCCACCCCCTGGGTTCTATTTAAAGTATAGATATCCCCCCTCCCCCCACACACACACACACACACTTATTTGTTTTTACCGTTTCTTGGCTGGCTTAGTCGATGGGTAGGGCTAACCGTCCAAGCAGTTTCCAAGTTAACAGCTCGAAATTTAACCAAATGATGTGTTAAATGGGCCAACGATTCTTAGATAAGAATAGAGGTGAAGAAGAATAGAAGAGCAATAAACCATGCAAATTAATTGACTTTCCAAGTCAATGGATTCGAATTTCTGAATCAAATATTATAATCAAATTCATTATTGCTATCATTTGCATTACTATTGTCATCATCGATGGCTTCGTTGATGATTATTTATTATCATCATTATGATTCACTCTCACTGTTGCTGCGGTTCGCATAATCATTGTCATTAGCATCATCATTAATAGTAGTTAATCATTTAGCTAGCATTGTCATCTTTATTAACATTATAATTGAAAGTATTATCATTACTATTGTTCAATATATATTGTCGCTGCTCTGTAGTATTATCATGATCATTGTCATTATCATCATCTAATTAGTATTAGAATGATTATTGTTATAATCATATGAATTGTTATTTTCATTAGCATTGTTATTGCTATTATCATTGCTATTATCATTATCATAAACAATTATCAACATCAACAACAATTATCATAAACAATAGTTTAGCCATTATCTTTGTCATCATCTAATTATGATTAGAATGCATATTAATCATTAGAATTGTCATCAATATCATTTCTAATTTTATTATTATTCCCATTAACATTATTATTCATATGAATTTTGCAATATAATGTTTAATCAAATGCTAAAATTTGACAACCATAAATTGGACTCCCAAGTAATAATATCATCGACTCCATCTGAGGCGCGAATCTCTCTGACAATCTCGAAACGACTCGATGCGTAATATAGTTGGATATCGCTTTTGCGCAGCTTTTCTGAGAGTTTTCATGGCGAAATGCTGCTCAGCTGCCGCAAACCAATATTTTCCGGCGTGCATTAGCTGGCCGGAGTCTCCAGCGGGGTGTTAATTGGCCTTTGTTTATATTGAGAGAGAAGTGAACGAGTTTGGCCGTCGAATTTGTTCTTCATAATAATTGATTTAATTATGAGTGCGTGTGGTGCAACGCTTATCCGCAAAATAACAGTAATGCCCGGCCGGAGTAATAGTTTTATTATTCCTCCTTCTCAGCATTTCATCGAACAACAAAATATTGCAGCAAATGTTGAAATATTTCTCTTCATATTTGTGTTTAATTGGCAGCAGCGAGTGTGGATGGAAAGCCATACAGTGGTCTACATACATACATACATGCAAATGTGTGGCTTGTGTACGTGTGTAACTGTATTTATATCTAACACGCATTTGCATGTAGAGCTGGTGCTAAGTCAATAGACCGATCCCTCCGCTAACCCCTTTGTAAACGGGGTCCAACTGATAGCCAGCGGCAGCAAAGCGCGTTAAAGTTGACAGCACAGCTATCACTCACACACACACATACACACACACACACACACACACACACACACACACACACACACACACATACACCCACATAGTGAACTTGAAAAGGTTATTAAAAATTCAAGTGCGGTAGTTGGGTGCTAAGGTAAACAGTCGACGACAATGCGTCGCGACGCCGACGCCGACGCCGACTGCGACTGCGACTGCAGCTGAGCAGCGAACAGCGAACAGCAAGCGTAGCGCCAGTTGGTTATATAGCAGTTGACCCATATTGTCGCATGGTCGAGATCGCTGGATTTGCCACAACAATGAATTATGCTGTGTTTATATGCTGCCTATCGCCCCCTCATTGCCTACGCGCACAGTCTGCTTAGCTGCTCGACTAAAATATACCCTATTTTCATGCATTATCATTGTCAGTAGCATTACCATAATCATTATGCTCGCACTACTTTCATTATCATTGTCATCGCCATTGTCACATCTGAAACATGCTGGGAACTCCTGGGAATGCCTGAAGATACTTTCCAAATAGTTAGCGGGGCAATCATCGATGCTAGAAATGAAGAAATGAAGTTCTATGAAGTCTTATCCTAGTCATGATACCAAGTTCCCGATGATTAGAGCTTGATAGGTATGAAAAAGAAATCGTCAATTCTGTTTTTGGGTTAGCCTAGGTATATGATAGAGACTCAAGGACAATGTTCAAGATTTGACTAGAGAGTAAACCCAGACTTTGAAGACAGGTTCTGTGGGTGACTGACGGAAAACAAAAATTTCTAATGAAAGCAACAAATGGGGTCCCTACTATATAAAAGCAGAAGTATGGCGCAAGTTAATGCTGTCCGTGCAACCTTGGGAACAATTTCAGCGAGCTGGCATGTTTATAATAGCTGATAGAGACATATAGTCGAGCTGCGTGTACTGGAACTTCTGAGATCTCCGGCTTGATTAAAAAATTGTCAAATTGTCAGTGCAGTTGAAAGCGCACCTGCAGCGAACCTCTCTCTCTCTCTCTCTCTCTCTCTCTCTGACTCTCTGCTCTCTGATAAAAAAAAAAAAAAAAAAACTACCGACATCTATAAATTCGCAGTAAATGAAATCAAATCTATAAACTTTTTTCTCATTTACTGCAAAAATGCATCAGAAGACATAGAGCATACTTGATGGACTGAAGAGAGAGCCGACCTAGCAGAAACAGTCGATAAAGTTCAAGTAGAGGCCTTAATAGAGCAAATGAGCCACAGGAAAGGTGTTGGAAAAGAGTGTGCGAAAAGGACAGAGTAGATCTTTACTCTCTCTACATAGAAAGCTCCACTATGAAGTTGTTGCTGGATAACGCCCAGATCCAAACTGGGAGGCAGCCCAAGCCAAAGAATTGAGCCCTAATAAAGAATCATTATCATTACTATAGCTATTACCATGATCAGTATCATAATCATTATGATAGTTAATGATAGTTAATGCAAACGAAGCTCAGCTCAGAGAGATACAGCTGCAGGCTTGGTAATCCATATTCCACTTATTCTACTCCAACTTATACACAACTTATACACACACACTCACCGACAGGCGTCTGAGTTGAAGTTCGCATAAATGTATGCAATGTAAAATAGAACTGAACTCTGCTAGATCTTGCTTGCAGATAGGAAATATAGAATAAAACTCTGTTGATATTTAAAATAAATTTGATTAGCTCATTTAAACTATAGAACTATTGTAATAGATGGGTACATAATACAAACTTCTTCTTTCATTTCTAAGAATAATCGAAATAAAAGAGAAAAACTATCCATTGTGAATCGCTGTGTATTTTTGTGAATTTTTAGGGTATCCACAGTGCGTTCAGTTGGGCGCAATTCGGTTGCCTTCACATTTCTAAGAAGCAAAAATTTACGAGCATTTGCGGTACTCGTAAAAATTATTTGCATTTTTCTCTGGGCCGCAGATACGAATGTGTGTGTGCGAGTGTGTGTGTACTTTTATATCAGCTAGATATATACCCGATATATAGATAAATAGCGAGCCGTACAAGTCGTTCTTAGTCAGCTCGAATATGGCATTCAGCTCAGCGCATATCATCATAATTATATTTAAATTCTAATCTATTGTGAATATCTCTCACTCTTATACACACTATATGCATATATGTATGTGTTTGTCTATTGGGATCGTTATGCAATACAGCGGATTGGACACGTGTCACACGTGTCCAACAAGTGACGTCGACGCCGACGCCGACGCCGACGCAGAGGTCGACACAGTCGATCTATATGCATATAGCCATTTGATATAGCTTGCACGATAATTGCAGTGAGCATTACTTAACTGTTGTTACTCCCTTTCACTCCCCGCTATCTGCTCCCCGCTCCCCGCTCCCCGTCCTCCCCTGCCTTCAGCTCGGGTGAGTCGGCAGCACTTGCAACTACGTCACGTGCTGCTTGAACCGTGTTCACTCCGGCGTGCACTGGACCCCGGGGCGGCTTTTGGCAGATTTGTGCAGATTCTGTGCACTCTAATTGGCAGAGAACGTTCGCAAATTGAATCCCGCCAACTGTCTTATAAATAAATTAACAATTAATAGACTCGTTCGCGCCGCGCCAACACCAAGCGCTACTTATAGTGGAAAAGTATGTGCACATATGTATGTATATATGTATCTATATTAATATATTTATATAGAGAAAGAAATGTTGCGGCCTCAATACATGGAAAATTTATAGCTAACTAATTTGACGACAGTATAAGACGCCCATGGAACTGCAGAAGATTCTGCTTGGATGGTGACTGTGCTTTACATTACATAGATATGTAAGTTGTCGCTCTTTATAAGCGACTATTAGCAGACCTCAAAAGACGTCAGCAGAAAACAATAAAATGACTATTGGAAAGCTGCACAAGATTATCTTCTTAGAGGAGTATAACAGCAGTATATGAGTGTGCGAGCTGTAAGACCATTAAAATATACAAGTCTTGGTCAGAATCAAATAAGAACGAAGTGCACAACAGACTGAGTCATACGTCTTTATAAGAGTCGAAATATATTCCAGGGGTATGGAGCGCTGCAGCTTAGTATAAGACTAAAATTATGGCATAATTAACTATGTAATCCGAATCGTATAAGAATAAAGTGCGTTTTCAACTGTTTGTATAAGTTGATTTACCATAAAACTGTTATTGTATTACATAGGTGTATATGTTATCTTTATGAGACTGTTACAAGTTATTTTCAGAACTACGCTTAATCCAATAGGAACAACACGGATATTCGGCATGACTATGTTAGCTGTTGCTCACAGAAGCACTATCTGATAAGAAACTAGTGAGGTTATTATGCAGATAGATATGATTTAAGTGAGATTTATTTGATCGACTTTACAAGCCAAAATAAATTTGTATAAGACAAGCACTAATTATCATACGTTTAATCTTCGTATACGTAGCAAGTCCCTATAATAGGCTGTAAATAACTGTTATACACATAAACTATAACAATCTGGGTTTCATTACTAGAAAATTACAAAAGAAATAAAAAGAAAATAGGATCAATAATACTGTCATATTTCTAGAAAAATCGATCATATAGATAATACTTACTAAATTGTATAAAAAGCTATAAATTACAACAGTTTTGAGCAGAAAATGCAAAAGTAACGCGAAAACAAAATAGGATAAATAATAATAGCATATCTCTAGAAAATTCTGTAATACTATATATAATATTCTGCCTAGCATATTTATAATTTGTAGAAGACGTATGGAAATGTGCCCAGTGTCACGTAAACGAAAGCAAATTATTAAAATGAAAAGTGTTTTTGTGGCTAAAATTAATTTTAAAGGACACGAAATGAGACGAATGCGTAGCAGCCATTTGTATAAGACGAAATCGAAAGAGCTGAGAGCAAATGAGTGCGATTAGTATAACATATACTTACAGTATAAGAGCTGCTATGCAAATTCGGCGCATGCACAAAAAGCATAGGTAAAAGAAAAGGGAAATAGAAATAATAAACAATAGGTATATACACAGACACACATGTGTGCGTGCGTGCATGTAGGTAAATAGCAGCCAGTCTGTGCGCTCGTACTTTTAACGAATATAAGAGTGACATTTCAGAGGCAATTAACGGAACCCAAATAAGTTGCCAAACGGCAAAAAGACAATTCGAAGCAGATTCATAGATGAGATATAGATAAACGGGAATAGATATCTGCTCACATACATACATAAGTATGTTTGTAGGTATGTGTGTATGTACATACATATGTCTGTTAACATTTGTATAATCTCGTGACGTTTGTCGATGACGACGGCGATGGCAAAAGATGACGAAAATCGAGGCGACTTTCGGCGGCGACGTCGTTTCATTTGGGCAAACAAATAAATAAATAATTAATAAATTTCAGACTGATACGATATAATGGCCATTTTTTTGTCTCGCTACAATTGTTGTTGTTGTTGTTGGTGTTGTCTTTGTTGCTGCTGCTGTTGTTGTCATTGCCTGGGTATACGTATGCTGCGGCTTGTTTGGCGACTGCTACTGCGCAGCTACTGCGCGGCCACTGCGCAGCTGCCGCTTTTGTTTTCTCGTTTCGTTTGCCTTTCGGAAAGCATTCAACAATTGACGCAGGCTCTGACAGTGACACACAAAACGGGATGCCAGCGCATTAAACAGTAGCAAAAATGAGAGCGCGAGGGGGACAGAGAGAGAGAGAAACAGAATGCGAATGCGAGTGTGAGTGTATGTGTGCGTCAGTGGAAGCATGAAAGAGAGGGAGGAGCGATTTATCAATCACAGCATGCAAATCGTTTTTCATTAACGGCAATTATTAGCAATTATTGCATTATAAGAGATGCTAATGGACAGCCGAGACGCAGCGATGCTGCGACCGCGACCGCAACCGCGACCGCGACCCAGACCTAGACGAAGATCGAGAGCATCGAACAAGGAGCACACTCTCACGCACATTGTTACCGAAGTAGGCGTGGCTGAGCGGCGCGCAGTATCAATTTCTAATGAAAGTTGAAAAGCGCCGCTTGTGCGATTGGCTGAATGGTTGTAGCAGCCCCGCTGTCTGTCCGTTAGTCCGTCCACTCGCAACTCGCAATCCGCAGCGGCGAGCGCCAAGGGAGCCACAGTAAAGACAGGCACGAAGCGCCAGCAGCCAGCAGCCAACAGCATCGAGCAAGTTTGAAGCGAGTTCGAAGCCGCAGGCAACGATGCTGCGCAGTCAGCGCCAGCGGCAGCAGCGACGCAGCGTGCTCACCCGCGCACAGACGACGCGACGCACGAATAGAGCCGAAATAAAAAGCTTGCGATTGCTATGAAGCTGCAGCTTCGCTTTATTTGCGCTCTTCCACTCATGGCGCGCTCCCTCTCTCTCGCTCTCTCAAACAGCTGCTGATGCCGTCGTCAGCAACGTCGACGTCGACGTTGACGGCGTGTAAACAGGATCTGAGCGTATATTACGTAGCGACTGGCTTTAAGCCAACATCATTCCCAAGCCGAACGCCAGCAACAGCTGCCGCAGCTCCACAACACACGCTCCACGCTCCACGCTTCAAACACAACAAGCTCCACACACGAATAGTGCACGACGATCTGCGATAACGAGCAGCTGTTATATATTTTTTTTTCGGGCCCGTTGTCAGTGTCAGTTATCTGGCCGCATCTCTGCCAAAACGCAAATTTCCAAAGCAGCAGCGGCAGCGGCAGCAGCAGCAGCAACAGCAGCAGCAACGGCTCTCCTCAGCCCCAACACCCTCGCAGGGCAGCGACAAGTGCAAAAGTGAAGTGAACTCCACCATACCGATAAGCATCGCTTCGTCGGCTTCACTCTCTCGTGTCTCGCTCGTGTCGCGCTCGGCTCGCCATCGTGTCGCTCTGCGCCCGACGCTCGGCTTGCGCACCGCTTCAAGTCCCATTGTAAATTACTTGCAAAGTAAAATTTAGTCTCGGCTTTTAATACCGTTTTAGTGCGTTTTCGAGTTGGTCGTGTTTTTTGTTACCAAAAAACCAAATACAAAATAAAATACAAATTTACAAAAATCGTAATCAACAAATAACTAGAAACATAATTTAAAGGCTTAAATCTGTGTCTGTGATATATCCAAAAAAATTTAAATACAAAATAATTTCAACTAGATTATCACGCAAAACCAAATTTTTTTTTTGTTCGGTTTTCCTCAGTTTTTACACAAAAACTTTTGAACAATTTGAAAACAACTAAAAAAAAAAAACTTTTCGCACGTCCTGCGTGCGATTGGCACAAAAAATATTTTCGGTTTTATTTTTTTGTAAAAATTTAACGGAGATGTAAACTATTCGCCCCCGCCAACCGAGCAGCGCTTCCTATAAATTAAGAACAATTTTCTCCGTTTCGCACGCCGCAAAATAAAATAAATTCAAATCGAAGAGCAGCAAAGATTACGTAACACTTTGGCTGCAAGTACCATAAATAACTCTTATAAAAAGGCAAAACGATCCACTAAACAAAAAAACACCATAAATATTCCAAAAACAAATTCGAGACGGAAGTGTAACTGTTTTTTTTTTCTGCGCACAGCGGCGCATCCTGTTTGAGCTTATCGCGCACTTACACACACACACACACAGAGTCAGAGGAGACACTGGCTGGCGCTCTCGCATACGTATAAGAGCTGTGCAAACGGTAAGTTGTTAAATACTGTAAATGTAATTTTACATTGGATTTCAGCCTTAGCATAAATAGCAGACAGAACTAAGCAGCATACTAACAGTGGTATAAGAGTATAAGAGCGTGCTCTGTTGCGACTGGCCATAACATGGCTCAAATTCTAGTGCAAAACTATTGGCGGTATAAGAGCCGCTGGGCAAGGCGAAAGGGGGACAGTCGGTCGCAGAGCACAAATAAACAAAAACAAACAACTATTGCATAGTGTGTTTCAGCAACAGAAACCATAAATAACGCGTCGAAATCGAACTGTGGGTGGAGGTGGAAGTGGAAGTGGAAGACGAAGTATATGATCAAACAGTTCTAATGAAAGCCAACCACCCCGCCCGCAAGGCCAAGGGCCGGCGGGGAAGGGCGGGCCCTGGCGTGCGTGCATGTGTGTGTGTGTGTGTGAGTGCAGTGCAAGTCGTAAACAAAACAATAAAAGTACGAAAAAAATAATACAGATATATGTTCGTGTATGTCTCTGTATATATGTATACATATACATATATATAAAATATAAAGTTGTAAATAAATACATTGCCTAAGCGCATGCAAATTTAAATGCCCAAAACTAAAGAGTGTATAAAAAGGGTAAATATATATACATATAGATATGTATATATATATATATGTATATGTATATATGTAGGGCAGGCTGTCAATCAAGCGAGAAGCGTTTAATTGACAGCTGGGCCTAGACACAAAGACGCCGCATTTGGCAATCGTTAAGTCAAGCGCCCAGCTTAACAATGCTAATATTAATAATAGTAATATTAAGAAGAATATTCATTATAATAATAATAGCCATCCTAATAGTAATAATAATAGCGATTCGCTGTTTGCCATTCACGAATCTATAGCCCATTGCCCAAATGCGGCCAAGTGACGCGCGAATGGAGCTGCGAATTCGAATGCGAATTCGAATACGAATGCGAATGCGAATGCGAATGCGAATGCGAATCTGAATCCCAATGCGAGCGGGCGGAGTATCTTATGGATATGTCCGCTGCCTGATGATCGTTGGCATGCGCGACCGCATGAGCTGTCGCTTGGTTATTTAAGCGCTCGACGCACATGCGCAGTTTATCAATGCCCGAGCTTAGGCCAGATGTAGCCACACACAAAAAAAAAAAAAAAAAAAACAGAGCCCAACTCCAAGACAAAATCAAAAACAAAAAATCATACAAATATACAAAAAAACACACAAAAAATCAGCATAGAAAACTTTCACTGCTTACGACGTTCCAGTTTTAATTTCAGTTTCAGTTTTAGTTTTTTTCAGTTTCCGCTTGAATTTGAGTTTCAGTTTTCGATTAGTCTAAAAATGCGCTTCATGCTACCCAAAACTCAAGAGTCAAATGGGCATTGATATACCCTATACAGTAGGAAATAAATACAAGAGTTACATATTGAGTTAGAAGAGATCTATAGATATAACATATTTGATATAGGCTCTATTTGATCATTTAAGAAGAACCATTTAACCAAATCTCATATCCAAAACACTTATTTGTATATCCTGAACTCTTTGAAATTAAGAATTAGTTAAATTAGTTAAGACTACAGAGACTTCACTAAGTATACATATAGATCAACAGACAAACTTGCTCTGTCCCATCTTTCCATCCCTCTATAGAACCTGTATAACTTGTAAAAACTTAAGATCTATACTTCATGTGGAATCTTCTAAAATGGCTTTCACATAATCGATTTTTTCACTTCTTAATCGAAATTGACTTGGAAAGTTACCGAACTAGAGTTATTTGATTAAATTTCTTAGAAATTTCTGGCTAGATTATTAAATATTTCTCATATTTCATATAGATTTTCTGCAATTTTTCATTTTCGGTCGAGATATCTTCGAGTTAAGCATACCCGACACTAGAACTTTCCAACAATATGATTGATATTGAATGCATATCCTGCTGCACTCAATCATCTCGCCAAGTGCCATCTAAGCCCCCTTAAGCTTCGACTAAACATTTAATCTTTTGTGCGTTTTAAGTTTGTGAAGTTTCGAGCGGATTTCCGCCGATGTAAATTGTTCACTTCCAAGACAATTTACATAAATACTCTGACGATAACAAATCACCTAAACAAAAAGCAAAAGCAAAGCAAAAAAAAAAAAAAAAAAAGTACAAAGTTCTAATTAAATGTTAGTTACAACTGCAGCAACAACAACAGCAGTGGAGGGAAAAAAACTAATTTGCATTTTTTGGAGAGCGTCTAAAAGGTGAGAAAATTATTGCTACGTCGATTGCGATTGCAAATGCCGACTGTTCGAGTCAAGTGCCTACTTGAGTGGAAAATCAATGCACTTCCGCAAAATGGTCAAACACACACGCACACACAGAGATACACATACGCAGATACTTGCTGACAGTTTGAGATACTCACACGAAGATACAAACAGCGGCGGGGCAAACAAAACTATTTGACGAGCGCGCAAACTTTTTAATTATTTATAGCAGCTGCGACGCGAACGGCGACGCTGGCAGCGATGCGACGCAACGCGTCGAGTATAACATTCGCACTGCGCACTGCATTAAATAAGTTAATAATTTGCCAACTGTAAACAGTTATGCAACGATAGATAGGGAAACATATAGATCTATATATCCTACATAAAAAAAAAAAATAAATATATATATAATATATATTATATTACTTTATATATATTACTTTACAAGCTAATTAGAAATATCGCTCACAGATATTTCAATCTAGCGAATCGATTGCCTAAACAGCTTCGATTTTTCCAAATTCTAAAATTAATTTTCAGCTGACAACGAAAATTTAAAAAATAAATAATTTTAGTTATTTTACAATTGTAAATAAATCAAATCTTTCTTATTTAGCCATTTATTTTTTATTTCATTCAAATGTCAGGCAAATAAGGGATAAATCACTAAAAGCTGACAGTGTTGTATACCAGCTGTAAAAACAAAGTTAATCTTCATGATTTGCCCATTGACTAGCTCTGACTAGCTCCGTAAATACTTAATTTGAATTTAATAGCAGTGTTGTATAACAGTTCAAATGGTGCTAATAAATTTTAGTGCTGTTGATATAAAGCACTATTAATCCGTTACTAAAGGAAATTAGTCTATTGAGTTCCATTTTCATTTCACAGTGTTGTATAACAGTTCAAAAAGTACCGTTGCTTACGTCTCGTCAAAGAAAAAAGAAGTCTATATAGCTTAGAGGCAAAGCGCGCAGTTAATATTACAGTGGTACATAGTATTAGTGTTGTATAACAGTTCAAATGGTACTTTTACTGTTGTTGATATAAAACACTAAGGGAAATAATTTGAAACTCGTCAAAGGAAATGTTAGATTAGAGACAAACCACGCAGCATATATAACACTGGTACGCAGTAGCAATGTTGTATAACAGTTAAATAGTTGTGCACAATTTTGAGCACTGCTAAAGTAAAACTCTCGCATATATGAAACTAAAGGAACATTAGGTTAACCTTTCGTTTTCAAGTGTGATACGGTAATTGTATTGTATAACAGTTCGATTAATTAAGGTTAAATCTCTGATAATATTTGGATAAGGGCAAAAATGTCAATTGTATAATCACTACTGTATAACAGTATAACGTAATCCGTAACCTATCTTAACGAAGCCCGAATATGCCAATCCAGGGTATCTTCTAGTTGGGCACTAAGGTTCAGCTACCGTTTGGCACTCTTGACAAATTTGCAAACATTTCAAATTTTTCAATTAAATTTTTCCCCGTTTTTGTTTTCGTGTTTTAATTAAAGCACATATAACTAAATCAGCTTAATGTACAATATATGTTTTGTATGTATATATAAACAGATATATGTATATTTTAGCTGTTATAAATAAATGCATATAATTGAAATTCCTTTTGGTGCACTTATTTCTTTTTTTATATTGCTGCTTAATGCACACAAAAATAACTTTCGCCCTTTGTTGTTGTTGTTGTTGTTGTTGTTGTAATTGTTGTTTGCCTTTTGCCTTTTGGCTTTTGGCTTTTGTTGTTATTAATTTGCTGTGCACATTTTGCGCAATTTCTTGACAACGCGACTCCTTTGCACTGTTTGTTGCTGATGACGTGTTGTTGTTGCTTTTGTTGTTGTTGTTGTTGTTGTTTTTGCTGCTGCTGGTGATGATAATGATATTTTGTTGGGCTTGTTATCGCAGCGATCGTTTGCACAATGCTGACGAGCAGCGGTTGGCAGATTGACTTTATTACTCATACGCCGTGTGCGCCTGCGCCAGCGCCAACAACAGCATCAGCAGCGCCGGCGTTGGTACGGCAGGTGCCAAACAAGCGTACAAATATTTGGACATGCCCGATAATAAAATTTGCAAATAATTTATGCGCTCTTGCAGACAGTCACTCAGTCAAGCAGTCAGGCAGTCAGGCAGTCACTCAGTCAATCAATCAAGCAACAACAACAACAACAACAGCCAAGCGGAGTTCTTGTGTATCTTTTGAGCCGCTGGCATGTTATCACCTAATTAGAAGTCGCATGTTGCCAATTGATATGCCTAGGAAATCGAGCGAAACGATCGAGCCTTAACAATAGCGCCGTCGTGCATATCTTTGACACGAAAAAAATCACCGAAATAGCAGAAAACGAAAAAGAAAACAAGAAATCGAATGAAATCAATGAAATCTTATTAGGTCTGACAGACACTTCATTTGCATGTCAAACACGAAGCGATTCGCGGCAGAAGCCACAAAGAAAACCGCAATAACAGTTTAATCTAAATAAAGGAAATTCATATCAACATATTTATGCTGAGCTGCTATTCACTCTCATATAGCACATAGAGTATCGAAGGTTTTAGCTTTAAGTTGCGACACTTCAGCATTTCAACTGGCCCCACTTCAGCCTGTCAATTGACGTCCAAATTACTTAAACTTATCAGCCTGATGTGAACAAGTGTGGCGAAATACCGCTAAAAGCGCTCCCACTCCAATTGTGCACAGAAAGAAAAAGCGGGTCAAGTTCTTACAGGACGCTAAGGGGGCTTTCAAAGTATTTCAATGTACTGCCAAGATACTTAGATATCAATTAGATTATGTTTATAAATCTTAGAGGAATCAAATTTTGTCTTTATATATAGTCAACATGCGTATAAAACCATTCATTTCTTTCAGTGTATGTTTTAGGACAAGCATTAAATAGAGATTTATGTACATATATATTCAAGGAATCCAAGTTACCCTCAACCTTGACTACATAAGTCAACATAGTTAGAAATCGAAATCTCATACATTAATTTCTTCCAGTGTATGCAACATTTTAGAACAAGCATTAAAATAAAAAAAAAAATATGTAAATATATATGTATATATTCTTTACAAAACGAACCTTCGTTTATAATCAATAGAAAACGACAACTCATACATTGATTTCTCTCAGTGTATGCAGCATTTTTGGGCGAGCATTGAATATCAAAATATGCATTAGTATATCTGAAAAGAAGTGAATCAAACTTCATATATAATCAGCATAGGCTGATCATTATATTCACACACATTCATTTCTCTCAGTGTATGCAACCTGCGACATTTTAGGGCAACATAAAATAGCAAAAGCAATTGCTGTTGTGTTGACTAGTGTACACTAACACTGCAGCTGCTGGCATTTCGGGACTCTTCGAACTCAGATTGCATAAGCAACAAACAACTAGCAACAACAACAACAACAACAACGAGCAACAGCAACAACAACGAGCAACAAACGGCAACGATAAGCTGCACAGCAGCAGCAGCCCTGATCGAAAACTTGTTTTAATTTACTTCGTTTATATTAAAGCATATTTGTTGTAGTTGTAGTTGTAGTTGTAGTTTTTTTTTAATTTTGGTTTTTCTGTTTTTTTCCTTTTCATTTTGTTTTCTTTGTAAACGAAATTAACATGAAATGCGAACGCGAAGGCGAGCGCGACCTTAGAATGGAATTCAAGGCGCTCGGAAAACCGTCGAGTTTGGTAATTTTCCACAGCTGAGAGGCTGAGGCGTATGTGTGGGGTCACGGCTTTCACCTCAACGAGAGAGAGGGGGGAGAGAGAGAGAGGCAGCAGCTGCTGCTGCTGTCTGCCGTAGCAGTCAGCACTGTGACGCTGCATGATAATGCCGTTGATGTGACTGCTTGATGATGTTTATGATAAGAGCCTAGCCGCATTTGCGGGCCAAACTTTTATTGTTATTTATGGCCAAATAATTGCCGCCGTCGGCGATAAGGCACCGCCTGTCCCTGTACAGGCCGCATGACTGGCCAAAGACGGTGCCACGTTTGAAACTGCAAAAACCAAGATCACTTTGCACCCAGACGAAAACGACGAAGGCGCAGAACCTGAAATCGGAGTCTGATAAGGCGTGCAGCTCGCATTTCATAACAGCTAACAGATAGAACGGCGTACCCCCCTTAGTCAGTCGGTGGGCAAACAAGAAAACATCGAGAGCCTTCCCCAGAACAATATTTAGCTATTTATTCAAATGATAACCGGTGTGAATGAATCTCACCCAGTCACGCAGCTGATGAGTCAACTACTTGTCTTTCCGCCTGACATTCAAATCAAAACTGGGGCCGATTTCTATTTTCGTTCATTTGCATTGAAAAGATCAACAAACGGATTAGCAGTTATTAGAGATAAATACTCAAAGTGCGATCCTTAACATGGCTATCTTTAACATAGTTGGCTTAACAGACTCAGCTCAAGCTAAGCAGCTTCCAATTTTTTGACAGCCTCAATCTCAGCAATACACACTTAACATACGCTCTTTAACATGCCATCCCTTAGCAGAGTTCATTTAACAGACAGAGCTTAAGCCTTAAGTCAGTACACATTTAACATACACTCCTTAACGTGCGCTCCACAACATATTCTTCTTTAACATTGTTCGCTTGACAGACTAAGCAGTTAACATACACTCTTCAGTGCACATTTAACATACATATTATATCAGCAGTACAGACTTAACATACGCTCCTTAACATGGACACCTTAACATAGTTCGCTTAACAGACTCCGCTCTAGCTACGCAGCTTCTCCTGTGCTGTGAGCCTCAGCCTCAATTCGAATATTGCAAATGTTATCCATGGCATACATTTGACATGGGTAATATCTATATATGTATATATATATATATATATATCTGCTATTATTATGAACCCATTTTGGATGCTTGATTTCTTTTCTTTATTTATCTTTGTTGTGGAGCAACAATCGAATTTATAAACTACGCATCTGAAGCGTGGGCTCGATCGAATTGGGCCTTTCCGGCCCGGCACATAACAGGGCAATGGTTAGCACCTGTGCGGCTGTGCCGGAGCCGTTTGTTGGGCTGGCTCATTAGCATCGTTCGGAATTGACAGTTTCCTAACAAATGAGACGCCAATGAGAGGGCAGAAAAAGGCTGAAAAGTAATCATAAAAGTCAACTGAGGCTGTCACATGAAACGGAGCGCAATCGAAATTAAAGCCTGAGCGAACGCTTAATGACCGGCAATAATAAACGACTTAAGAACGCGCTGTAGCAAAAGTTATTTCAAATTTGATTAATTTGCAATGAGAAAAACGAAAAAAATTTACAAAAAATATGACAAAAAAAAAGCCAACAGCAGCCACAGTAAACGTAAGACGTAGAAAGACGGCTTGAAGTTGCCAAATCCCGGATAGGCAACAGGTGGCACTATGACAAGGCAGTTCGCAAGTGCGCTCTGAGATCATGTAGATATATGTACAGACGCCCAGATGTGTATATAAATAGACACATATTGTTATAGCTGAGCCCAGCCCCACAATCAGAGCCAACTGTTAAGAGCACTTATCAGCGCGAACATGGCCAAAGCCGAAGCCGCAGCCACAGCCAAAGCCAAAGCCACAGCCACAGCCACAGCCACAGCCAAAGATTCTTTCTGAATCGACAACTGCGCAAACAGTCAGCCAGGCAGTTGGCCCAGAGACAGATAGACGGAGATATATATATGCCAGCTTGTTGTGTTATTTTGGCCAAGCTGAAACTCAAATAAAGCGTAAACCTTGGCGCGGCTAATCGACGGATGAGCGAAAAAGCCAAGAAAAATTAAATAAAATAAAATATATTATGTACAGAGACTAAAGAAAAAAAAAATATAAATAAATAAAAAACAAAATGAAATAAAATAAAATAAACTAGGCTAAGCAAAGAAAACGGAGGCTAAAATAATCATTTTAAGGCTGTTTTTCTGCTCTGCCCCTCTCTTTCTCTCTCTCGCCCACCCTTTATCGCGCCTCTCTCTCTCTTTTACTGCTCTCATAAATAATATGCTATATAAGCAATTATACTTACGCTTGTTCTTCAAATTAAGCTCGTTGATCATAAAAAAAAAGAATAATAAAAATAAAACCTAAAAACAAACAGAAAAAAAAAAACAAAATAAATAAAAAAGGTAGCAAAACACAAATAAGAAAATGCCGGAAGTAATAAAAAAGGCAACTATTAAATAATAAGAATAATAAAAAAGTAAAGGAAAATTAAAAACAAATTGATTCACATCGAATTTGTAGCTCAAATAAATTGGAATTGAAATTGAAATTGAAATTAATGCTCATTGCAATGTATCGTGTGTCTGTTTAGAACTTTGTGAAGTTTTGTTAATAATATTTATTGTTGTTGTTGTTGTTGTTGTTTCTGCTGTTGATGTTGATGTTGCCACTAATTGCATTCTAATCGGCGACGAAGGTCTCGGTCTCGGTCTCGGCCGCGATGGCGGTCGCAGTCGCTGTCTGGCAGTAGTACAAAAACAAGCACACTTCCACACACACACACACATATATATATATATATACAGTGGCAGAGACAGTGGCGCTGTGAGCGACATAGCTAGAGAGACAGTGGGACAGTCAGTTCGAGTAGAACGCTAAAAACTGCAACAAAAACAAAATTCATTCGTTCAGTTTGCGCTGTGGAAAGCAGTTGGCCAAGACGCATCTCAACTCAGCAACGACTGACTGACCACAGCATCTAGCGGCCAAAACGGTGCGTATGTGTGATGTGCATGCACATATATATATATATATATATCGATATATAGATAGATATATACTATATGCACATGTGATATATAGTATATATACATATATATATATATATATGCCTAAGCACATTTATATATATATATATATTTAATTGAGGTTTGTGGCATGTGCGAACGTTGTTTTACATTTGTTTCCTTCTCTCCCTCATTGCACCCTCTCTCGTTTGTTGTCATGCTTCCTTGCGGGGCCCACAGAGCGTATGCGCAATGCACTTGCCCTAAGCAGAGCGCGGCGCTGTCCTCTCGCCTGGCGGTGGGCCAAACCCAAACCCAAAAAAACGAAATTTGTTCTAGTATTTATTTTGATGCCTTGTTGATAAAAGTCATTGGGCTAGCCACACACACACACACACACACACATACACATACTTGTATGTATGTATTTCTATATATCTAATATTATTTGAGCATTGAACTAGACACAATTTTATAAAGTTTTACAAGTGCAAATGTAGTAAATTTAGCAGCAAGCCCAAAGCTCTAGAATATATACTATATATATACATCAATATATGTATATATATATACATTCAATAAAAGAGAATCAAAAATTGAAATTAATTTGAAAATTCCAAATTTGAGCTAACTAAAAGAGTTTATTGAACCTAAAACAATAATAATTAATAAATTTATGCAACAATATCAGATGTATATATATATATATTAGTTATTGTTGTTGTTGTAATTTTAAACATTAATTTGCAGTTGGCTTTAGCTTGCGGCTAATTATGGTGCTTTTTGATTAGTTTTTTTTTTTTTTTTTTTTTTTTTTTTTTTTTGGGCTCATTGACTATAAAGGCGACAATTTGTGCCATAAATACATTTGGCCAATGGCCATCGATCTGGCAGGGGGTGGGCGAAAGGGTGTGAACTTGTCAGACAACAACAACAGCAACAACAACAATTCTAATAATAGTTAACTACGCTGAGAATTGTCTGCTGAGAGCGACTCTTTGGATCTGAGCCATATGCATTGTGTTAACAAATTACAAAAAAAAAAAAAAACTAAAACTAAAAAATAAACAATAAAAAAAAAACTAAAACAACAAACTTTGGGCACAAATTACAGAAAAATTAACACGCAACTGTGCACACAATAATCGTATTAATAATAAACTATATATATATATATATATATATATATATATATATATATATATATATAAATGTATATATGTACTGACAGTAAATACATGATTTCATATTAATTTATATATATGTATATATATTATTATTATTATTATTATATATCAGGCAAAGGCATGCGAAAAGCTCTCGGCTTTTCCAAAGCCCAATCGCCGGGCTCTGCGCTTTTGCCGTACTCATTCTTTGGGCCACATGCTTCGAGTGCTTCGCGTGACTGTCAAGCCATAAACTACACACAGCACACACTCAACACACACACACACACACACATACGCACACCTGTGTAATCCCCAGTCGTATATATATTGTATGTCAACTTTTATGGCCCGCGCACACAGAAATCACAGCTTAATCAAATTTAAATTGATTGATTCACCTGCTATAAAGATTAGCTCAAAAGTGAACTGTAAATCGTGCGCCGCTTATCGTCAACACAACAGCCAATTCCCCTAACAACTAGCCAGGTTGATAAGCCAACTACAGTTAATGTTTTGCTGTCAAACATGACTTAGGGTCAGCTGGCTAGATAAACCAAAAGAAATCAAGAGAGTTTGTTAGCTGGAATCAAATTGAAATATCTATTCACAGATTTCAGTTACTACATGCTATATATACAATATTCGAGAAGTCAGTATATATATATATATAAATTGCATATTTAACAAAATTCTTAACTGGCTTCAAATGAAAATGAAAATATCTTCCATTTCATTTAACAGCTTAAACTTATATAGTATATATATAGATTCAATATGTACATATATATATATATATATATATTTATAGAGTATATAGCACAATTATCTGTGCAAAAGTGCATAGTGCTGCCTGCAACTTTGTAAGCACTTCCATTCATTCTATAATCAACAATTTCATATAAAAAGTGCAAAAATTACGTATACGTAATTTCAACAATTTATTGATTGCAGTCGGCATTGATACTTATTTGAATGCGTTTGCGGCCAAGTACTATAATTTTTATAGCACTGACACCATGAAATACTATATATTTATATCTATATGTATATATATATATATATATAGTATGATTGAACAATTGCCATAATCCATCCAATCTGACAGTTTTAGCTGTAGCTTTCGTTCAAGTCTTCTATTGACAGTTAGCTCGTGTACTTGATCTAGCTTGTTTTTTCATAATTCTTCTAATAGAGCATCTGGAGTTCGTTTCGTCTGGGGCCTCTTCCAATTTTATGTCACTGTGATTTTAATTGAATACGAAGTATTTGCCTTAGCAAATAACAACGGGCCGAGAACGCATACGAATTTTCAAGTAGCGCGCTTAATGAAATGAAATCAGCAGCTAAAAATGTTGGCTAAAAATAGTCAAATACCTGGACAGCAAAACCAGTACCCAAGTCTCCATCACACACACACACACAGAGAGTTAGAGCGAGATAGAGACATGTTGTGGCAGCTAGACACGTGACTGGCCAAATGATATTTGAAAACAAGCGGCACTTGATGGAAAGATTTTTAAAAGTTTGATTATGATCGACGCTATAAATAACTGGCATTATCTCAATATGTGTATATAGTTAGTATATATCAATTCTGTTGTATATCTTATAAGCCAAGCATTCACTTGCCATTTAACAGCTGGCTGGCAACAGCTGAACCCCCCCCTCCCCCCACTCCCCTTCTCCTCTCACCTGACCCAGCGCTATTTATAGATGCGCATTTACAGTTAACTCACTCAGTCCGGACTTGACAATATCAGAAATATATATGCACAGATACTATATATAGGGTTCAAGTTCATATCCATAGCGAGAACGAGAGGGAGAGCGAGCGAGAGAGCGAGTGAGAGAGATTGAGTCAGGCGTTGGGTCGTTGCGCTTCATTAGTAAGTCAATCTTAAGTTGATTACAGCAATTATTTGATTAATAGTGCTAATCGGCGCTGCTATAATTCATAATTATGACACTCCATAGCATTTCCGGTACGATAAGCGATAGCCGTATAATTAGAAGACAATGCGAAAAACTATTTGATGCGATCAAAATGAAAACGGCTGAGTTATTCAAAGCATTTCCACTGCTCGAGTAATTGAATATTTGAGAATTATTATGCTGATAATAATAATAATGCTCAATGCTAATTTGTTTAAGCTGTTGCCGTTTTCAATATGACTTTGTTCAAATATTACGTATACGCAACAGGAGATCAGAGTAGAAGCCGCAGAAGACTTCTCAATCAAGTCGGCCAACTGGGTCAGCTGGCCTTGTCCGATCTCCTAGTGGACAGCCAAGTGAAGTGGTGAATGCGCCTGGCTCGCCGCTCTCTTCAGGGTTGTTGCCCTCTGCCACTTCTGGAGCCGCACTTGAGCCCCCATACAGATGTTAAGTGCGCTACCCTTCAACTCGCTTCGCCTCGCCTCGCCTCGCCTCGCCTCGCCTCGGCTCGTCTCGCCACGACTCGATTCGACTCGATTTGCTTCGATTCGGCTCGACTCCACTCGACTCGATTCTCGCTTTATTGACACAAATGGGCGCATGTTTGTCGATCGACTCACAGACTGAGTAATGAGCGTTGGGCAATCATGGCAGCCCTGCAGGGTTGCCAGCACCACCGGCAGGTAGACTGCACTGCGCTCGCCATCGAGGCATCGCCTCGTCGCCCGCTTAGTCATGCGATTAACGCATAAATGCCAAATGGAACCGTATCATGGGCAAATCACAAATGCGGCCCAATCAGCGGTTAATCATGATATTTATGATTTAGTGGCAAATCACAGCGCATAATCACGCGCTAATAGCTGCCAACGGGGGCGATAGGTTCGACAAGGCCTTACCCACTGTAGTGCCTTCCCATGCCACTCACCATGCCCCCGCTGTGCCCACCAGATGAGCTATTGACGCTTTCAACTTTACTGCCAAGTGCTAACCATATGTCTAATTTTCTTCCCCTTAAGCGCGCGCACACACACACGCACACAATTGTATATTATGTGTATGTGTAGTTTGGATAGGTTTGAGATTTGTTTATGGGTTCGCCGCACGCCTGTGCTTATTAATTAGAATTTATGACTGTCAGCCGCTACGACCGCCCAGTGACAATAAATAGCCATTAGATACTTACGCTCTTGACGGTCTTGACGGTCTTGACGGACGACAATCTTATCGGCATGTGGAACCACTGAATGCCTGTGTAGCTCAGCGTTTAACCAGACCCTACCACACCATATACATATGTACTAACTATATACACTCGACCAAATTTTCATCCACAGCTGTGTTCCTTGTTACTTGAGTTGTCTTTACTCCTAAGTCCTCCTAGATCTTCCTTTATAAATCTGGAAACCCTTTTCGAATTCCTTTTCAAACAAATAGATTTTATACCAAGTAAATTCAGCTAAAACTGAAATGTATGTCAAGATTTCTTTCAGTGTACTGACATTTAAGGGCCGGCACACGTCCAGCTAAATTTTATTAGTTTTTTTTTTTTTTTTGTGAAGACTGAAGTTCCGTCTGTTCTCGACTTGTGTTGGGGAAACACCGATGCTTTTCGTAATCTCTTGAGTGGTTTCTGTGTTTCTGTTATGACTCCTAGTCCCGAGCCCTAGCTACCCCCTCCCCCTCCCCTTCGCCTGCGCTGTTTTGATTATTTACAGTTAACTGTTCACACTTCCAGCTAACAATAGATAGATAACCTTGTCCATTTCACTCTTGGGGCGTTCTTGGACCCTCCGTTTACGATTACGCCAACAACAACTGCAGCGGTAGCAGCAGCAACAGCGCAGCAGCAGCAACAACAATCGCGTCGACTGCGACGCCCGCCACTAATCACTCCAATTAGCTAGAAAGTGTTTTTCGTTTAAAATTCGCACGTTGTCGCAGTTTCTTGGCATTGTACCGTGAGGCAGTCAGCCAGACAGACACTTGGCCAGCGTCAGCAGTCCGAAGCCGAAGCCAAAGTTGAAGTCCGGGCCACACCAGGAGCAGCCAGGAGTCCATTGTTTTTTCCGTGATAGTGTGAGTGTATTATAACGGCAAGTTCCAGTGCGAGCGTCACACACGTTATAACAGTTCAATGTATAACAGTTGCAAAATAGTTTGCCTCTTGCGCGCCAAATTCAAAATGAAAAGCAAAGCCCAAAACTCATGACTAAAAAAAGAAAGACAAGTAAAAAACAATAAATAAACAAACAAAAAAAAAACCAAAAATAAATTGAAAAACAAACGAAAAAGAAGAAGAAGAAAACAAACATCATTAAATGAATGTACGTTAAAGAGCCAAAAAAGAAACTGAGCAAAGCACACGACAACATTTAATGCAAGGCAAATACAAATACAGCGGCAACACCGAATGCTGATTACTCTGCAAGTCAAACTTCAGCTAGAGCTAAAAATTGCCAAACATCTAAAGTGACAGAGCCAAGTTTTGTGTACTGCGATTCTCTAGCCCATTCACAACTATTGCAAAACACATGCATAGCGATCAAGGTTGCTCAGCCAGTTTTTAGGCGAACCGATTTCAACTCGGAATTCTAATTGATGTTTTGCACTATAAAACTGAGCATCGAACCAAAAGAGTTCAAAAAACCTCAACTGATATTGTATATTTTAATATAAAAGCAAACATTTAAATGCATCGTAAATAAATACGTAGTTAAATTTGAATATTTTTTTAATATATCAAATCTCGATTGCCTTTAATAAGAGCATTCAGGATGCGAGCAGAATTCGCTTGCCTGCATTTCATCTTCATTGGGCGCTCACTTTTTTTTACCGTTTTTCGAAAGGCATGTTACAGTGCGCTCGCAACGTTGTTATTGTAAAAAGGGCAAAAGCAGCGTCAGCAGCAGCCTCGCGTTGGCAGTGAACAAACCAAAAAGGAACAAAAATCACAGCAACAATAGCTAATACAAACAAAAAAAAAAAGACAAGCACAAAACTTTTGCTTTTTTCAACGCTCTTTCTGCTAAATTTTTGATCAGTCTCTTTTGCTCGGCGCGTTCGTTTGTGCATTTGTGTGCGGCGCATGCCAAAGCCAAAGCCAAAGCATGGCCACTTAATGCCCAATCTGTGCATTTGTGTGTGCGCACACGGATAATGCAGATTACACACACACGCACACACATACACACATTCGCTGCGTCCCGTTCAATGTTTTCTGTCGCTTTGCATATTTTCAAATTTCTGCATAAATACAGTGATGGCCAAACTAATGGTACGCTCGTGTAATGGAAGTGTGCTTAATTATTTACGATGTTTGTAATATGAAAAGCAACCGATATATGCAACAGAATAATAATTCAATATTGAATTAAGTGTAACATGTAATATGTAAACTGTATTTAGTTCATTTTTATTATTTTCATTTTGCTTTAATTACATTTGCAATTCAATTTAGACATTTTTCGTCAAAGTAAACCGTCAAAGTCTGAGCCTGCCAACTGTTTTGGCCACCAGTGTTTGGTCATTCATTCATTTGTCTATTTTCATGGGTTTCATGCAATTGGGCAATGTGAATGCTCGCGCACACGAAAATGGCTAAAAGACAAAGTGTAAAGTGGCTAAATTTATTCAAAACAAATCGACTACAGCAGTAACAGCAACAACAACAACAACACCAATAACAACAACAACAAATGTGTAGCAATCTAAGGCAGGCAACTCAATAATGTAGAAGCGTCGCCTACTTAGAATAATAATTTGTTTATAGTATATTAAAATTAATAATAATGCCGTTAAAGTGTGTATGTATGTGGCGGGGTGTGCGAGTGGCGCGTGTCTGGCCAAAAGAAAAATACATTTAAAAATAATAAAATATAAAGTAGTAGTAGAGAAACAGTAACAAATAACAATATTGCCCCACACGCAGCAGCTATAATAAAACCAAATAGATTACAATTAAAAAAAAAACAAAAACAAAAAAAAATCAAGCAGACACAAATGAAGAAAATGGCCCATAATTGTCCCATTTTTGGCAGCGGCTCAATTCAATTGTCACAAGCACACGCACACACACACCAACAGATACATGCACATACACCCACACACACAGAGGTACTCGACTGTTTGCTTTTGCAATACAAATTCCCTGTTTACCCCATTGTGCGGTTCGCTGTATAATTAGCCAGCCGCGCCAACTGCAATGCGATCTACGCGTGCGCCCCAAGCCAAGCGACTCGAAAAGAAAAGAAACGAGACGAATCGAAACGAGAAGAAAAAGGAAAAAAAACAAGTAAGAAAGCTCTAGTCGAGACTGCTCGACTACGAGATCCCCTGAACCCTTGGAGCAATAGATATTTCAATACTTTTTCGCGACTTTCAGCTTACACAAGAAACACGCACACACACACACACGTACGCAAACACAGGCATACATACACACACACGCATACAGACACACATACACACACACACGCATACATACACAAACGCATACACACACATACACACACACATACACAAACACATACACACACAAGCAACCACGCATAAACACGCATGGGCTGCAGTGTGCGCTTACTATGAGAACTTAATTGTTTAATAACTTTTTTTATGGACGTACGATCTTCATGAAATTTTTAGATTATGATTATAACATGAATATGCATGTAATTGCCAAAGCACAAGTCTCTAGTATTTGAAATACGCTTTTTACAAAAGTGAGGGTGAGGGGGGAGAATTTAGAGGTGGGGGGTAAATTTTAACAAAAACCGAAATTGTATAAATTGCATATAGGCATACATTAAAAATTTGGAGTCTCTAGCAATAAAGGTGTAGAAGATATAATTTTATAACTGGGTTTCGATAAGGTTTTTTATCGATAAAAAAAGATCGAGATGAGTTATCGATTTTTAATGATAAACTTGATATGCGCGCTGTAATTACGGACATTTTAAAAAAATTTGAAGTCTCTAGCTCTTATATCTTCTGAAATCGACGCGTTCATACATACGGACAGACGGACAGACGGACAGACAGACGGACAGGGCCAAATCAACTCAGCTCGTCACCCTGATCAAGAATATATATACTTTGTGGGGTCTGCCACGCCTCCTTCTCCCTGTTACATACATTTCAACAAAACCATTATACCCTGATTTCCCATTGAAAATGGGTTCAGGGTATAAAAAACAAAAATCCCCAAAGGCCGGCAACCGCAAAAGCCGCAATTAAATACCAGAAATTACAATATCAATCGCACAGCACTCATGCACAGTATAATGTGTGCCTAGCCCAACACGTGCGCTACGACCGCGCATGCCCCGAACCGGGAACCGGGCATGTGACAGGTTGATACCCTGTAGACCGTTCAAATCACTTGCCCTGTCTGCCAGCTATGTACTTAGGTGCGCATATTTACACTGCATATGTAGAGGCTGGAACCCAGAGATCATCATAGTGCCTATATATACTATTCATATGGAGTTTGAGTCCTCTTCTCTTTACTGTTTTCCGATCTTCAAAGTTCTCTAATATCCATACAAACTTATGTATATATTCGGTATTGCATTCTCTTCTTAAATTCCTTAGTAATCTCCTTTATCCTCTTATATTTATATACATACCTATAGACGCCTATATTACTGGAGTTGTTCTTCCTGTCTTTTCTTTCATTCTCTCTCTCTCTCTCTCTCTCTCACTATCCCTGTCCTCCCCCCCTCTCCATCTCTCTCTCTCTCTCTCTCTCTTTCTCTCCTATAATCTATGTATGTTCCATATACACAAATAATTAGTATGGAAGGTATGCTCCCTTCCTTTCTTCCATCTTCTCTCCTTCTCTCACACTGACGCCTTCTTCTCTCTCTCGCTCTCTCTTCCTCCCAGATTCTCTCTTCTATCATACCTCCTCATCTATGAATGTCAGGGTATTTCGAAAAATTCCCCATTTTTCCCGTTAAAAGTGGGCTTAGAGCATAGGGTAAACAGGTAGAGCAAGTGGCGTTTGCAAGCTGTGAGAGTTTCGTCAATTCGCCCAGCAAAATTGACGTCAGCAGCAACATCGTCATAATCATAATCATCGTCATCATCATTATTATAATCATCGACAGCGGCTGCTGTTTGTCTGTTTGTATTTGTTGCAGCCGAAGCGGTAACAGAAGCAAGTTCTTTATGCTGTTGTTGTTGTTGTTGCTACTGCTGTTATCGTTGTTGTTGTAGCATGTATTATTATTATTATTATTATTAATAGCCCGTTTCCATTTGATTTCATATTCTTTTTTATTTTCGCACGCGGTTTTTTTTGAGCACCGGCTCTGGCGGATAGCCGTGCACGTTTATTGCGCCGTAAGCACTTACACACACACACACACACACGCATACGCATACACAGACAAAATATTTGACTGTTCGTTAACTTGGCCCATAAACATTGAGCACATGAGGCAGAGACTCTGTTAAGTGCATGCTAGCAAAAATAATATAGTAATAATGATAATGGAATATAATATATTATAATAAAAGTGCCCTCAGTCCCAGAGCCAGCCCCAAAACCAACCCTACCCCTGTTCCAACCCAGCTCCTTGGAAATGGTAATTGTATCCAGCGGGAGCACACACAGGCTCACACACATACACACACACACGCCGACAGAGACAGACACACAGATGCCGTATAATAATTTTTAATAGTTTAATACCTATTCCACAGCTAGCTAACAGTACTTGAGCCTGCATCTGGCCCGGGAATCACGGTGTGCAATTTTCAGCACATTTTATAAATTCTGTAACCGACATTACAGACACAGCTAAGTTGACATTTACAAAGCCAAACGGAGTTCTACCAACAACCAACTGCCAATGCAATCCAGTCCAGTCTGCAGCTCAGCTCCACTGATCCATTGATTGAGTGATCTGAGCTGAGGATCTAGCATTGACTTTAACAGCATGCAATGTCATGGAATGGAATGCAATGTTGGCGAGTTAGCATTCTGTTGACTTTATTAACAGTGTTGTATGCTGCTAACTAATTAACATACATGTAAAGTGACTTTGACATTAACATTGCTGTTCACGGTATGTTACTGTAGAGTTAACAGTCGTGTGATTTCATTTAACGTGTTGCATGCTGCTAGCGTGTTAATATATGTAGATGTTGATTCAGTTTAACATAAACATTGCTGTTCAGGACATGTTAATAAATATTTAACATACGTGTAATTTATTAAAAGTGCTGTGTGCTGTTAGCGAATCAACTTCCATGTTAAGCCGGCTTAGCATTAACATTGCTGTTAGCAGTGTATGACTTCATTAGCATTGCTGCCTGCTGTTAGCAAATCAACATTCATGTTAGCATTGCCTTCAACAGCATGTTATTAGTGTGTAAACATTAACATTGCTTAGCAGTGTTAAGTCAGCTTAACAGTGATTCAACATTCTATTGCAATGCCTTCACTGCCCGCTTGCTTTGCATTTTTTCGGAATTCCAATTGGGCACAGACAGATAGATAGATAAAAAACCTGTATGAGCTTACAAAAAATTATGATTATTATTCACAAATTTTCAAGTTTACAAAATTGAAAATTCATAAATTTACACATTTACAAATTCACAAATTTACAAATTTACAAATCTACAAATTTGTCTGTACCCGAACCACTCGCAGCTCCTCTTTGGGCGACAAGCTCGTTGCTAATTCTATGAGTTGGAGCTCTTCCTCTTCGGCGGTGTCGACTTTTTGCGTTTTTTGCATACATAAATATTAATTTGTTGTTAACAAATTATAAAGCCGCGACTGCGGCGCGGCTCGTCTTATTAAAAGCCATAAGCTGGAGGATTTTTATGTTAATTTCGGCAATATGTTTTCATCTTCTTCGTCTTCATCATTTTTTTTTTTTTCTTTCTTTTATTTTATTAGATGTTATATTTTGTTTTAAGAATATCTATGCCATCTCATTTTGTCCGCAGTCGTTGTTTATAGACGGGCCATAAAAGTGTTTAGCTCGATGCTTATCGCTTCATTGAAGCGACAAGCGAAGCCTTATGCTTTGTGTACCTGTGTGAATAATTGTGTATGCGGCATACTACTAATATGCAATTAATTGATGTCTACCTGCCCATCTATCCACCTGTCCACCTGTCCGACTCTACACATTTATATCTCACAAAATAAAAAAGCTAAAAATAAAAATAAAAATACAGCTAGCAGGAAACATGAACTTGAACTGGCGCGAGCAGCAGCTAATTACAGCACTAGCAGAACAATGGCAAAATACTAGACAGATTATGGGAATACGAATGTACATACATATATGTGTATATAGATATAGATTCAGATATATGTATATTCATGTACACACACGCATCTATTATAATGGGAGCTGGGCTGGACACACAATGGAGCCTCTATATGCATCACGTATGCAAATAATTGATTTTAATTAGCGGTCCTCCATGGTCACTTGGTTCCGGGTTCAGGCATATTAGTAGCTCATTAAGAGCATGTGCAATGTGATCAATGTCTGGCCTAATCCCATAATTACATATCAGCTAGTGATGCTATCAAAATTGTTGCTAATTAATGCCATTTCATGGTCACTCTGATCACCTGCCCGATCCTCAAATCGATATTGAGTGTCTGTGGGATATAAGCTTAATTGAATGCCTATGGCTAATGCCCATCACTGTCCATAGCTGATCTATAAATTGATTAGAATTTGACTCGAGTCAAGCCAAATCAAAGCTAATAGAATTTGCGTTCATTCAGCAAACCGAATCAATCATATTAGAGATACGAATAATGAAAATTGAAACCGAAAATTAACTGATATATAATATACATTATACAATATACACTTCACACAGACACACACACACACTCACACACACATTCGTTCGGCTGGTCGTCACACTTGACAGTCTATACACAAAAAAAATGAGAATTAAAAAAAAACTATGAACCCAAAACAAAATAAATTCAATCCAATCAAATTATATCATTTGTCTACGAAAATCCCAGCAGCAGCAGCAACAACAGCAACAACAGCAACAATTATGGCCACAATTTCAATAATGAAAAGTCTGCCAGCTAATGTCTCTCGTTTGTGTTGCTAATAATAAATAATATTATTATTGTTATTGTTATTGTTATTGTCATTGTCATTGTTGTGCTTATAGTATTACACATGCCATGGCGCACATATTTCATATATGTATATAAACCTATATATATATATACATATATACATCGGTTGATATGTCTCTCCACCTACCCATATAACAGCTCGTGCTTGGCTTATTACTGCCCATCTCAATGGTTGCTTCTAATATGTTTTCAATTTAAATAATAATCATGTACACATACATGTGCATACTATGTATATGTACATATATGTATGTGTGTGTGTCTTGTCTGTGTGCAACACGTGATCTTTTTGCCCGTTTTGGTTTGACTTTGTCTCGCAAATCGCTTTATAATTGCCTAATGGCTTCTATTCAACATCTTGTTCTCTCGTTCTTCTCATTACAGAAAGCATTAAAGCCGCCCAATTGATTAGCAACATCCCCACCACGGTCTCTCTATATCTCTATCTGTATCTCTCTCTCACCGGCAACTTAACCAAATCGGAGTACTCAGAGAACACACAAAGCCAGCCAAGATGACTGGTTTTACAAACGCTGGCTTCGAGAACGATGAGCCCGTCAAGGTGAGTGCTAAGCATATCGATCCCCATGATGTTGCCCATGGATAGCGCCTACAGGAATGCCTAGAAATTTTGTAGAAAATTATCTTTCTCTAAGTATTCCTGTTGAATCCAATAGCTGAACCTCAAATTGAAATACCTATTTGCTTACAAAAAGAATAGATTTGATGGATCAAAGTTTTGATTATAACTTCTAGATGTATGTACATATGTAAGGAAATTATTATACTCGGCATATATATTTAATTTGATATAGATCGATATATAATTTATATACATATGAAATAAATAAAAATTATGTAGATAGATATGATATAAATAGAAAGTTTGGATATAGATATATACGATATAAAAACCTAGATATCAAATAGTGTGAAACATGATATAGGTACATATAGATATACATAGATGCATAGATAGATATAGATTAATAGATACACATGATATATGTAGATAGATTGTACAGTTAGATATGATATAGATAACTATATTATATACATATATATACATACATATAGTATATATAACTATCACATCTAGAAAAATATTACTTCACATCCATAGCCAGACAGTTCAAATTCTACTAGTTACATGTGATCTTAAAATAATACTAATCTGCTCTGACAGGCGACATAGATAATGAGGCTGAACATTACATATCCGGCTCACAGGCCTTCACAAAAGTCAATGTACGCATTGCAAAAAAAATGAATTAAAAAAAAATATTATGGAAATAAATCTGAAAACGTGAAACCTTTCGCATTAGATAGAACGAGAAGTAGTTAACTGATTTCAAGCAAATGCATTTCTTGACCTATTGTTTATAGCCGCGAGATCATTGAGATATACACATACATATATGAATGCATATGTGTGTATATATATCATGTACGTATCGATTGCACAGCGCTTGTTGAGCACGAAACAAGTTTGCAACAAAGATTACAATATAATCCAATTCAAATGAATATATATTGGAATATGTATGTCTATATTTGCACGGAATGTAATAAAAATCAGCTGTAAGACTGGCTCATATATAGAACAACATTGTAAGAATAAAAGCGAGACAAAATTCTTAGCTAGACTAGAATAGCGATAATTGTTGAGTTCATTCAGGCAGAGACTGTACACATATACCTACAAATAGTATGTATGTATATGCATATTAGATTGTCTATTATATTACAATATGTCTGCTGGCTAATGACTGTGTTTGCCTTCGCCAAGAAATCATGTTTTATAATAATGACACGCGTCACACTAATTTATGATGTGCCCCAAAAAAAAAGAGAAAAAAACAATACTAATAAAAAAGATATATATGTATATAATAAATAAGGAAGTATTCAAAAGCAGCTCACCTCTCACAGACATACATACATACCTATATATGTATACATATGTGTGCGTGCGATGATCACGGGATGTGGCTGATTATGAATGATGATGCTGCTGGCTTAAAGGCGGCCACAGGCTGCCATGGGGGCGCTGGAGTGTATCGAAGTGAAGGGAAGTGAAGTGGGCACTCCTACCTAAAAGCACATAAAATAAATTTCACCTCCAGAAACTCAGAAACAGAGACAGCGCTGAGGCCCACGCGAAAACGAGCCGGGCCAAAAAGAAATGTGACAGCAGAAAGCGCTCAAGAGCCAAAGACAAACATGAATACGAATACGCACGCCCGATAACTATACATCTATATATACACATATATGTATATGCCGAGTGTGAGATCTGTCCTAATTGCAAGAGCCTAGATCTGTCTGCGTGTGCCATATAAAATCCAATCTTATTGCACAATTGGTTTCACAATAATAAAAATATTGCTCATTTATAATTGTAATCGTGTGGCTGTACCACCACCCAGAGCCAGAGCCTCAGCCTCAGCCTCAGCATCCAATGTGCCCAATAGCCCGCAGCCAGTTCGGGTCGCAGCGAGAACGCTCAATGGGTAAACCCGTTTTGGTGTGCCACGTTAAGAAACCAGAGAATCAGGCAGCGAATAACCAAAACTCAATAACAAATACAAATTTATGTAAAGTCAAGTCAAGTCAATGTAAAAAAGAAATATATATAAATATATATATTTATGCATGCATGTATGTATGTATGCATGTTTGTAGCGAGGGACGACAGACGCACAGAGCTGAAAGCCAAAAAGCAAACACGAAACGTGCCGAGTTTAAAAATAAAACAACGCAAATCTCGTGCGCCGCTGTGCGCCGCTCTACGCGCTTCTCACTGCCACAAGGCGCTCGGGCCAGTGGCAGGCATGTAACTGGTTTCCCTAGCTGCCAGTCTCAGAGATTTTGCTGCTGTTGTGGCTTTGCTCTCTTTGTCATATCGTATGGTATTTTATGCATGTTTCGCACTTGCCTCACGATTATTGTTATTGCGCTGGCCAGCGGGCAGCGGCCCGCCTCAGATTTGGTTTGGATTCAAATTGAATTCATGCATATTATTATTATCGAACTGAAGTTGTAGTCGCTCATGCATACACACACACACACACACACACACACACACACACACACACACCGACATATGCATATTAGTTGGTCTGTCTGTCTGGCTGTCCGTGTGCATGGCCGTTGTCTAGGCAAATTGTTAGCAGCGCCACCTGCCGTCAGTCAGTTACATACATTCAGACATGGCTACGTCAGCTGATTTGCACGCGCCGCCCCACAAAGAGATCGAACGGCGTTTACAGTTAGAGCGAATTAACTGTCGACCAGTTTTTATTTATAGCACATGCATTCGGCTCGTTATTTATGCTATGCTAAGTGCATTTCATTTGCGAATTGGCAAACTCTCTTGAAACTTAATGAAATTGCAATTGCAATTACACCCATTGAACATGCGGAATCGGGGTATATTCTCTTTAAACAAGTGTATGTAACAAGCAGCAGGAGGCGTGGCAGATGCCATACGGCTTGTATACTGTTAATCTGGATAACGAGCTGAGTTGATCTAGCCATGACCATATCTGTCTGTCCGATTGTCCATCTCTCCATCTATTTTAACGCAAATATCTCGTAAACTATAAATACTAGACATTTGCAATTTTGCATATATACTCGTGTATACTATACGCAGCGAGTGCTTACTATATATTTTTGTCAATAACTCAGTCTTTTCCAGAACTAGAAATTTCAGATTCATAGACCTTTTATGTTTTTAATTTTGAATGTCGTGCTCTCTTAACCTTAAGTATACGTCAAGTATTAGCCTTTGGAGAGTCCTGGGTATCTCGTAGTCGAGCAGTCTCAACTAGAGCACTCTTACTAGCTACAAATGTTTGTAGTCAGCAATATCTGTGAGATTTCGCTTATGAAGCTCAAGCATAACATTTTGATACAAGTTGTAAATGTGCTCAGATATATACATATGTATACACGTATGTACATATAATGCATTTATATGCTTGTAGAATTCTCTCTGCCCCGTCCATACATGTATTTCGTAGCGCTCTATAATGCTATTATTTTAGTGCAGGCTGTTCAATGTCCACTCAGCCACTGACACCTGCGGCGTATGAGTAATATTTCGCCAATTGCATTCGTCTGGGCCGCATTGACGTGGCCACGCGCTTTTGTTGTTGTAGTTGTTGCTGATTTTTTTGTTTTTTTTTTTTGACTTATTTTATTTTATTCTGTTGTTGTTGCTTATGTTTGTGTGTTGGTCGCCAAAAACTTGTTTGTGCTGTGCATTTTTTTGCGTTTTAGTACCTAATTAAATGCAATTTTGTTCTGTAAATGCCAAAAAAATAAAAACAAAAAACACACACACACAAACACTCGGAAGACGCAACAACAAAATGAATATAAATAATAATAATATTAATAGTAGCACTAAAAAGCCAGAGCAGCTACAGTTACAGTTACACGAATAGAAAACTTTTTATAATACACTTCCAAAAATACCTTTGTAGATAATTTTGAGCATTTTTTTATTTGTTTCTTTTATTTTTTTATTGATAAGGTCGGGGAATTTTTGTACATTTTGTTGTGTCCGTGATTTGCATACAAACAAAACAAGATTCAGTCCACCTTCACTTGCCTACCAAGACCTAAGGCCCCCGCCCACGCGCATCACGCGCTCCTCCTCAATCTGCGTGTGAACCAAGGGAATCGTATTATGCGATAATATTTAAACTACTTACATGCGATTTTGTTGTAAAACAGAAAGACACACAAAAAAAAAAACAGTAATCGATTCAAGCTTGCATAACGCCGCTTGTTGTTGTTGTTAGCCACCTAATTGGCCAGGGGACGTGGACCCAACGCCGCCAACGGCTTCGTTAAATGCCAATTACAGTTTTGTGCTTTGGGGAGGCAAAGCCGAAAAAAAAAAAAAAACAAAATGTAAAATATATAAATATAAAAAAAAACTTTACGTAAATTGCGTTAACGCTGAAAAAATCGCCCCCGCGGCGCCGCGAGCGCGCTGTAACCTTCTGAGCGTTTGCGGCAGCGCATGCAAAATCACAATTTCGATACATACACATATATATATATATATATATACATCTCTCTCTCGCTATATACATATATATCTATATATATGGAGATATTTTGGGCCAGTTCTACGACCGTGCCCAGTTAGTTATCTGGCAGGTGCCTTGCGCATTTTTTATGACCATTTAAAGGCCGCGTCGCGCATGCGCAATGTAAGGCGCGCAACAAACGCGCACGAAACGCGCACAAAACGCGAGCAAAACGCATGCATTACGTTTTAGAAACTAATAGCGTCAACGCGCCAACACCTACATAAATAATGAATGAACGGTCAACAGGCAAAGTGCAGTAATAAAACCTAGTAAATACAATGCAATATATACCCTGTAAATATTAGCTTCATTTATAATATAGATATATATATAATTATAGTATTAATTTGGATGGCATTTCTTCGTATTCGGTGAATAAAAGTTTGTCTACAAATTAATCAAATTCCAAGAAAACAATTAGGAATGATAAACGATTCACATGAGATCATATTCCAGGAATAAACAAGAAGAAGAGATAACAAGAGATTAGCTTATATGAGACTTATAAAAAAATTCATCTTAAGGGAAAAAAAAGTCAGGACAAATAAAAAATATCTAAAAAAAAAAAAAAACAAAAAAGAGACAAAATATTTAGCAAAAAAATAGAAAATATTAATTAGTAAGCTATACAAACTAATTAGTTAGTTCGATAATTAGTATATATAATGTACATAGCATAAGAGACAATAGGAGACTTTCTATGTACAGCTTAAGAAAGACAAGAAGAGATACCCAGAGATTAGCTCATCAAGAACATTTCAACTAATTGATCTTAGGCAAAACAATTTTAATTTACAAAATCTAAAAATAATCAAAATATTGTTGAAAAAGTGAAAACATTAATTAGTAGACGACACTAACTAGTTAGGTAATATAACTAATATAGGTATTACAGATAGCCAGCGATTGGCTTATATAATATGATAAAATTAATTGATCTTTAGCGGGAAATGAAAACGATTTTAAATGAGGACAAATATAACAAATCTTAAAACAGTTAAATATTTAGCTTGAAGCTAATTGGTCTTGAGAAAGAAAAAAACAAATTAAGGTATGAAAAAGAAAAAAAACAGTTTTTCTTAAAGTTTTGCAACACTTAATTAGCTAGTTAGTATAGAACTAAACCACGTCTAGAATGCATTCATTTTCGTTTTGGGCATACGCAACGCCAGCAACCCTCCAGCACCCTCCCCTAGCCCGTACTCCTGGCCCACCCGCTGGCCAGTTCCACTAATGAATAACGTTCATCTCTGCGCTGTGTTTGTTTTCATTTTTCGCTTATGCGTTTTCTTCTCTTTCTCTTTCTTCTTTTGATATAATTTTAGCCAAAAGCTGGTTTCGAGCCAGACACCGCCTCGCTGCGAGAGAAAGTTGTGCTGAATCCGGGCGAGAAATGGCGCATTTTAAAGAATATCTCAATCATCTCGATCGCCTTTATGGTGCAGTTCACTGCGTTCCAGGTGAGAAATCCGCACAATGGCCCAGAAAATCGAGCCCAAACTAATTGGCAATCGCTATTTTTTTGTTGTTGTTGTTCTTATTACTATTTAGGGCACGGCCAATCTGCAATCCTCGATCAACTCGAAGGATGGTCTTGGCACAGTGTCGCTCAGTGCCATTTATGCGGCGCTGGTTGTCTCTTGCATCTTCCTGCCCACGCTGATCATTCGGAAGCTGACGGTTAAATGGACGCTCGTTTGCAGCATGCTCTGCTATGCGCCGTACATTGCCTTCCAGCTGTTCCCGCGCTTCTACACCCTCGTGCCGGCTGGCATTCTGGTGGGTATGGGGGCGGCGCCGATGTGGGCGTCCAAGGCCACATATCTGACACAGGTTGGGCAGGTGTATGCTAAGATAACTGAACAAGCTGTCGATGCCATTATTGTGCGCTTCTTTGGCTTCTTCTTCCTGGCCTGGCAATCCGCCGAGCTCTGGGGCAATCTCATCTCCAGCTTGGGTAAGTCGACATAAATGCATGAAGCGCTGGACAACATGACTAAATATCTCTTCCTCTCCCTTTCTCTGTCTCTCTCTCTCTCTCTCTCTCTTTTTCTCTTCGTCTCTTTCCCTTGCAGTTCTGTCGAGCGGCGCACATGGTGGCAGCAGCAGTGCCAATTCCACAATCAGTGAGGAGGATTTGCAGTATTGTGGTGCCAACTTCTGCACCACCGGCACCGGCGGCCACGGCAACCTGGAGCGTCCGCCAGAGAACGAGATCTTCGAGATCTCCATGATCTATCTGTCGTGCATTGTGGCCGCCGTGTGCATCATTGCCTTCTTCCTGGATCCCCTCAAGCGCTACGGTGAGAAGCGCAAAGGCTCCAATTCGGCGGCGGAGCTGTCCGGCCTTCAGCTACTGTCGGCCACGTTCCGTCAGATGAAGAAACCCAATCTGCAGCTGCTCATACCGATCACCGTCTTCATTGGCATGGAGCAGGCGTTCATTGGCGCCGACTTCACCCAGGCCTATGTGGCGTGCGCCCTGGGCGTGCACCAGATTGGCTTCGTCATGATCTGCTTTGGCGTTGTCAACGCTCTCTGTTCCATACTCTTTGGCTCTGTGATGAAGTACATTGGCCGCACGCCCATCATTGTGCTGGGCGCCGTCGTCCACTTCACGCTCATCTCCGTCGAGCTCTTCTGGCGACCCAATCCCGACAATCCGCTCATCTTCTACGCCATGTCAGGCCTGTGGGGTGTCGGCGACGCCGTCTGGCAGACGCAGATCAACGGTCTCTACGGCCTGCTCTTCAGGCGAAACAAGGAGGCCGCCTTCTCGAACTATCGCCTTTGGGAGTCGGCTGGCTTCGTCATCGCCTATGCCTATGCCACAACGCTCTGCACCCGCATGAAGCTCTACATTCTGTTGGCTGTCCTCACGCTCGGCTGCATTGGCTACGTCATTGTGGAGATTCTGTACAGAAAGAAGGTAAGTTCCCGAGGTCCCAGTGCAAATGGAGACATGATTCTAATGGAATTTCAATTACCTTCCCCACAGCAACGCAAGATCAAGAAGCAGGAGAAGCTCGAGGCTGCCGAGAAGGAGAAGGAGGCTGCGGCTGCTGCAGCAGCCGCTGCCGCTGCCGCCGAGACCAACAATGGCTTCGGCGACGCCGTCGAGGAGACCGATGATGAGCTGGACGATCTCGAGGAAGATATTGTAGTCACGCGCCTGTAATAATCGTCATTTGTTAATTGTTGTACGTTCTTTTTGTTTATTTTCGCTGACGGCGACGACGTCGTTGCGGCTGCAACAGCATCAACTGTTAACGCTTAACAGTGCGCAATTCTGTTAATCAAACACGAGTGCAAAAAATGTTAAACATAGATTCAAATACACACTTACACACATACACGCACACTGTTGCATAACTGGAGGCGCACTCACACATTTCGTCGGCCCATCGGCGACGCGTCCGAGCACTTTGTCGTTGTAGTTGTCGTAGTACTTAGTACATTCCCCCTTCCCAAATCCATTCAATACAAAAGGCCAACAAGCTAGCACAAGCGCACACACACACCAGTGCCTCTATACATAGCTATAAATTTTAATATAAATATGTCTGTGTGCGTGCGTGTGTGTGTGTGTCCTGCACAAGTTTCGTTTGTACATATGCAAAAAATGTTAGCAGCCAATCGACGACTGCATCCGCAAGTTTATAGCAATTGACGACAGAGGGCGTCTTCAACTTTACAGAGTGTGCGAAGAAGAAGCAAGCAAAGGTGTGTTAGTTAAATGTAAGAGAGCCGCACACACACACACATGCACAAGCACCACGCACACTGGCAACACATGCTGCAGCAGTATGTGTGTTAATATGCCTATTAATTTGTTATTTTATTTTAAATACTAGCATTAAATCAATATATATACAAATTTTTTTTTTTAATAATTTTTTTTTTGCTTGTATACATAACCACAAGAAAACAATCAAACAACAAAACGTGATAATCAGCCACACTCACAATGCACACACACACACACACACACACACACACACCGACACGAGTGCACACAGTCACAAAATAGTCAAATTTCTAAACTAAACTAAAAACTGGCCGCGAAAACTAATGTTAAACTTAATTATTAATTATAAGCAGTCGAAAAAGAAAACAAAATATATAAAAACTATATATACTATAAATATGTATATATATTTATACTATATATATGTATATATGTATGTAGTATGTACTTATATACATACAAATATAGAAAGCAAGCGATTAAAACAAATTTGATAAATGCATAAGCAAAAAATATAGCATGCGAAATGAGAAATACATTTTTTGCTCAGTATTATGTTTTAAACTATATTTAAGCGAGTTATTGTTCCCTGTTTTTTTTTTATTTAACACATTTTTCTTTTCAAAAAAAAAAAAAAAAAAAAAAAGACAAAGGAGAGAAAATGATATACATATAAAAATATATATAAAATTGAAGAGAAACAAAATATTATTTTCGTGTTGGAATAACATTTTTTAAACAAAAACAAAAGATTAAAAACAATATTAAATCAACCTCCCTCAAATTGCAATTATTATCATTTTCATAAGGTTGCATAAACACAAAATACAAACATATATTTTTTTTCGTTTTATTTAAAAGTTTTATGCAAATATAATCAAATGTAAAAAACAAAAATGCACAAAAAAAACACAAAAACAAAATCAAAACAAAACAAAAAATTATAAATAATGCATACAATTTTTTTTTTTTTTTTTTTTGCCTAGTTAAATAAGTAGTTCATTATATTATGTAAAATATAAAAATAAATAAATGAATATAAATATTTTAAATGCCTGTTTTTATTTTATTTCAAACTAAAATGAATACTTATCCAAAAGTTTGTTGTCCAATGAACTTCCTTAGTTTCATTTGAAATTTTTGAATTTTCGCCGTATTAGTAAATTTCTTATATTTGATTCCGACTCCAAAGTCAGAATGCTTAAAAAATTAAATCTGTAGTTATCGATAATAATCGATTGTGGACAATGGACAATGACAAGAAGTATTGATTTTTGATAATAAACTATGTTAACACAAAACTGTAGTTATCGATAATAATCTATTTGAACTATGAGTCCAAGAACACAGTTTTTATATAACGGTAATAAGGGATTTGGATTGTGAAGGATAAGAACACAAAATCTTTAGAATTTACAGTGCAAAGCGATTATTATCAATACCAAATGCAAAAGAATAGTTATAAAAAAAATAAAATAAATATTGTACAAACTTTTAGTGTGTGAGATATACAATAATAATATATGTATGTATATAAAATCGTTATAGATCTGGGCAATGGATATGTATGTATGTCTATACGCAGTTCATTCATCAATCCGAACAATATATAAGAACTTTATAGGCTACATGTCCTTTTTTTCTGCTCTAAGTTTAACATTGCACATTTTCAAGGGATATTACAAGTAGTAAGGCTATCTAGTCTAGTTATCTAGTTTTAATTGTAATTATTGATTATGATTTACTAGAACTTGAGCTGTACAACCTCAGTTATGTATATAGAGTACTTTGAGATTCAAACTTTTAAATCAACACAAAAAGGTGTTGCTTGATGTTTACTTAAAATATACATACATAAATATATTATATAATATACTCTGGGAGGGGGTTGGCGTTGAGCGTTAGTTTTAACGATTCTACATTTAACCGAGCCGTGCTGTAATTGTCTTTTACCTCGACACGTCGCCACGTCACGTTGCAATTAGTCAGGCAAAAAGATATCGCTGCACGAATTGCCCGCGCTGCATGCGCACGTCTAGATCTATGCCTAAGATTATTCTAGGTGTACATATATAAAAAATAAATACTTTATTGTTAATGAAGGAATGTAGTAGACAAAAAAAAAATCCCTTAAATTTTAACAGACTTCAGCTGAGATTGGGCAGATCTGGAATTATAGCTTAATAGCATCGTCCCCGTTGTACTTGTTGTTCTTGCGGCGACGGTTGGACTTGATTTTGCTGAGCACGTTGTAGGCCTGCTGGATTTCAATGAAGCGCTTATGGGCAGCTTCACGCTGTGATTCGTCCTTGACCTTGTCCGGATGGTTCTCCTTGGAAAGTTTGCGATAGGCAGCCGTTATGTCAGCCTGCGAGGCAGTGGCGCTCACGCCCAGCACCTTGTAAGCCGTGCGCTCCCCATCCACGTCCATGCTCTCGAAGACCTCGCGCCATGTCTCGTACCAGCCATGATGTTGTCCATAGGTGTAGGTGTCGTACAGGGCCTGCTTCAAATCGGTCCACCAGGCGGAGGCTAGGAAGTTCTGCAACGCCTCGTAAATGGGCACTTCGCCACCGTCGTCGTCGGTAATGGAGCCATTGAAGAGCACCACGGAGCTCCATATGGCAACGTAAATGCAAACGGCAGTTCCCAAATAGAGTGTGCGTTCGCCCTTACTGCGCCTGCGCTCCGGAGTACGGCGCCACTGCTTCACGAAGCTATCAAAGACCAGAGCAGACAGTAGCGACGTCACCAGCAGCGAATAGGTCTCATCGTAGATGTAGAAGCGCGCCAAATAGCCAACGAAAGCGCCGGCGAAGCACGGCCACCAAATGCCGCACTCACGCCCAATATTGCCAACGGTCCAGACGCCCAGTGACACGAACAAGGGTATGAACCAGTGCAGCCAACTTAAGTCCATGCCGCCGGTGATAGACTGCGGTATGGCCGAGCTGAACAGCTGGCCAAACAGGTAGCCAAACATAATCTGACCCATAAAGCGCTTGGACGAGTAGGGCGGGCGCGGATAGGCCTGCATCTTGGCAATGAACACTTTCAAATACTGCGGATCCTCATTGGCGTCGCGCACATATTCGGGTATCATAAATATCTCACTCAGCCAGCCGACGCCCAGATAACCGCCAAGGGAGCACCACCAGAGGAACGCCTGACGATCGCGACGTAAGTACAAATGATGCAGGCCGAAAATTCCGCCAACCAGCCAGAGCAGATAAGCAACGACAACAGATTTCTTCTCGGACAGCATGTTCTGCTCGACATATTCCAGCTTGGTGTCTCCATTCGGCTTTGCTGGCTGTGGCACTGAGCCGGGGCCAGAGTCTTCGATCATTTCGTAGCCAGAGGCGGCTGCAGGCGAGCCACGGATTTTGCCAGAGGGAGCTGCAGGCGAGCCACGGAGCTTGCCAGAGGCAGATGCAGGCGAGCCACGGATCTTGCCATTGGCAATGTCATTGCCTTCATTGTTGTTGTTGTTGTGTAGAACGGTCTTCTTTAGTCCCATTTTCTGTAAGATTCTCGCCTTGATTATATATAGAATGAATGTTTTGAATATTGTGAAAGCAATGCACAACTCAATTCTTACCAGCTTGAACTCTCAGAGTGTCGCTTGATTCACTTGTTTTCGTTATTTAGTCAGCCAGAGAGCGAGTTCTCCCTAAAGTCGCCCAGAAAGCAGTCAACAAGGCGAGTCAAGACGAGAGCCAATTCAAACTTTCTCTTTTCACAAATTCTGTGCACGCAGCTGCAACAACAAAAACAACGGCGAGAGCAAGTGTGAGCAACGTAGCTGACAGAAACAGTTATAGCCAGCCGCACTGATGCGTTCAAATCGTATTAGTTCTTAACGCTTCGTTTTAACTTACATGGTTAATAACAAAAATGGCAAGCTCTTGCCTTTACTCTGTATTTTATCGTTTGTTGCTTCGTTTGTTTCCTTTTTCGCATGTGCCACTTTTGTCGGGCCACAGTTAAGTCTGTTGCGTTCTTTTCGGTGGTAATTTCTTTTAAGCCAGATCTCTATTTCGATTTTGAGCTTGCGCCGATCTGGCAACCTTGCGACAAACAGTGCTGTTAAACAATAAAATACTGCGAGTGCGCAACACTCGCACAAAATATGACTTTCAAATAACAAGAATTAAATTTGATATAAACAATTTTGAGCTATATCACGCTAAAGAAATATTGCAGATTAATAGCAAAATGAACCTAATATGTCTCTAAATAATTATTCAATGTTTCACTGCGGCTTCTTTTCGCAAAGGTATTTAACCTCTGGAAGTTCTTATTTCTTGTTCTGCTTATTAAATTAAATATGTTTATAGTTAAGAATCCTACAATTTCACACTTGGATATTGGATAACTCACCTTCCACTTTAAAGAGCGTACGTAAAAAATATAAGAACTCTTTCCAGCGACCAGCAGGACGAAATAATGAAAATATTTGACAGCACTTCGATAATTGTGTGAAACTTTCGATGTTTTACAATCGACTAAGCAAAATGGAATGACAAAAATTTTTAGTCACGATCATTCGGTCACATTCACCTTTTTTCTCTTCCTCGCTTTAACTGTCAAAAAAGTTGGAAACGAAATTTGAAAAATTTTGTTGTTTATTCACTTGAATGCTTACACGTATAAAAAAAAAGTAATTAGGTTTAGTTTGACACGATAATTGCTTTCGTTTATGTTGTAATATGTCTACACATACAATTAGAACTTATAGATAACATGCAAAACTAGCATGGTTGACAGAATCTGAGAATAGTTTTGTATTTTCTTAGCAGCTTACAAGCAAATGGTTATGAGAAAAATGTAATACTTTCAATGTGCGGCTCTTGACCGTCGCTGGGTTAATAAATAAGTACATACATATGTAAAAAACCAAATGAACAAAATAAAATATTAAAAAAAAAAAAACAAATCGAAAATGTTAAATTAGTAAAAATTCCAATTTGATGGAACATATAGAATACAATTGATGGGAGCATTGGCGGCAATTAATTGTTTTTCTTTTTGGGCTTCTTGGGGTTGCGTGAGCGCGACTTGGCCTTGCAGAGCGGACAAATGGGCGCGTTTCGATGAATCTGTTGGTGGCAAGACAAGCAGGACTTCATGGGGGGCGGCTGCTGCCTCAGGTTTACGTTGAAGTCGGAGCGAAAAGATGGATGGTGTCCAATCCCGATGGATGGTGACTGCTGCAATCGATTTGTGGTCGGCGGCGGCGGCGGTGGTGCTGAAAAGTCGCTCTTGCCAAGACGAGCTGCAGCCACGGCCGCAGCTGCGGCAGCGCCAGCGCTGCCAGGTGCCCCAGGCGGAGCTGGTGGCATGAACGCGTGTCCCGGTCCACCACCACCGCTGCTGGGCACATTGGAGCCACCGCCTCCACCCGCACCGGCCGAATTCGGCGGCATTGCTGTCACGGTGGCCTCCGCCATTAGCGGATGCCGTGCATGGGGTCTCGCCAAAGATGTGGGCTGTGTGACGGCGGCCGCTGCGGCTGCTGCTGCTGCCACGGCCGCAGATTGTGCGGCGACTTTGAGAAAGTTTGTCTGAAAGCGATCCTTGGATATGGGGCTGCCCTCCTCTTCGTGTAGGTCTCGGAGAGGACTGAGACCCAGGTAGTCGCGTCGCATGTGGTCGATTTGATATTTGAGAGCGAGGTATTCTTCGTACACACGATTGGCCATATCGAAAGAGCGCGTTTGATTCTCCTTCGTCTGCTTAATAATGTTTTCCATGTCATTGATGTCAGCATGTATCTGGCGGAGCTCCTCCACATGAGACATCTTTTCCTCAAGCAGATGCTCCATTTCCTTGCGATATTCGTCCAGACATTTCTCCTCGTCATCGCTTAGCTTCACCTCCTTAATGATGCGCACCTTGAGCTTCTCCAGGGCCAACGTTTTGTCCCGTATATCCTTGATGGCCTCCAGCTTAGCGTAGTAGTGCCGCTCATTGGAGCTAGAAATCTCGCTGGTGGCCATTTTGAATGGCTACTGTGATATTTATATCTGATGCGCTGATTACAATTTGTAATTTCGATTTGTCTGTAGCTCTAAATATATTCTGTGTACGCCTCGTAATAACAACTTAACTGTGCGACGCAAAGGTTCGATTCTTAATTGAACTTTTATTATTTTTGTATGCTTTTTTCACTTTTGCTTTGTGTATTTCGCGCAGGGATGGGACCTTTAACCCAGGGCTTTTTTTTAGCGCTATCGATATATCGCTTTTTTAAAGACGAAAATAAAATAGTATGCGATTAATCGATTAAGCTGTTAAGGAAGTTCAGTATTTTTAAAATGAAATGTCTTTATGTTATTACGTGAGTTATATTAGTTTAAATTTCAAATTTCTATATCATATTATACTATAATAATGTATTATAGGTAAAACTTTATTGGTATTGCAATTAATTTTTTTTAATTTTCATTACAATTTGAATGCGTATGTGCATTAACTCTAGTTAGTGGTATGTGCCACTGGGTCTTAAAAAGTTATAGAACTGTTTATACGTATATGCTATAGCTCTCAACTAATAACATTTTATGATTAGCCACTTGTAATATTTACTAGTTAATGGTTTAAAGTGTAGTATTTTTTAGCTAGTTTTTTATTCTGTCGAATATTCGTGGATAATTATGCCGCTGATATGTTGTATATATATATATGTATATATATATATTTTAAAGTTATTTAGGAATTGACATTTGTTTATTTATAATATTAAGATTAATTAATTAAAATAATTTTTTTTCAAGCTCTCAAATATTTGGGATGAATTGCGCCAAAAAAATACTGCAATCGAAACACGTTTTATCGATGAAGACCACAATTAGTGAAATCATCGTCACGTCGCATCGATTTAACATACTTGGTAAAAATGACAGAATTGGGGTTTTAATTTATTAGCATTTAATACCTTGCAAATTAACTCATGTGCACACATATTGATATTCACGAAATTACATGAAATTTTTGTACTCAGTTATATTTTTGATATCAAATTTGAAAAACATAAAAAAAAAATCGATGTTATTTTAGCTCTAATAAAAGTACGAAATTCAAATATCGATAACAGAGCAACCGAATAAGGTATCCCTAGTTGCTGTTTGACTTGACTAACGACAGCATAAACTGAATATTTGCAGCCCTAGCTGTGCCGGCTAAATTTTGTTTGCTTACTGGTTTATGGAAATAAGAGCCTGTAAAAATGGGTCTTCTATCGGATCCGTCAATTTCAACACATAATAAGTTGGTCGACAGCCTTGCGAAGCATATGCGCAAGCTGTGCTATGTTTTCTACACAGCGGGTGTGGCCTGGTTTATGTGCCTCGCCCTACCGGAATTCAACCATGGAACTTACTTATCAGAGAATGCCCTATCACCAGGTGCGTATACAACTGGTTGATTCTGCTGCAGTTGTAACAATGATAATTGCAGGTTTGGTGTATCCTGAGATACGCATAGATGCCAATCGACTAGCTCTCCAGCTGCTAGAGGAGTTGCAGCGCGAACGTAAAGACCATCAGTCCACAACGCCGCACGCCTGGATTATGGCCAAGTTTAATGAGTTTGGCTTGGAGACATACACACATAACTTTACGCTACGCTATCCGTTCGGTGGCGGCAAAGAGTTCCATGGCAAGAACGTTTATGGCATATTGCGTGCACCGCGCATCGGTTCCACTGAGGGTTTAGTATTCTCGGCACCGTATCGTCCACCAAGCTCGGTGCATGACGAAATAACGGCTAGCGTGCCAGTGTTATTGGCCTTCGCCGACTTTGCCAGACGTAAGTAGCACATAATTGCCACACAGCTAGAGTGTTGGCTTAGAGCAGTTTTCTTTTGGCAGGTAAAAATTACTGGGCCAAGGATTTGGTATTCCTGGTCACCGAGCAGGAGCAGCTGGGCATGCAGGCCTGGCTAGAGGCCTACCACGACGGCTACAAAAATTATCACAGTAGCAGTTCGTACCTGGTCGCTGGAAGCCTACCAGCACGCGCCGGCTCGCTGCAAGCAGCGTTAAACATCGAAGTGCAGGACTTGGAAGTCGGTTGGTTTTCCCATACAATTGGCATGAGCCATCATGTGCTGAATAACCGATGTGTTTTTGCAGATTATGTTGACGTCAAGGTCGAGGGATTGAATGGCAAGCTGCCCAATCTGGATATGTTCAACTTGGTGCAGCGCATCATGGCACGCGAGGGCGTCACCTCTGGGTACAAGCATGCGCCGCGCAAGAGGCGTCGCATGAACCTCTCCCCTTACGAGCAGAACTTACGCCAAATGCTGGCCATGCTGGCGACACAGGCAACGGGCGTGCCCAATGGCAATCATGGACTTTTCCATCGCTACCGCATCGATGCTCTGACCCTATCTGCTGCCAAGCGTGTTACCAACTCCAATGTCAAGTCCAATCCGAGCTCGGCGACCGTGCCCCTCTTAAAGTCTATCGAGGGCATTTCTCGCAGCCTGAACAACTTGCTGGAACGCTTCCATCAGAGTTTCTTCTTCTACGTGATTGTACACAACGATCGTTACATATCCATTGGCGACTACATGCCCGCCCTGGTGGCGCTTATCGCCTGCAGCTTCGTCAAGGCGTATTTGTCCTGGTCCACATTAGATGCCGCAGAGCGTCACGCACAGCAGGACGCAGCTGGAAATGAAACAGATCCAGTTGTGTTCTATACGAAGCTATCGTTGCCATATGGCTTTGTACTGGTCTATTTGGTTGTAACGCTCGTCATCGGCTACATGGGCAATGTGCTGCCGCTGCAGAAATACCTTATGGAACTATCAATAGGCGCTGGGCCGCTTACTCTAACCATGCTGATTGCACTCAATGTGGCTGGGATTGCTCTGCCGTTCTATGTGGTGTTGCCTCCTGGCGGACTGGAGCTGCTGCACATCTGTATGCTGCTCGTCTATGGCTGTGCTCTGATTGTCATTGGACTGCTCAACTTCTCGCTGGGCTTCTTGGTAGCGGTGCTGTCGGTGCCCATGGTCGTGGCCCTTAACCCAAGCAGCACGAATGGCGCATTGCGCGGCTTGGCACGTCTGTGGGCTTTGCTACTGAACCCGATGGTGGTCATCTACACCGTCGTCCTGGTCTTGACCTTCTATGAATTCCCCGAACTGACATTCCAACAGCTGCTGCTGCGCGCCGTCACCGCTGTCATGGATGCGGTTACCTTTGCGCTTATTGATTCAGTGGTGAGTGCGATCGATCGGAGCACTTTCTCCAATGATTAGTTCATATTTGTGATTCATCTCTTGTAGATTTATGGCAACTGGCTTTATTTTGCGGCTTGCACGGTTTTCTTTCCCCTTTGGATCATCTGTTGGACTCTGGCTCTGGCAAAGCAAAGCGACAATGAGATATCCCAAGCGAAGCTGAAAACAAACTGATCTGCCTCTTAGCTTTTCTTGTTTCGTGCTATGGTAACTTATAACAAATAAAATACATTGAGCCACACGCATATATGTATAGTTAAAGAACTATTTGCCTGCCTATGTATTATTTCATACTGAACAATGGAGTGGTATGAATATCATACTCGTGTATACAAATATATATTCATGCGAATACAAATGTTATATTTGTAGTAAAGTTCTTGCCTTAGGTATTACTTTATATATAGTACAATAGTTAAGGTTACATTTCAGACCAACAAAACTCTACCAAAAATATAACCAAAGATGGATATGTGACTACAATTTGATATCATCTGTATATCTATTACATATATCGATCAATAAATGTATGTGTGTGTGTTTTTTTTTTAACAACAAATTCTAGCTCTATAATCTATTCATATATATTTTTACTTGTATTCAAAATTGAATGGAATATATTGGTCTTGTTAAGAGTTAGTTTCTTAATTTCCATAAACTATTTCTATTCTATTTTATCTATCTTAGCAGAGATATCGAATATCAATTTGTACTTGGAGCGCGTATTGTATAGTCGGCTGTAAAGTTCTTGCCTAACTTGACTTGGATTCGTCTATAACAAATTTCATTCAATTTCAATGCAATATCAAATGATCCAATAAAAACTTTGAAATCAGGGATTTTCAGTCTATGCCGTGACTTGACTAACAATACGTTACTTTAGGCAATTTTGTGTTGTGCTGCGTTACGTGGGGATATTTTGTTGTTGCTCTTTTCCATATTTGCATTTTTCATTTTGATAGATTTGCTTACCACTCAATTTGGACAGGAAAATACCAATTAAAAGTTGGGAGATGATGTATCGCATCAACAATAAATGTAGTATACAAAATTTTTTGAGAGTTTTCAAAACTATTTGGTCTGGCATAGAGCTGGCAACTTTATGAGACCCTTTTATAAATTAGTATACAGCGAGCTCATTGAAAAGGGTCATTTAGGGTGGTTTGTTTCCGGATAAGAGTTTGCAATAGACAAGCGAAGGCGTGGTAGATGGAGTATAGAAAAATATAAAATAATACGCATATGTATAGTAAAAATATATGCAGTATTATATGGGTATGACGACGCTCAAGGGACCGTCTTTATACACGGAAGACGCTATAACCGTATAAGTTTGCTCATATAAGAGAAGACGTTATAACCGGTTTCTACTGTATTTCCATATACCACAAGAGCTTAAAATTTGTTCGATAACTCATTAATCGATAAAAATGGATCCTTCGGAAACTTGAAATTTGCTATAATGAATATAGAGATAATGAGTATTTCGGTTCTCATCATTCCTCTTGTAGAATGATATGGATATCCCAGGGTAACTCTTAGTGTTCCCTTCCGGTTAGAGTACATTTGTTTTTTTTTTTTTCAGCATACATAATATAAAAAGTTGGGAATCATTAGTTTATTTGAATGTATTTACGCTACGGTTCACACACGCGCACCCACACAGGCACACACAAGCAAGTGCGTGTGCATGTGTGTGTGTGTGTGCGTGTGTAATTGCGGGTGTATAAGCACATACATATAATATATACATATGTAATATGTCTATATATATATATATGTAATTTGACAAAGTTGATTTATTGTGGCATACGGCGATATCACGTATTCAGTTTGAAGAGCATCAATGAGGAGGGGTAGCAGGGGGGATGCCAGGGGAACTGTATGTTAAGGGTGAGGAGGCGTTAACGGAAAGTGTGCAAACTTTTTGACTATGACACGCAACTCAATTTAAAAGTTTCGAGATGCTGGCAATGCGGCGATGCGATGCGATGCGATGCGATGTGATGGAGGCGGTAATTAGTTATGAGCCGGAGCGAGAGACGTAAAACTCTACGGCTGTGGCACTGGCTGTGGCAGTAGCAGTTGGCTTCGGAGTGGGAGTGGCAGTGGGTAGTAGTAGTGTTTGCGCATGGAAGTCTAGGCCGCAACGCAAACTGTTTGCCAGCTGATGATGCTGATGATGAAAGCAGGAGGAGGACAGATGGATGCAGAAGGGTTCGGCTGCACTTCCCATTCAGTTGATGAGCTTAACAAGAAAAGTTTACTGCCACTGGCATCTGTATCAGAGTCAACAGCTGGGATTGGCATGGGTATGCGGATTAGGATCTGGCTAAGGTGGTTGTGTCTATGGTGCAACGGGAATTTATTGATTTTTAGCGACAATTCGAATATTGTAAACCTATGCTAGATGATAAGCCAAATGGAATTGGGCATCAGCATCAGCGCTTGGCCAGGAACAACGATCCGTCGCAGTCCCCAGACGACGACTCGCGCTGCTCAAGCGGCAGGATCAGCAGCGCCTCCTGCACGCCCGACTTCTTCATGGCCTCACTGATACATTCAAATGTTGTGATTTTGTTGCTATTCTGGAATCTGTTGATACTTAAGTTACCGTCACTGGAGCTGTCTTGCGAATTGCTGTCATTGGATTGGCGGAAGTTGGACTCGGAGTTGGAATCGGAGGGTTCGTTGATCAGTTCGTTGCATAGGCGCTGCTTGCTGCGCTTGAGAGCGGTGTCGCAGCGCTCCATAGCCTCGCGCAGATCGTTGCGTCCCAGGTCCTCGTTGAGTGCCCCGAACAGGGAGTCCAGGGAGCGGGTTGTGGTCTCCATTTCGATTTGCTGCACGAGCGAGAGATCGCGCTGATGCTGCGAGCAGCAGATCATGTCCCGATTGAGGCTGTTGGCATCGGCGAGCATTTGGTCGAGCAGCTGGTCGGTCTGGTAGTACTCATCCCTCAGCTCGGCAATCACGCCCAGCTCACGGGGCGACGGCGGCGGCGGTGGCGATGGCTCCGCATCCAGTTTGCGCTGCTTCCTTGCTGTGGCCAGCGATCGCTGGGTCGTCGACCCGGGGCCAGGCTGGTTGCCCTTCGCTGACCTCTTTGCCTGACCACCAACTGCAGCCGAAGCACTCGGCTCAGTCTCGTCCTCCTTCGGGTGTGGCCGCTGCTCAGCGCCGTAACTATTCAACTGCACGCTGGAGACACTGGTCAACTGGAGGCGCTTGGCCCGCTCCACAAGACTGGCGAGTGCCTGCTCGGCCACCGTTTTCACCTGACGCTTGGAGTCACTCATCGTTCAACTGCGAATGTGTTTCCTTACCTTCCCGTTATCGAAATTGTAGCTACAGAAGAAGAACAAAAGTTTGTGTGTGTTTCGTGTTCGTTTTTGGGTAGTAAAGCGAATCAAATTTTGAAACTATGTGTAAACTATGTGTGTGATATTTGCTTCTGAAGTCTAGCCTAGCTATTTAATCATATATTCCCCCCCAAGTTGGCCGAGAGTTTCCAGTTTTGCTGAGCGATTTGTCAGAGAGCGACAAAGCAAATCTCCCCACTGACAGCTTACGTAATGAACTTATTTTCCTTGATTGATTCCCTTACTGTTTGACGATCAACGAGCGCCAAATAAGCAATCTGATTGAATGACTGACTGATTGACAGAGTAAATAATCGCGTGATTGATTAACTTTGTTTGGGTGAATGGTTGACTATCGTCGTCAGACCATTTATGTGGATAAGCTGATTGATTGATTGACTAGTAAGCAAAAGGGTTGACTAGCTGAATGACAAAGTGATTGACTTGCTCATTAGCTAATATTGTTTGACTAAGTGATTGACAAACTGAATGATTACTACTTTAACTTACCATCTGACTATTTGATTGACTAAAAAATTAATTAATTGATGAAAAAACAAGTAAGAAAGCTCTAGTCGAGACTACTCGACTACGAGATCCCCTGAACCCTTGGAGTAATAGCTATTTCAATAATTTTTCGCGTCTTTCAGCTTACACAAGAAACACGCACACATACACACACACACACACGCACGCACGCACACACAGGCATACATACACACACATAATACACACATACACACACACACACACACATACCCAAACAATTACATACATATACACACACAAGCATAAACACGCATGGGCGGCAGTGAGCGCTTACTCTGAGAACTTAATTGCTTAATAACTTTTTTGTGGACGTACGATCTTCATGAAACTTTCAGATTATGATTATGACATGGATATGCATGTAATTGCTAAAGCACAAGTCTCTAGTTATTGAAATACGCTTTTTACAAAAGAGGGTGAGGGGGTGAATTTAAGGGTGGGGGGTAAATTTTAACAAAAACCGAAATTGTATAAATTGCATATAAGCATACATTAAAAATTTGGAGACTCTAGCAATAAAGGTGTAGAAGATATAATTTTCTAACTGGTTTTCGATAAGGTTTTTTATCGATAAAAAAAGATCGGGATGAGTTATCGATTTTTAATGATAAACTTGATATGCGCGCTGTAATTACGAACATTTAAAAAAAAATTTGAAGTCTCTAGCTCTTATATCTTCTGAAATCGACGCGTTCATACATACGGACAGACGGACAGACGGACAGACGGACAGACAGACGGACAGGGCCAAATCAACTCAGCTCGTCGCCCTGATCAAGAATATATATACTTTGTGGGGTCTACCACGCCTCCTTCTCCCTGTTACATACATTTCAACAAAACCATTATACCCTGATTTCCCATTGAAAATGGGTTCAGGGTATAAAAAAAGAGATTGATTCATTAATTAATTAGTCAACTTATTTATTTATTGATTGATTGAAAGACTGATTAACTTATTCATTGTACTGAATTATTGATATTGATTGATTACTGGAATGACTGATATTGATTTATTGAATAATTGTTAGACTCAAGCAGAAAAACGGAAATGTGATTGATTGATTGACTGAAGGGATTAAGATTGAAGGGATGGGTAATAATAATTGTCAACTACTGCAGACGATTGGGTTATATGTAGTTTGGGTTGGAGCTGTATTCCCCCATTCCTTCATTTTGGGTTGTCCAATTTTGACAGTTAATTGATGAAGGTTGGCCCACTGTGCGACTCGTATTGTTCTTGGCGCAGCTACATATTCATTTACCAGGCGCTCATCTTATGTAAGCCAATGCCAACATCTTGTTGCTCTTGAGTTGATTTCCCTGTATGCATGCCCACACATGCATAACAAAACATACAAGTGGACTCGTGTCAGTGGTGAGCCGACTAGCAGATACCCTAATCGCTCAAAGGAACAAATCAAGTTAAATGATTATTATCGATAATAAAGCGGTGGCTTAAGGAATCGAAGCTCTATCACATCGTATATGAACATATGTATATATGGACTGTTTTTAGACTCACTCAGCTCGTCCTCCTTCTTTTGCCTTCATTCCGCCTCCTTCTGTCTGTTACATACACTTGCACTAAAAAATTATGCCCGGAACTCATATTTGCAATGGGTTCAGGGTATAAGCAATGTCTGCTCTTGTGCGTGTGTGTGTTTGTGTGAGTGTGTTTAAGTAATGTGTTTACATACATATGCATTGTATATGTGTGTAGCTAGTTCTTAGGGCTTTACCTCAAATTTAAATGAATGGCGAAATGAAATGGAAGTCCAACAAAATGCTCGACTGGCAAATACTACGTACTTTATATATTCGCTGTATAGGCCCTTACTTTGAGTTTATGTGGGCCTCTCTGAAATCTATAATTGTCTTCCTCTATTATCGTTGATTCATTATCGATTTTAATCTATAACAGAAAAGCACAGTTCAATGTGTGACTAACTAGTCGAACCGAGAACTTGCTACAGTTACAGGGTATACAGTTTTGGGTTAACTCCAAACGAAACCCAATAAACTAGAAAAGTAATAGGCATTAAGGATAGCCAACTATTTATGTAGCTGACAGCCTATTTGATTCTCTGACTTGGGGAAGTACTTAAATTTGGCGCATGTTCAATTCCTTTGTCCTTTAGCTACGCAGTTGTTTAGCACATTAAGCCACTGAAACAACTAGCATATACATATATACACGCACACAGAGACACACATGCACGCACATACATATATGGAGTGAGAAATGGGCCACGGCTGCTGACTGGGAATGATGGCATCTTTATATCCTTGCCTTGGAGTTGTCAGCTGTTTTTATGGCAAAGTTATGACGTGCCTCATTCAGAGGCTTACGCTGAGGCAGCAAGCAAACAGAAGGGTATAGAGTCCCGAAGCTGGTATACTCTAACCAGTGCCATAAATGACATAAATTCAATTTGCAATCAATCGATACTTGGACTGATAAAAGTTACAAGAGATTTGGTGTTTTAGTAGAAATTTTAGTTTAGTTCCCGGAAGACTATGAGATAAAGAAACGAAATCTATGATATAATGTGAATAAATTATATCTATGTGCCGCCGTACACGCTTCCTAGCTCTGAGTAACTGTTTGATTGATTTATTAGCATAATTATATCAGGATAATATAAATTAATGTATAATAATTATATGAGATATTTCATTGAACTGATCAGAATAATACTAAAAATGATAATGTTAAAATAATCTATAACAATAATGAAGATAATATTAATTATATGACAATAATAGAGAGAGCAATAATACCGATTCAGCCTATAATAATATTATTGGCAATAATTATAATTTTAAGAGTAATATTTATTATTAAATTATTTAATTATTTGATCTACCATCCTAACCCCACCTCAGCCCATATTCCACAATTATGATGATCGCCGACCCATAATAATAACAACCATAACAATAATTATAATATTAACCATATTAATGATAAAGTAAACCAACTATAATAATAATAAAAAATAATATAAATCATAATTAATAATTCATTTCAATACTTAATGAAAATTATATATACAAAAAAAAAAAAAAATAAATAAAAATAAATAAATAAATAAATAGAAAATTTATATTAAATTTATAAATATTATTTGTAGTAATTAATGATTATTAACCAGATCTCGGTTACTTTCTAGCCCAAAATCCATGGCATAGCCGATAATAACATATTAAAGAGTGCGAAAAAAGCGCTGAAATGAAAATACGACAGCTTTGTCAAGGTGAAGCTGACAGCGAGCCCATCGACAGCCAAAAACCAGGAGCCAGGAGCCAGTCGCCAGTCACCAGTCACCAGACGTCAGTCTCCAGTCGAAAGCCGCCAGTCGAAAGCCGCCAGCCATCAGGCAGGAGGCGGCAGACAGCAGGATCCCTGGATCCATAGTCGAGCAGTCAGATGCGAGAGCCGAAGAAGGGAAACTTTTATACGAGTTTTCTGGTGTAGAGGCAACTTTTGCCTTTTATGTTCGTCTCGTTGTCGGCAGCTATCAGTAAGTGTGCGTGTGTGTGCGTC